>NC_068321.1:18373411-18696519 GCF_025860055.1 Xyrauchen texanus | reverse complement strand
TCAAAACCTCATCGATCTAAAGGAGGACATCATGGGAAATTCAGTCTTTTGGCATGTGCAAAATGATGTAAAGGTTTGGAATGGAAAGCCCGGCCACCCATAGTGAACATAATCAAGTCTGGTTATGTTATGTAACAAAAACTCTTTGTGCCAAGGCACCCACCTGTGCTAAGGCCTGGATACTGGTGTTCATGTCTCCACTGGCCACCTGCGAGATGACGAAGTTGATGGTAGAGGCAGTGCTATTGTGCATGTCATCAAAATGAGGGGAAACCGCACGCATCCTGAAAAACACACCCAAATGCAACATTTAAATGTATTCATCTCACAACATTGATGCCGTTTAGCCTGTCAAAATATGCAAGCATCTAATAAAATTGTATTCATCCTAGACTTCTGGATTGCAAGAGTGTACTAGAGATGGCCCGATACAGAAATTCTGGGCCAATACAGATAATTCACAGCTCATTATGGCCTATACAGATAATTTACATTTTTCTCAAGTTTTCATTTATAATTTTTACCCTGGATCTGCAAGCAAATTAAAAGCTACTCGTTTGGAAAATAGGTGTCATTTGAAAGCTTGGAAACTGGACTTGACAATCTGACAAATTCTTAACTGCTGCCATTTAAGGTTTGGCAGATGTAACATGAACCAGAAATGTGCCTATATTACAAATGTATGCTGATTTGAATAAGAAATAAAAAGGACAGTTAAACTAAATAAACAAATAAATGGATACACTTGCATAAGTGATAAGTTCTTACTTGCGCTCAGGTATCATGACTGGCTCCAGAACTTCATCCAGTTTGTGCTGCACCAAGTCGGGTATGTCGCTGGCACAGGTGTGGTTGTTCTCAAACACATCAAGATCCAGCTGAAACTCTTTTGGGATGGATGGAGCAGACTGCTCAAATTGGGCATTCTGTGCCCGAGCTTGACTGTTAAAAATGGAGATAAATGTCACCAGCTGCTTTTATGAGAAAAAAAAAAAAAAAAAAAAACTAAAATCTCACAATTGCAGATCCTTACACATGAATTGTGTTTTTCCAATTTAATTTCACATTTTGTGACAGTTTTTTTTTTTTCTGACTCCGTGTCAACACAATAAGAGACAAAAAATTAAATGTTCCTTAATATTAAGCCCATCATCTCCCTAATATTTAATTCCAAAGTCTTTTTTTGACAATGGCCTCTAGATCTCCAGGATGTCAGGTGCCATGTGAGCAGTGCCTACAGCAGTACTTACATCCTGTAAGTGCGATACATTATTCTGTCCATGGAGGGCAGTGAAGAAAAGAAAGGAATCGTAAAGAGAAATGCTCAGGATTAAGAAACAACATGCAATGACACAAGAGAATGCAATGACACAAGAGGAAAGAATGAGAGAGAATGAGATCATGAGCCTTAACCGCGATTCTAGAAAGACTTCTAGTAAGACATGGGCCAGACATTCAGTGCATGCAACACCTATCAACTTTACAATTTACCCTTGGATTTCAAATGAACATTAAGTGTGTATTAAGTAGATGGTGTGTGACATTAAATCAAAGACGGACATTTTAGTGGTACATACTTGAGTTTATTGGGCACCTCCTCCTGAGGAGCCTTGCGGAGGAAGGTAGCGTTGGGATTGGTGGGCTGTTCCCTCTGGGTTCGCTCCGGTTTGGCTGCGGGCGCAGGTGTCTTCTTAGCGGAGCGTTTGATTCTCTCCTCAAGCATGCTCATCTCCTTCTCTGATAGCTTTGCAAAAACAAAGCAGTCATTATTAAAAGTTTAAACTCATTTTTAAATATTTAGCGCAGTAAAATGCTTTAAAACTATTAGCCCATCAAAAGACAAGAATAACTCAAAAAGCAGAAATTACAAAAATAAATTAATGTCTAAAATAAATGTTATATTTATGCATTCCACATTTACACAAGCAAGATTAATGTTCACGGTAATATAAAAAGTGAAAGGCTCCAGTGTTTGAGGGCATCTTAATGTCTTACATTGCCGATCAGTTTGAAGACTTGTTCTCCACAAGTGTTGTAGGCAGCCACAACAGTATTGAGTGCAGCGTTGCGGACAGTAGTGTCACGGTCTCCAATGTGAACAGCGATTTCTTTAAGAGCCTTGGCTGGAGTCGGCTGACACACATTCATACCAAAGTTCTCGATCAGGCACCCAAGCTCCTCAAGACATTCTGAAGAATGAATAAGCAACGGATAAGGCAATTCAACTTTACAAAATGCCTCAACCCTGTTAGTAGGTTGTTGTAATAAAATGAAATTTTCATATTTCAAGTGATTATTGCAAAATATAGCAAATTTAATTTTAATTTACCAGATCTCTGCTTGGAGTTCTTCGATTTAGTCCCATCCATAAGCAAAGGAAAGACTTTACTGGCAGCATAAACTTTACATAGCATCGTCAGAATAGCACGAACATCCTTGCGCACCACATCTTTTGACTCTCCAACCTGCCCAGGCAGAGCAAACAGAAAAGGACCATGTTAGGCTGTACTTCAAATGTTTATACAAATTAAATAGCCACTATTTAAAAGGACGACTTTTGTCTCACAAACTCTTCAAAAGGGTCATGTCACGTTTATTCACTTTTACTTAATTTTCCTTTGTCACTTATAAATGTTAAAAGGTTTTTGCAGCTCTCATCATTTGCTCTGACTGCGCACCAGACCAAAGAGGTGATGGCCCCAAAGTACAGTGTGTCAATAAATGCCCATTTTCGACTAGGGAGAAAGTCTGATTTCTGAATTTTTTTTAATATAATAAAATGTTATACTGCACGTCAAAAGAAAGAAAATCTTAAATGTCCCCTTTAAATGGTTTCATTAATTGGGACATATTCACACATCCCGCGAGCAGAGCGTTTTTGTTTCGGCACACATATTAACAGATAACAGCTTTCACAGTTTTTGCCACAAGGCTCACGCTGAATTCAGCAGGATTGGGTGTACAATAATCAAGACATTATACAAAAAAAAAAAAAAAAGACACCAATGTACATGAAAAATATTTAAACCAATATTTTAAACCTACAAACCACTACAATGTATAATAGGTCTGCACACAAAGACAAAATAAACAAATGAAGGAAAGAATATATAAACTGCTGAACTTTTGCCCGTTTATGTACGGATATAGTAGTCTTTACAACATTAACCAATCACAATCAAATACACTGATAAACAAACAACTGTAAGTGACTGCCCGTCATAGCCATTGTCATTGAAGCAACAATTTATCTAATTTGGATTTGCAAGGCCAAAATAATGGACAATTCCCAACTGATTGTGGAGGTTGAATATTAAATGCTGAGGGATGAACAAGGATTTATTAGCAAAGGAAAAGTTTGGGGTGCAGTAGATTCAGCAGTTTTGTGCAGCAAGTTAATGTTTCAATTTACTGTTGTGTGTCATGTTGTAATAATTGTCTACTAGGGATACACATTTTGGCAAATTATTTTAACCGACTAACCGAAAGTTTTAACTGGTTAACCGTTAAGCCATGAATAGGGCTGGGCGATATGGCCAAAATTGTTATCACGATAATCTTTTTCATATTGTTCGATATCGATATTTATCACGATATACATTTACACATTGCACTTTTTTTATTTCCAAGTTGACGGAAGAAAAAATTAACTCTAAACAGTCAAAATAGTGTCTACAAAACTGCACAGAGGCTCCAGAGACAGCCAAAGCAGTGGGGTCTGCGAGATCTTTTACCAATTTTACCGTTTATCAGAACAGAAATCGATTTATTCGATTTGTTTATTAATCAGCATGTTACAAGCCTTTAATAATAAAGATACGTTTAGAAGGGAAAAACGTTATGGTCTAAACGGTGCTTTGAAACCACGTTAACTCATGCGGCGCTTCATATCTACACACATGCAGGGAAAAGAGGCAACGCCTGCAGAGCGGAACAGGGCAGAAATGCATGTTTGGTGCTAGGGAGCAATATTCAAGATTAGAGCGCAGTAAGATCAGAGCTGCTGTCGCGCTCTTCACTAGAGAAGATGAGAGGGTGCAACCGTTGTAACGAAGTCATGTGGTGCAGATGGAATCAATCCGGTGTCCGACATAAACTAATTGTTAGCTAGGCAACTAGCATTAGCAAGTTCATCCAGTCTGACCCTACGTTACCACTGGTGCATTGTGAGCAAAGCAGAGAGCGTTTTCAATTAATTCCTATGAAAGCTGAGCATCATGCTCGCAAGGTGGATCATAGGAATGGCAGCGGTGTGGAGCAAGGTCTCTCTCCTAGTGCTGTGAGTGGAAACGCAGCCTGAGAAAGCCAAACTGCTTGTGTTTTAGCGACACGCAGTAAATATAGAAAATTCCTCAAAAGCTTATTGTGGATTTTCTTTATCGTGATATATATATCCATATCTATATATCACGATAAAGAAAATCTTTTGAGGAATTTTTTATATTTACTGCGTGTCGCTAAAACACAAGCAGTTTGGCTTTGGTATGGCATACGAATATGATGAGATTCTAACCTCAATCATGACTCCGATAGCTTTAACATGCCGCTGAAAGTCAAAGTGGAAGAGCTCATCTTGGAGCCACTTGGCCAGACATGTTGACATTCCTTATATATATATATATATATATATATATATATGATAGATAGATAGATAGATATCGTTTTATCGCTCAGCTCACTGACTCGCGTGTGTGCGCGCACGCATAACATGCCCAACGTGATTATCATCAAATTAACTCAGTTTCTTTCATTTTTAACTGTTGGTATTAGTCAAACTTATTGTTAATACTGTTCAATCGGTTAACTGTTTACATCCCTATAGTCTACCTAACAGATTTCTTATTTCATAATTTATGGGCTGTCTGGCTTGATACAAACTCTTGATCCAGGGACATGCAAAAATGTCTGTTCTGACTGAATTCAGATGATTGAAGCACTCAATACTGTGTGGGATGGGCATTTAATACATCATTTACCATTGTGATATAAAAGTGGTACTAAAGTTCATATGAATCCATAAAGACCAAATTTGTTATAATGATCAATTAACCACTCTCAAAAAAGTTATGGCTTTTTTTAAAGAAATTATTTGGTGTAGGAAGCCTGAGAATTATATTTTCTTCAGAGCCACAGCATTCTCACACAGGGATGCAGCCAATGTGAAAACCCAACACGACCACACTGTTCACGCCCTGCTCTGCACACACACAGCTCACGGAAAATCAGATGCAACACATCCACTTGGATAGATCAACTATAGACACACCTTAAGGATCAGGTAGGGGATGAAAGAGGCGGCCTCATAGTCGTTGAGCTGGTAGTTCTTCCTGCTCAGCATGGTGAAGAGCAGCTTCAAGAACTCCAGGACTTTCATCAACACACTGGTGTTGGTGTCAAAGAACCGCAGGGTGAACCACTTCAGCACCAGATCCAGAGAGCCAATCACAGCCTCAGACTCAGCCTCCAAGCGCTGAGAAATATATAGTAATGACTTGATATAATGCTTACTGTAGACATTCACGATCAACATTTTTGGAAACACTCATATTTTGATCAACATCGGTATGGCATACGAGTATGATGAGATTCTAACCTCAATCATGACTCCGATAGCTTTAACATGCCGCTGAAAGTCAAAGTGGAAGAGCTCATCTTGGAGCCACTTGGCCAGACATGTTGACATTTGAGTCTTCAGCTGTTCCACATACTCGTCACGAGGAGTCACGAAATTCCACTTCAGAATCTGGAGGAGAGTTTAGAATTGGTCAAAAAAAAAAAAAAACTGAATGATGCTGAAAAGCACTGACGTTAACTAACTGGTCAAAAGTACTGCCAAACAGAGATAGTAACAGTTTCATTTGTAACCGCTAATAGGGATCAGAGTTAAAAGGTTAGAAAACACTTTTGGAAGTTGCATTACATCTCACCTTCAATGTCTTTTCTTCCTTGATCCTTTGCTCTTTGCCATTGGGTACGAGGATGAAGATGGCCCCAGACCTGTCTTCCTCATCCTTTACACCAGCCTTGACTGGAAGTTTCTTTCCAACGACACCCTGCGTAAGAAGAAAAAAAGTAACATTTACATTTTTTTTCAGCCATGTCAAAGGGGTTTCATGAATATCACATTTGATAAAAGGTTTCTTTGTACACTTCTGAGTGTCCAAT
The DNA here is from genome assembly GCF_025860055.1 of Xyrauchen texanus. Classification (NCBI taxonomy): domain Eukaryota; kingdom Metazoa; phylum Chordata; class Actinopteri; order Cypriniformes; family Catostomidae; genus Xyrauchen; species Xyrauchen texanus. The sequence goes on along the minus strand of NC_068321.1, from coordinate 18,690,354 downwards.
CACAAAATCCAATTAATATTAATTAGCAAAAACATCAGTTTAATTGGGTTGCAGACTACATGTAGTTTAAATTTTATTATAGGAAACTTAATGGAGTGCGTTTAATGCCATTCCAGCAGTACCAAATTGGGTTTACAATAGATTTCATGCCACAGAGTTTTGGTACCAAGACCTAATGTTAAGGAAGAATTATATATATATATATATATATATATATAAAGTGAATAATTTCTTAAGTCCCATGCAGTGCTTTGACACCAAACTGTGCCACCTCACTCCATTTCCATTGGTGCTTTGTGAAAAATTGTGCTATTGTACTTGCTGGTTGCTGGGCATCCCTCTCAAGAGCCGGTTTTGTTTACTTGTATTATCTATATCTCCCTTCACCTTGAGCTCCATGCCATCTCTCTAGTCCAGTGGTTCCCAACCCTGTTCCTGGAGGCCCCCCAACAATACACATTTTGGTTATCTTCCTAATCAAACCTGATTTAACTCATCAGCTTGTTAGTGGAGACTCCAAGACCTGAATTAGGTGTGCCAGAAAAGCTAGATATACAAAAAGTGCAGTGTTGGGGGGCCTCCAGGAACAGGGTTAGGAACCACTGCTCTAGTCAATGCAAATATTAGTGCTTCAGAGACAAAAACACATTTCACAAAAAATTTTTCCCCTCATTCTCAACCTTTGCCAGAAAAATGTCTAAACCCAAGTTGTGTTGTATAATAGACCTGATGTTGCCTTAAAAAAAAAAAATGCATAAACATGCTTTGAAATGTGTTACCTTTTTAGCCGCAGGCCCCGCTGGTTTAGTTTTCTTGGTGTCTGGTTTGGGTTCTGGTTCACCAAAATCTTCACTGGGAGTCTGGTTCCTGGTTCGAGCTGTAAAATGTATTTGTTCGAGCTGATCACCTTTAAGAATTTAGTAATCTTACAAGAATTTGTGTCTACAGACACTTCCCATCAGAGAGTTTATCACCAATCACTTTTTTAAAAGGTGCTGTTAAGTGTTGAGACAACTTCTGGCATTTTGGTCAATTCAACCACACGCCATTTCTCCAAATTCATAGTCAACCTAATGCAAGCAATCCAGAATGCACAAAATGTTTGACAGGCAGAAACAGTTTCTGATAGGCTAGTTTTCTAAATTGCTAAGATGGCTTATTTTTTTGTTTACAAAGCATATGGCTGTTAAAGAGACTGGTGTGATTTCACAGGACATGCACCTCAGTAATATCGGTCATGTAGAAAAGACAATTTTACTCTACATACAGCACCTTCATTTTCAGATAAGACAAAACTAGACTCTGATTATGTAAAATAGGCCCTGTACATCTGATTTTAGGATCAACAAACAGGATTCTGAGTTCAATGAACCAGCCTTGAAGGTATCTCTGTGTACCAGTCTAGCATGCAGCAGTGGCATCATGTTAAATTTGTTTAAAAGGAAAGAGAGTAAACCTGAGGCTGGTTTGGAGACAGGGGCGCTGGAGCCGGGTTTGGAAGCAGCAGCTTTGGCAGGAGCTGCAAGCTTGGCTGGCATCAAGGCCCTGGCCTTCTCCAGCATGCCAATCACCTGGTCCTTTGAGGCTGGCTGTAGAAAGACAAGAGTGTGTGACATTAAATGGCCACTTTTCTCTAGAAAGGAAAACATGGATCAACTCCTGACCAATTATCTGTTCTTTGGAACAAAGAAGCTAAAGAAAAGAAACTGCATCAAAAGAGAAAGAAGCCTCAAACTGAAATATATTTATGTGGCAGATAATGACAATGATTTGCCTCTGCACCTAGCTAGGTTGTTCTGAGCGGTTGTTGGCACGTTGACTTGTAGGTGTTGGGATCTTTTCTAGGTAGGTTGTTTATGGTCCCAAGTCTGATATTCTGGTCTCTAGAAATTGCTTGGAATCCTCCCCCAACGCAAGCCTGTTTTTTTTCCCCCCACCCCAGACATTAGCCACTAGGCCAAACCACTTACCTTCAGTTTGCCAGCAGCTTTGCTCATCTTCTCGTAACTCAGGTGCATCATGAAGGTGGGGAGGGCGTCCTGAGCTTTCTTGCGCACATCGCCACTGCGGTCCTCTAGACAGGCATACAGGGGAGGCACACACTGCATCAGGTCTGCAGGCACTGTGTGCATAGTGGGCAGCTTCTCAGCCAGCCAGCCAAGCACCTTCAGGGGACAGAGACACCAACTGGGACTTGAATAATATTCTTATCTCCACCAACTGTCATTTTAGAGCTAGAGAGTCATTAAATATTGTTGAAACAGTAAGACAAACATTCACTTCAAAGTAACATGCACTGCTGAACATTAAGTAAATAGAACAATTTATGATTTCAAGTTACACTTAAGAATGCAACATCATTAGGAGGTAGACCAATATATTGGCTAAGCCAATCAATTGGGCAGATTTTTGGCCAATCTGAGATTATGGCATCGATTAGCAGATGTGGTAGTTCCCGCTTTAAAACATTACCATCTTAACAGCAAGTGAAAACAACCCTGTCCAATGAAATGCATTTACTCTGCATGCCCATCAGTGTTGCTGTACCTCCTGTCTGAGGAAGGGGTTCTCCTTCTTGAGCTCTTCTGACAGGTCCTCTCCTTCAAGCCACTCCTTCATTCCTGTCTGATCCACCCAGGCATTCAGCGTTGTCATGGCAGCAGCACGGACATTGGACTAAGAACACAAGTCAAATTTTATACAAATGAGAAACAATTCACTGATGTAGTTTGGGGTTATCTGAATAGCCAGTGCTAAATCAGACAAATAGCAGAAGCTTGAAGTGTAACAAACAACTATTAACAGACCCTAAATTTAATGGAAAACAAGTTCATCACTGCATTTCTCACCTTGCTGTCTCCAAGAACAGTAATAATGGAGAATCCCAGGTTCTTGACATGTTGTTTGAGAGCTGGACCAATGGCAGTGGCTATCTGCTGCAGAATACCAAGTGTCTGCTGAACCTATGGACACATTTTATATTATGATTACAACACTCCATTTTTAAGACATTACAACAAACACATCTGGGTGACAGTGTGGACTTCTAAAAACAATGTGGACAAAAATAGAAAGATTTTATTTAAAATGACAACATAGGCTTTTTCCTGGGTAAAAGAAAAAAAGGTCTTTGGTGGTGAATTCAATGCAGATATTTTATTTTAAGGAGCCATGTAAAATAAAAAATAAACTTAAATTTAATGAACACCATATTTCTTTAATGTCTCAGATGAGAAGCATATTTAGGGTGTATAGTGTGGAGAGATCTGCATATGGTGTAAATAGAGTCTGCGTTACCAGTATTTTGTTGGAGTCATTGAGACGTCCCTTCAGGGCCATGGGCAGCTCGCCGATGTTGGCCTGGATGAATTTTGCCTCAGAAATGACAGCTGTCACCTCATCAAGCCCTTCCTTTCTGATCTTCCAGTTCTTATCTCCAATCTTTGACACCATGTCTGATGTGATTTTATCACTGTCAATGAGAAAACAATGAGTAACAAATAAGAAGTCAGTCCTTTATTGTAGACAAAATACTATGGAAATTATGCTACATTTTCACTGGTATTCAAAAGTTGTCTGATGGATCCATTATTTAAAATGAAAAAGAATTCATTGTTTTACTGGTACATTAACAGACCTGATGTCAGTTCTGGGCAGCAGGTCCATGATGGCTCCAGCTCCACAATCCACTTCCTCTTCCTCAGCCTCTTCTCTCTCTTCCACAACTCCAGTTTTCTTGGTGCCACGGATGGATGCAGGAGGAGTCTGGCCCTGCATCTAAAGAGAGGATGAAAAGGCAAAATGTCAAAAATCAAAAGATAACCTTTACTTGTATACTTTATATATATGAATTTACTAAAACAGACTGGTTTCCACTGACTTGGTTTTAAATTAGCATCAGCTTTGCTTTAATTCAATGGTTTGCAAATTACGATTTCATGTCGACTTGAACCAACGCGGTAATAACGTCACTCTGCTTCAATTTAATATATAATTTAGCATCTATAAATGTGATGTTAACAAATTATACTTATTTTCAAAAGGTCCATGGGCTCAACATTGATATCCGATCTCTGTTTCACAATAGCAATGCTCCAGAAACAGCAATATAGTTATTCATGCCAGGAGTACAAATGAAAACATGCAATATCAAAACATTTGTTATGAAAACACGATCGCCAGATGAATCCAGTTCGCCACACTTGGGTCAATTGTCCATGACAAGTGTTTATTGAAAAACACCCAATAGCACTTTTTGTCCAGAAGTGATCAGTCTGAGAAATATTGATATATTTTCCATTGTTTACATGAGATCTCGCCTGAAAGAATTACCCTTCGTCATCGTTCTTCAACAAACTATGCAATCTGAGCAGCATTCATGTTGTAAAAGTGTATATGATCTTATATATTAGTCATGTAAACAAAATGAGCCTGCCTCCAAAGTCTATTTTAAAAAATGTAGCGTAGTTTTATTCATAATAGCAAAGCAGTGCAGTCAGATTTTGTGTGGTCTTTAAAGACAGAACCTTAATTTTACTCTGTACACTTCCAGCAATTTTACAGATAAAAAAAGCTGGCAGGAACCTCAGTTTTTGTTAGATCATCTTCAAATTTGAAACATAACTTCTTTAGACTTGTGGCTTTGAGAACATTTAGTTGTCTTGGTACTTTTATTACTGTTGATTCAGCACAAAATATTTCCATTACTATAAACTACAGCTTCTCTAAATTTAAAAAATAACAATATATTCATTCTGAATCTTAGGACATAAAGTCTAAGTGTCTTCTTTCAAAAGATACTACAACTGTGTCCATACTCTAAAGGGTTCAGTAAATACAACCATTTAAGTTCAGGTATGTCATTTTCATGGTTTGTGCTCAAAAAGGGGGTGCGCATCAACAGGTTAATCAAGGTAAATATACTGATAGATTAAAAAGTACCTTTTACATCCAGTGAAAGTCAAAATGCACACTGATCTTTAAACTACTTGACATAAGTTATAGGAGGGGCAGGCAACACAATAATAAAGAAATGCATGAACAAATAGGTGTGGTTGAGCTGATCATTAATTACCTACAAAACAGGTTTAAATGAGAGCACATCGATCAAGGCAACTATTTGAAAGGATATCTTTAGCAACTGCTATTGTATTTCTAAAATTCAAAGGGAGATGTTTACCTTTTCAAACTCAGCATCTATTTGCAAAAGCAGGGCAGGTTTTTCATCTTCAAAGAACATGCGCAGGGGAGCTCCCATATACAGGTACATGACTCCCAGCAGAGCGATCGCTGATGTCCTCACAGCCTGAAATGAACATGTAGCTAATTACATGCCATTTCAATTACAGACATATTGATTTGAATTACAGTTTGAATAAAAAGGTCAGAACATCTTTATTTCAGGCAAGAATGCTCACCAAATCACTGCAATTAGTGCCGTATATAAGTGAACCATTAAAGATGTTGCATTTCAAATAAAATAATTTTTGTGGAAATAAACAGACAAAAAGGAAAATGGAAGATTGGTTATGATGTCCATGACTAACAGAATTACTTACCGGATTTGTAGCACCCAGAGCAGTTTTGACATTGTTGATGAATGCCTTCACATTTATTCTGAATTATGTATGGGGAAAATTATTCAGAGTTAGAAGTGATAAAGACAAATTGTTTGTGGAAAAAGAAAAATGGAGGTCCATGTGTGCAGTACACACCCTGCAAATCCAAACTCCTTCATGGCATTGGCCAACCAGTTCAAAGTCTCTGCTTGGTTTTTAGGATTCTTCTGAGCAAAAGCCAGTGAGACTACCTGAAAAGAAAGAGAACTACCATGTTTTATAATGCTTTATTTAGAAATAAACCACAGCAGTACCATGGTATTCTTTGATGTTTCATGAACCACTGTAAATACCGGAATATGAGATTGAATTGAATCTTACCAAGAACATGTCAGTCACATTAAGATTTTGCCAAGAAAATGGCACCTTACAATCTGGAGAAACTTTAAGGAACATTGCAAATCACCAACCTGTTCTGCAGTCCAAGGTAGCGAACAGGCCTCCCCGATCGCAGTCAGACCTTCTTTAGCATTACTTCCACATTTCACATCTCCAATCTTATCAACGAGACCATCCAGAACCACCAGTGCTGATGTCTTTGAGAAAGACCCTTTTTGTGCGATTAGGCCCACAATGTGCAGCTTCATTTGCATGACCTAGAAAGGGAGCGATACCGGTTACCGGTCTCTGAATGAATTGCAAAAGCTGATCATTATGAACGGTTAAATGTTTTAAAGATAACTACCTGAAAGTTGGTCTCTTTCCATCCTGGTTTCTTAGCCAGCATCTTGACAAGGGACTGGCACGGCATTTCAGATTTGTCCATCTGTTCCACAGCCTGGGTAGATAAACTTGTGCTCAACTTAATCATCCAAGTTGAAATCGTATTATAAAGAACTGAAAGAAAGAAAGAGATACAAGCTATGACTCACTCTCTGAAACTCCTCCATGCTAGCGAGTCTCTCCTTCCAGTTGGTGCTGTCCAGCAGCTGCATACAGGAGGCTGGGAGCACAGCAGCAGCTTTCTCCTCGCACACTTCCAGCTGATATGATTTTAAAAACAAAACATTAGGAGCCAGTCACACCAAACACGTTCCAAAGCTTTCAAATTAAAATAGAAGGTAAAAATTCACATTTGAACACTAAAACTGCATTAAAATTTAGGATGTATGATATATAGTTCTTGCGCTAAAAAAGGCTAGATTCACCACAATAGACACAGCTGAACACGTGTTGAGATGAGTTTGTAAAATTTTTAAGTTCTTGATACTCCATCTAAAAAAAAAAGTGCTTCTGCACGAGATGCTGAATAAACTATAAAACCCAGCAAAAGGTCAAAGATCATGTTGTGTAAAGTAGTTTAATTTTGAAATATGCTTCGAGATAATCATGTTCTGTTCCATTCTGTAGTGCGTTGTATGTTTTAACACTTAAGATTAAAATTGAATTCTAATTTTTTTTAAACAGCCAAGAATGTTCTTTGCAATAGAACAGTGCTGTTTGGCTGATATGTATTCATTGCACCATCTCGTGGAATAAGGAAACAACATCAATTTGAATTTATTTTGAATTTAGTGAAGGTAAAAACTCAAAGTTTCTCAGCCCAACTGACAGTGCCAACACGATCTTAAGCTAAAAATCTAGACAAAGTGCATATAGGGATGTCCCAATACTAGTTTCAGAATAGGGTCCGATACCACGCTCATGTACTTGTGCTTGCAAAAATGCTTGATACCATTTGATGTACGAATGTCATTCCGTAAACATTCAGCTCACAAATTAGTGACAAAGACACAAAGTGATTGTAGCTTTTAGATCTTCTTGGCTCATTCACCGAAAACAACATCACGGGCATCGCGTCTTGTTTGTAGCAGAAAAATGCTAATTCACTTTGTTGCGCAAGGCATATACAGACTACACATTTAATTAAAGGGATATTTCACCCACAAAAGAAAATTCTTAGAATTGATTCAATCTCATACCATCCCAGATGTATCGGACTTCCATTCTTCAGCAGAACACATTTGAAGAAAAACATCTTGGCTCATTAGGTCCTTATAATGGATGTGGATGGTAACAGAATTTTTGATGCTTCAAAAAGCACAGACAATCAGCTTTAACATTATCCATATGACTCCAGTGGTTTAATGAATGTCTTAAAGTGATACGATCGCTTTTGGTGTGAAACAGATAACTATTAGAGTACTTTTTAACTATAAATAATCACTTTATTAGGCAACAGGCATGCATGTTCACAAGAAAGCTGAGGTCACATGTGACCTATTGGCATTGGCATATTCACGCAAGAAGTCACAGATGCGCGACACACCCAGAAGAGATTTGCCATTTACAAATGAGGAGGAACGCTGTAAACAAATTTAAGCAAATTTAAACAAAGATGTCAGAAGTTTTTGTATGTTATATTTATTTAAATCAGAGTACTCTGATCAGGAGCACAGGGAGATGGACACTGGACCAACAAGCCTCATTGAGATATATTATAACACATTAATTTAACCACTGGTGTCATATGGATGACATTAAAGCTGATTGTCTATGCTTTTGAGCATCAAAAATCGTGTTACCATCCATTATATGGACCTACCGAGCAGAGATATTTTTCTTCAAATGTGTTCTGCTGAAGAAAGGAAGTCATATACATCTGGGATGGCTTGAGGGTGAGAAATTGAGAATGTGTGTGCTTCTAAACGTATTGATTACATGCTTCTTAAATAAAAAAAGCGGGTATCCGTTTCGGCGAGTACCTAAAAGTAGTTAGCGGTACTCATACTCAAAATGGTATGGATTTATCCCTAATAACAGGACTTAAAAGTTGACGTTTACATAGAAAAATACTGGAAAGAATGCAACAAGGATGTGTTCTGTGTGAACAGCCTGTTAAAAGGACAGGGAACTGGAATGGTCAAACCGATTAAGTCAAACAATGATCAATTTCTCAGTGAAATACTTTTTAAACCTAAATAAAAACAGACAATTTCCAAATATATCAGGTATGCCAATACAAAGAGGCAAAACTGTACACTTACAGATAACTCTGTCTCTACCATTTCCTTAGTATCTGGAGCTTTCTTGGACTTTCCACTGGGAGCAGAGGCAGGCTTGCCCTTCTTGGGAGGTCCAGGGGCCTGGTCAAGTTCATGAAAAACATGAAACAAATCAGTCAAGGTGGAACTTCTATTACTTGGTCTCTCTTTAATGCACAACAGACAACAGTAACTGACCTTTGTGGCAGGGTTTCCGTTGTCCGGTAATTACCGGACATTGGCCGGTAAAAAAATTAAATGTCCGACAAAATTAAATCTCTCCGGTCAAATTGTCCGATTAAAATGGCCTAATAATCCCGTCCCCCTAACACAATCTGAATTTGAGAATAAGCCTAAAATGTATAAAGCAAAAATACACCGATCTCTTGCTATGTTATAAAGGAACAGGCTCTATCGTTTGACAGTTATGAAACAACATCGCATGCTGCATTTCAAATAAAGCGCACGCCTAAAACGGCTGCAATATAGACCTAAACAACGAACGATTGAGTGAGACATTTCAAATATGGCCAGGCCCAGGCAGACTAGCTTTAAAAGCTTTTTCAGAGGCCAGACGATGGTGAATCAGGAACATCTCATTATAGATAGATCAGTGCTTCTAATCCGCGCATTCGTGCAGTTTTTTTCTCTATCATCAAAACTGAATAGCCTATGTTCATCAGTGCATGGTTACAGTCTATATCAAGCAGGGACACGTTTGTGTGCATTTTATTTTGTGATTTCACCGAATTAATAGAGAGTCTCCGCAACGGCGATAGATTGAAACGCGCGTCCTAGTGAAGATTGCGCAACTTCGCGCAGCAGCGTCGTCCATGCAACTGATAGCAGCGGACACGAAGCTCAGCTTGATTTCAAAAACAACAGATTTTAGCACTAGATCTCTTATTTAATAACGGACTAAATGAATGATCTGCTAGTTAACTGGAGATGTTTTATTTATTTGTATTAGGTACATCCGTGCTTCAATGTTTCAAAAAGTGAATGTGTGTGAAACCACAGTAAAAAACAATTGCCGTTGATTGACGCCAATCGGACGTTCATGTTTTTTTTTTCGTCTATATGAAAGTTAAGCTAATAATAATATGTTGCATTCTATACGGCCTGATTATGTCATTTTTTAAGTTACATAGACTGCCTCCAGTTTTCCTCAACTTGACTAATTAAGAGGCGATATATTTGACCGGCATATCATCAAAATGTCCGTAAAACGAAAACTTTTTTCTAGCGGAAACTCTGCTTTGTGGTAAATGTTTTAGGTCTGTTCAAACGGATTGCAATGCAAGATAGATAGCCCTTCTGAGAAACAAATGTTTACCTTTGCTGGCGGAGCTTTCTTGGGAGGGCCGGAGGGTTTGGCAGAAGCTTCAACCGGTGGAGGTGCTTTTGCAGCTTGTTTCTCTTTCTTCTCCCCTCCTCCACCACCACCTTTCTTTCCTCCAACAAGCTCCACTTTATCGGCACATTCTTTTATCTAGTTATTCATGAAACAAAGGAACAGTCATGTACTGTTGCAAGAACAACCATGTTGTCAATGCAGAGCAAAACATGTTTTTACCTTATCCAACTTGAGTTTTTCAACATCAGCCAGGAATGGGTTAACCGCTTTCTCCCCTACCACCTTCATGGCAGTCCCCAAAGCCTCAAAAGCAGCATCTCTGACTTCTGGAGCAGAATCATTCACTTGCTATACAGAAAAAGGAGGGACAACATCTTTAGTGTGAAGATGATGATGATGATTTTGAAACAATTTAATTATTGGTGTTTGACTGTGTTGATTGGATAGGAACCTATACCTTGAGGAACGCTGCACAGAAGGGCTTCAGAACGCTTTTTGGCAAAGTGCTCGGGGTACAGTGACGGAAACTTCGGGCAAGGAAAAGCGAAGCCTGTTGCTTGATTGAGGGGTTCTTGTTGTCCATAACTGCCAGAACATCCTCACTGATGTTCTGCAAAGTTGTCTGTGGTATAATCGGATAATACATTGCCACATTTCAGTAAAATTGCCAACAGATTAATTTGAAAGATAATTAAGAGAACAATTCAATGTATTTTGAAAACTCACAGTAAAGAAGACTGCATCAATGGCCTCCTGCAAGGCCTGAACCACCTGAGGTTTCTTCTCCTTAAACTTCTCCAGTATGGTTGGCACCACCTTCAAACGTTCATAAAAGAAAATTAAAACAAAAAAATGACATGCTTTATCGTAACTGGATTGCTTCAGGGCGATCATCACTGTGCATTAAAAAAATGCAGAGCTGTAAGATAATACTGCAGGTACACATCTAGTAAAACTCTTTACTGCAACTATATAAGCAGCTGTCAGACAGAAACAGCAAGACTTTCTCTCCACAGCACCTCACAAAAATGGGAAATTTACTCACAGCAGAGTATTTCATGTCTGACTGTGATTGATTGAAATGTATTGTTGATGCAGGACTTTGCTGTAACAACAGCACATAAATGGCTAAACCTTAAGCATTAAGGAGATTAAACTTCTTGATGAGGGTTTTACTGTGCTGACTGTTAAGCACAAGATAAAGCTCTCCAAGAAGTTGCGTCTCCATTAAATTGGGAATTGCACCTCCCATCAAAACAATCACCACTAAAAATATGAACGTTAGTAGTCTAACCCACTAATCGACTTGTAGGTTGTTAGATAACACAGTGGGAAAGTCCTAACATGGAGAGCACTTACATGAACTGCATATGTTCCAAACTTCTTCCTCAGTCCTGCTGCCAGTGCAGCTAGGCATTTGGCAGCCATGGACACCAGCATCACATTGGCATCTTTACCAATAACCTATAACAATAAAAGAGGCGTTCAGGTTTTGAATGGCCCCTTTCACAAAGGAAATTCCATTACTCAAGAGTGCCACTGTTAATAATAGGCCTACCTTTTTTAGTGCTCGGACCAGGTCCCCATAGTCTCCATTCTCTAGTTTTGGATTCTTAGTCAAGGCTTCTACAGCCTCCAATGCTTCCTTCCTCTCCTGCCATTTCTTTGCTTCCTGTTATGGGGGAGAGAAAAAAAAAAAATTAAGGAAATTAAGGGGAAACCGATTTCAAATATAGTTCAAAATGTTGATCTACTTTTTGTTTTGACTTACAATTTTTTCATAGAAGTCTTTAGGAAGTTTTGATAGTATCTCAACAGCTTCCAAGAGCTCATAAGCATCCACCTGAACTTCAGTCTCCTCCTCATAGTCACCTATATGGATAGAAGAAAATAAAATGGTATTGCCATCTACAGTATATTTGCATTGTGACTATGAAAAATACATAGAAAGTCAATATTCAGGAATGCAACGAGAAAAAAATATATAATTCTTACAGTCTGCCTTATCTCCTCCTGCAGCCTGTTGCTGCTCGAACTTGGTCTTCAGGTCCTGTTGGGAACGCAGGAACCTTGTCTGCTTAGGAGCTGAGGTTGGCAGTTTCACCCATTCTTCCTCCAACTCTTTCAACTAATGAAAAATTTAATAAAGGTTATATGATTTTCTTAAGTCTTCAGATTGGATCTTTGGGCATCTGTGGTGTGCATCTTTCTAGTTCTAGAGAACTAGAACTCAAAGGTGCTACCAATATTTCAATAAAATGGGCCCTAACACACCTAATATAATGCTAGCACATTTTAGAGAGATAATGGTGTGTTTTCAGGTTTCTTTACGGATCTGAAGTACTAATATGGATACTGTTGCGTCTCACCTGTACAGAGTTGATGTTCTGAAGGGGAGGTCGCAATGCATCACGTATCCACCTGTAGATCTCCACAGCTAGTAATTTGGCCTCGTCTCGAACTGCCTTTTCTCTAGACTCAAATAGTTTTGGCAACACTTTCACTACAGGTTTCAGGGTTATGATCTTGGATCCAAATTCACTGGAAATGAGAAAAAGACAAAATAACTGCTTCAAAGTGCTCTATGTAGCAAAAATACCAAGACAAGGGATGTCAATTTTCAGACATTTTCATAATCAATCGTCGTGAAAATTCGGACCCTTGTATTTATTTATTCTTTTAAATGGAAATTAAGTTAAATAATACGCGGTGTAAACCATACATAAAATACTGCTTCTCTAGTGATGGCGAGATGTCAGCTGAATGTGCTTTACAGGCGATCGCTGATGTAATTGTAAGTTGGGATGAAAGGAGCTCAACCATGTTTGTCTTCATGTTGTACTTGAACACACTATTACAGTGTGTGCAGAAAACGAATGATACATTTACAGAGAAACGCTCCAATGCGGTTTACATTGAACCCGTTTCATCTCTGATCTGTGCGGCTCTTCCATGAAATGGAGAAGACATGACATGCATTATCAATGTCTGCTGTCATGATTACTGACTACACTTGTCCTGAAATTAATAATAGACGATGGATATGCTTAAATCGATAAAATTATTAATGACAATGAATCGATTTGATTAATCATTAACATCCCTAAAAAAAAGAACATGTTTCACAAAGACACCAATATAACAAGAGCATGAAGCATGTTGTGTCATTAAGTATCAATTGCACTACAGCAGTTCCTTAACACAAGGATGTAAACATACAGAACACATGACAAATATCACCATGACAAATATCACCAACTCACCAAAGCGCTTTCCTTAGCGTTTCAATGCAAGCAACAACAATCTTTGGGTTTTTGTTATCCAGTCCTTTGATCAGCTCATCTTGGACAACCTCTGCTTTCTCGATCTCAATGTACATAAGGCAGATATCTGTTCCCAGCTCCTTGGCTCGAGCTTTGGGCTGGTTGAACACTTTCCCAACCACTCCAGAAACCACTTCGCCTGTTGTTCTGAAAGATAAGTCTGCCATTAGAATCCATTTAGAGACCACAGATACTGGGCCAACAAAATTATGTTTCAGACTAGGGCTGGGTACTGACACAGATTTCTCCCATTTGATTCGATATCGATTCATATGGGTATCAGTTATAATGTCCATTTTGCTTACATATGAAAAATTCTCTCCCAGCTAATTCTGTTTATTACACAGGGGACATTCTAACTAGGTAGATAACGAAAATATAAATTTGACCAATTAAATTGTTAGTTTTTCATCATTCATCACAGCTTTTTAAAAAATGAACAAATTAATGTATTCCATCAATAAATATGATATATTGTATACATTTTGTTAGACGCTTGTTTAAATGCATTATTTTGTACTTATATGTATTTACAGTAATTTGTTGAAAACGTGCTAAAAACCAGTACAGTCTCTTTAAAGAAAACCAGCATTTCTGTAAAGATCGTCTGTAAATGAGCGCATATTAACAATAGAGGACTCGAATGGCATTAACTCATCTGCGCCATGCATGCTTAAAATTAAATGTTTCTTTTTTTATTTTTATTAACCTCGTGCGACCCAGCGTACACATGCGTGGACGTTATATTTTGGCTGCACAATATACAACATTACTAAATTTATTTAAACTGACTGATCTCAGTTAAGGAGACTGTGCTGTCAGTAAAGGGTTAAACTTTTGATGTAGAGAGTCAGGTGACAAAACACGCCGCCGATTAGGGCTCGGAGATATGGCTTCAGACATTATCCCTCTATATTTTTCAGCAAATTGACGATATTCGATACATATCTTGATAATTATGTTTTTGTTCTGAAATGGCATAAGCGTTTAGTTTTTTTCAATCAGAGGAACCATCATTTCATCTAAACAGCCAAAGTAGAAATAATATTTCAAAAGGTATTAAATAAAAATCTATTTAAAAATGATGAAGGCATGTTTCCCCACAGTTTCACCACACCAGGAAGAGTAATATTTAATAATTTTCATGTTTATACTTCTATTTAACAAACAATCATACATGGAAGTTTAATAAAAATGGTATTTGCCTTCATATATTTTTACAAAAACTTTTTTTTTGTGAATGAACAAGGTGTGCAAAAACTACTTATTTTTTGGAAACCAGAGGAATATTGCGTCATACCTAATTATTACGGTGGAAACCAGTGAAGTTTATTATAATAACAACACTGATTCATTATTATATTCAGGATAAAATTCATTTTAAATAAAACATTTATGCATTTCTGTCCCATTTAAATTCACCCTAAACTGGGGTTCTAATTGTCACTGTAAGTGCAGTCGTGTTTATTTCACCTTCACCAGGAGCTCTCATGAAACGGGAAGGGCAATGTTTGTTTGACAGTTATAAGATTTGCATCTTATGAACTGCTGTCAAACTCTCCTCACTGTTCTGTGTTTGTAGATTTGTAATAACTTTATAGCAGTTACTAATGTTTGGAATTGCTCAAATGCTTGAATCTGCAGTACTTCACAAGGCAGGTGAACTGCGCTACAAACACGAGGCCTGGCGGATGCACAGATCAGCGTGTCGCCGGTTGATTCTGAAGTCCACACAGACCATGTTTATTTGTCTTCAAATCACAGCCTTTGGCAGTTAAATATTCACAAAATGATCAGATCTCCATTTTGATTAATTGAGTAAATCAGTAGATTAATTTCATGATTCTTCTGGGCTGTATAATGAAACTTAATGACCAAATAAAAAGGCTCATTAAAATCATTGTGATATAAAATTAAACAATATCGTGTATAACTTCAGAAAAATCATCGCAATGACATTGTGGGTATTTGATGCATTACCCAGCCCAGCAGAGTTTGCCTTTGGGAGAAATACCAACAAAACTACATCTGGTTAGAAGCCAAATTAAATTTTACGTAATTTTTTTTTAATCCCCTTTTCACCCAATTTGGAATGCCCAATTCCCACCTAGCAGGTCCTCATGGTGGCGCGGTTCCTCACCACAATCCGGGTGGCGGAGTACAAGTCTCAGTTGCCTCCGCTTCTGAGACAGTCAATCCGCGCATCTCATCATGTGGCTCGTTGTGCATGACACTGCGGAGTCTACGCATGTGAAGGCACACGCTACTCTCCTCGATCCACACACACAACTTACCATGCGCAAGAACCACAAGGAGGTTAGCCCATGTGACTCTACCCTCCCTAGCAACCGGGCCAATTTGGTTGCTTAGGAGACCAAGCTGGAGTCACTTAGCACACCCTGGATTCAAACTCACGACTCCAGGGGTGGTACTCGCTGAGCTACCCAGTTCCCCAAAAATATCTATATTTACACCCATTCCTATTTCAGACAATCCTTCCTATATGAATTGCCTACTCAGTTGGAGAACATGAATGCAACATTTCTTAAATATCTTCCCGTTTAGTGCACCGACTTTAGTACCATTTGCACCATTGGATAAAATGTCTCAATTAAATCATACTTCAATAATGACAATATTCATGCGATTCCAGTTGCAGATGATATCCTAACAACAAAGTGGTACAACCATGTTTCAGATTTTAAATCAGATTCTAACTCATTTTTAACTCATTTCAAGTCATTTTGCATTATCCAATCTAAATAAAAACAATCAGTATTCTACAAAGTATTTGTACCATTAACAATGACAACCCAGATTACATAACGCTATATTTAGACAATCACAGAGACACCACTCAATAATGAACCGCAGTAAAGGGAGCATCACAAATTTATGTAAAAAGACTTCTAGAAATAGACCTTTTACTGAGATACTTGTTCAATTTTATTAATTGGGAATTGCTGAGGTACACCTAAAATAAGTTAACAAAAAGCTTCAACAAAATGTTCTGCCATATAAACGGGTCACAAATAATAAACTGCTGTTCTGTGATTAAGAGTAAAACAAAAGGTGCAGTTAAGCCTCAATTGTTTAAGAAAATCCTTGAAAATTTAAGAGCAATTTTATTAAAGTGAGCAGGTTTGGTAAAGCTTAAAAAAAAAAAAAATGACAAAAGCACCATAGAAGTAATCCATATTACTTTACTCAGTCTTTTGTAGCCATGGGGTTAACCTTTGAAGGAAAGACTGAAATTGAAGTAATCGTTCGATTAAAATTTCCCTTAAACCATCAAATCTCATGCACACTTCAATATATTCAAACTTGATTGATGATCAGTTACAAGACACAAAAACCAATGGCACTTGACAACATCATGCCTGGTGACGCATCACATTTGAATGTACTGTACACAAATGGCAAGGGGATTGGAGCACCACAGTTGAGTTGTACGAACTACCTGTAGTGCTTTTTTGTCATTTTTGGAGCTCAACAGCCCCATTGACTTTCTTTGCACAGAATGGAGCACACATCCTGCCTAATATCTCCATGTTCTAGTGCTGGGCAATAGGACAATGTTATCGGATATCGATGTCAATCCTGCCTAATATCTCCGTGTTCTAGGGCTGGGCGATAGGACAATGTTATCGGATATCGATGTCAATTGCGACACTCATTGATCGAAAATATTGGGAAATGGCAATACCATGGATCTGGGAAGTCACCAAATATATAAAATACAGGGTGACCTGAAAGACGTCTCAGAGGGACACATGACAAGAAATACTGTTAGTCATAAAGAAACGTGCTTGAAGAAACACTTTATTACACTATCATATTTTTAAGAACAGACAAAAGCAGTCAGTGCTTGTGTCTGAATTTGTTCCGAGGCATCCAGCGCAATTCTGTCTCATGAAACAAGCGCATGTAGAGTTAATACTTTTCTCTGCTTCTTTCATCTGAAAACTGTTTGCAAGGATAAGGTTGTCTATGAGAACGCTGCAAATTATCTCCGATCATCTCAGGAGGAGCTGTGAGTTTAGTTCGCTTTATTTAGCATGCATTGTGAATGCAACTCTGGTTTAGTAACATATCTTTGTATTAAAGAAGCAAAGACAAAAGTGAATAAATCACAGCAAATCAAGACACATTCACCTTAAACCTAAAACCGAGTTCCATTTTATTTTGTCTGGCAGCATTAACTATATTACCAAAACGAAATACAAACACAAATTCGATAAGAACACACATTTGGCAGCATTATTTTGGGAACACAAGGGAATTTATTAGGCACATTTATTGTTTATTATTGTCTTTACATTTATAATAGTCTTTGAATGTGTTAAAATACTACCCCAGCTTAATATGCAGACAGCCATAACTAGGCCAATAATCGGTAAAACACTGTGTCGAAATGAAATTCCAGTTGAGCAACCGGTCTCAAAAATAAAATAAAAAAATACAATAAATAGAACACCGACTCGACCAATGGTGCGAATTGGAGGCAGGACTATCTGCATGTGATCAATGGCAGAAGGGGGGCGTATTCAGATTTCTTTTTGAAAACAACGTTTAATTTTTCCTATTCCGTTTGGTGGTGCTAGTGGGGCAGAAATGACATGCTTTCATTTAAAACTCTAATAAATAAAAGTTACTCACTTGCTAGCCACATGTGCATTCTCAACATATACAAATGCTGCCTCCAAGCCTTTGAGTTGGGCTACGGCATTGGAATCAGTTACAAATCTCTTGATAAGTCCAAGATATTTGCCCCACTCTGGGCTCTTCTCGTCCTGTATCCTCTGGAAAAGCTTTAGTGCTTCCTCATATCCATTTAACCTGGCTTTCCAAATCTTAAGTAAAGCAGAACATAGATGATTAAAACAAACATAAAAATAAGTGACATTGTGTAGCCTAACTGACCCACTTTCCTTAGAGGCCTACGCATATTTAAAAGCCACCATTTTTTTCAGGGCACAGGAACCCTTCATAATTTTTTTTTTCCTTCTCTCACCCCTGGACCTTAACATCCATTTAGCTACAGTGGCAAGTACGTGAACCCTTTGGGATTAGCTGGTTTTCTGCATTAATTGGTTGTAAAATGTGATCTAATCTTCAAAGTCACAAGTACAGACAAACACAGTGTGCTTCACAACACACAAACAATAATATTCTTTCATGTCTATTGAACCCATCTCATTATACATTCACAGTGCAGTGGAAAGAGTGAACCCTTAGATTAATAATGGTCGATCCTCCTTTGGAAGCAATAACCTCAAAGCATTTCCGGTAGCTGCGGATTAGACCTACACAACGTTCAGAAGCATTTTGTTTTTGTTGGAAAGCAGTGGCTTCCTTCATAATGTCCCGTCATGGACACCATGCCTGTTTAATGTTTTCCATACAATAGACTATTGAACAGAGATGTTAACTAGTTCCAATGACTCAAAGTCTTTAGCTGTCACTTGACTCTAGGGTTCTTTTTTTTTACCTCATTGATCATTCTGTGTGTGCCCTTTGAGTCATCTTGGCTGAACGACCACTTCTAGGGAGAGTAGCCACAGTATTAAATCTTCTCCATTTATAGACAATTTGTCTGACTGTGGACGGATGAATATTCAAGCTCTTCAAGAAATCTTTGTAACCCATTCCATCTTTATGAAAAGCAACAATTCTTGATTTTAGGTCTTCGGAGATCCCTTTTTTGTGAGGCATGGTCCACGTCAGCAGATGCTCCTTGTGAATAGCAAACTCAAAATGTTTGAGTGCATTTTATAAATCAAAGCAGCTCTAACCCACACCTCCAATCTCATCCCATTAACTGAATGCCAGGTTTGCAAACTCCAGACTCTAATTATCTTTTGTTGACATTATTTGCCTAGGGTTCACATACTTTTTTCAACATACACAGTGAATGTTTGAATGATGCATTCAAAATGTACAAGAACACCACAATAATTTTTAGAAACAGTTATTAGTTAAAACAGATTGTGTTTGTTCATTATTGTAACTTAGATGAAGATCAAACCAGATTTTAAGCAAAACGTATAGATAAATGCAGGTAATTCTAAAGGGTTCCCATACTTTGTCTTGCCACTGTAACTGGATAAAGGTTTACTTGTAGTATGGTTTGGATGTTCCGTAAATTTCAAAGTAGATTTGAAATAATGATCCTCATTTCCTGTTTCCATTATTTAATAAAGAAGGCCTTAGAGAAATAAAGGCAAGAAACAATACAGCACTTTGAAAGTGTTTTTGAATTCTAAGGCAACAATTAGTCTGACCTAGCAAAAGCAAACTGCTGACCTAGAGACGGTTTGGTTCTTTAACCAAAATTAGATTTCAGAAGGGCCAAAATTCATAACAGCATCCTGGATCACTCACCTTATGTTCACATTTCTGGTCGGTAGGTAACTTCATCCATTCACTGTCATCCCCCATGGCTGTTTTCAGTCTATCTTGCCTATTCAACTGAACACGACAGGGGAAACTTTGGTTATTGGCATGCCATACAAAGCAGAAAAAAAGGCACTCGAATGGTTAACTTCACACATGAACCAAAGCTTTCAAAAAGAATATGTGAACAGCCCAACTTTTAAACTCAAAACAAAAGATCAAGTTTACAAAGCAAGAGACATGATCATCAGGTTAATCCAAATTTAAGGTGCTGGATTGCCTTTCAAGATCGGATGTAAAATATGAAGTGGTTTGGGGAACAAAGCGTCAAGGAATATTCAAGGTTCAATACAAGTTATGCTCACTCAACAGCATTTGTGGCATAATATTGATTACCACCTAAATTTATATTGCCCCCCTCCCCCTCGGTTACAGTGAGGCACTTACAATGGAAATGAATGGGGCCAATCTGTAAATGTTAAAATACACACTTTTTTAAAATATTGCCACAAGACAAACAATATGCGTTAACATGATTTTAGAGTGATGAAATTGCTTACTAACATTTTCTGTGTAAAGTTATAGCCAGTTTTACAATTTCATTGCCATGTCAATGTAACGTCAACAAACACTAAAATGACTGTGAAAATGACAATTAAAAAAAACACACGTTTTATCAGAAGAATTAAAACAAGTGCTTTTATAAAATTATATGCTTCACATTTCAACCTTTAAACCTTCCCAAATCTGGCCCCATTCACATCCATTATAAGTGCCTCACTGTAACCTAAAGTTTATTTTTATTTTTTAAAAGAAGATGAGGAAGGAGCTGAAATAAATTGTGGTCATCAACATTATGCCACAAATGCTGTCGATTGAGCTTAACTTGCACCCGGAATATTCCTTTACCTGGAAGTTGAAATACTTCAGATGAATGCAAAAATAAAAACATCAATTACCTACTCAAATGTATTAGCTAAAATACAATGGGCTCAATGGACAAGGCATGTCAAACTAGACAAGCTTGTCAAATTGTAAACAAAGTGCTGGGAACTTATCACCCACATCAATTTCAACAACAAATTCCTTAGGAACCAGACAGGAGGATGCAATAACCTCACATGCCTAAATTCACAGCAAAATGGCACACACATTATCCAGATCTGAAACCAAAGCAGAGCAACAGCCACTAATGCATCTCCCTAAAGAGCTCGGTTTCAGATTACAAATCTATCCAGATCGTCAAGTAAATCTTCAAAACATGAAGGCTCTGTCCAAACCACACGTTGAGAACAAATACATGCAGAAAGATGATGCATGCCGAAAGTGCCGCCAATTCAGACCGCCCAAAACAAACACAAAGCTAACACAAAGAGATATAGGCAATATTATTGCGTCGTATGTTATGTAAATATAATTAATAGCGAATAAAGACTGTTTAAGGGATCAAAGTGTTCAGCAATGCATCACATGTGAAAATATTTTCGGGGTGCAGCAGAGCCGTTAGTGACCCGCAGCTCTGTCGCGGAGGTCGTCGATTTTAGCAGGATAAAACGTTCAAATATGGTCTAATTTCAAACAAGACACTACAAACGTACTCGTTATTGTTTTCTTAAACTATATCCGTATATGGTTTGGTTAGTTTGGGGCTGTAAATGTGATTAATTTTAAATATACCGGTCAGCTGTTAGTACTCGCGCGGGCCTGACTGTCTATTAGTCCTGCAACAGCTTAAACCATCACAAGATTCAAACAAATATCGCCATTTTAAAAGCCTCCGTCTAATACATCGTTCGCAAGCACACGTTGTATTATCATCATTTCATCTGACTAGAAGGGGATGATCAAATCTAAAAACGGACTCACACTATTGTTGTCACAGATATAAAAGCAGCCTTGTGTTATTCAGTCCGTCACTAAAACGGAGGCCCTCAAATAAAACGCAGCAACCTCTAATGAATCAGAAACCGCATAAATCTGCTTTCGTGCAATAATCGCTGATCTCTAACGATTGTCAACTTTAAAAGATGTATCAGTTACCTGCTTTTAGAGAGGGAAGCCAGTGCGATCTTCATCAGCTGGGAAGATATTTGGTCATTACTCTCCAGGCTTTGAAACGCCTCCGAGGGCGGGGACAGAAGGAGGAGACGCCTAGCACTTATTCAAATGACTGATGCATTTATTATAAGCTTTATACAGTTCATTTTTGTACGTTATATATATATATATATATATATATATATATATATATATATATATATATATATGTGTGTGTGTGTGTGTGTGTGTTTGCCTGTTTGTCTTTAATGGAATAGTATATAATCCACTTATCTTACTGAGTGCTTATCAATAAACATGTTTGTCATTACTGGAATGGCACAACATTAACCTATTATACATATTGTATTGAGTGGATATTCATAATCTACTACAAAATATCCCTCTTTATTTGGTGTACATTTGAATGTAGAATACATTATTGTAGCCTACAATGACAAATCTAAATGACAAAACGACCCGGTTGGGCATACATGTTAATGTATTTCATTTTTTTATTTTTTTTTTATGAATACGTATGAGCACTACAATTGTAGCAAAAACACATAATAACAGATTGGCGTGGATAAGTATTTAAATGGACAAACCATAATGGGCGCAGTGACGCAGCAGTACCGCGCATGCGCTTGTTTTAAAGCCGCGGCTGCGTCAACAAAAAATGACGAAACAAGCATTTTTCAAAAATGAGCACGATACTCCACCCCGTGTTTTGTCACGTGTTGCTCAGTCGCGTCTCCTATTGGTTATTTTAAATTTAAAGAGGACTTAGCTCAAATGCCAGCGCAGTTGCCAATATATTAAGGCAATTAGACAAAGTTCGAATATATGTCTCTGTAAATCTCGTAGATATCTATATTTAATGATCGTATATTTTAAATAGGACTATTTTATATAAATACATGGTAAGTCGAAGTTTATACCGGCAATTATAGCACTGAGCCATATGAGATATGCCTTGTATCTCGCACAGCAGTGACGTCAATACAGAGTGGGCACACTAACCAGTAGCTTTATTGAATGGGATTCCAGCAGAGTCATGCACTGCATCGCCATCCCAGCATTGGCAAATTATTTAAAACTATAAAACAACATGAAAATGAATACGGACCGTTTCAACCTCACAGCTGAGTATTTAGGTGTGTTGCGGTGTTTGTTATTTGGTTTGTTTTTATACGTGCGCAAATATCGTCACTGATAAGCACAAGATAATGCTGACAGAATGATTGACAGCTAGATTGAAGAAGAATTAACACCCATCATGCCATTGCCTTTTTATTTTATTTTCCTTCTGAAACGAATGTTCTATTCTGTCTCAATAATGCCGTCACGCAGCTACTTGAACATAAGAAGAATGTACTCAGTTTGGTGTGGTCCGATATTTTGCAGAATAGTCATTTGTTTCTTATCATAATCTATATTTCCTGGCCTTTTAAAAAGCACTGTGGTGTACCATGGTACAGTGATGTTTGCAGATGGTAATACCATGCTACTCTGATGTATAACATGGTACTGAATGATTACCATATGAATGGGATTTACACAGTCATCCACCGTATAATGGTAGTACCATGGTAGGTACATGTCCAAAAAACATGGAAATACCATGGTACTTTTTGTAAGAGGAGGCAACATGTACTTTCCTATTATCTTGCAGTTTTACCAGTGTGATAAATGGGAATCATGTACTCTTCAGAGAATTCAATTACATCAATGCAACACCACTTATAATCTGGAATGCTTCTGACAGATTGGGAAATAATGGGGTGTATGGAAATACTTGTTTTTTTTTCTCCATGTCATGAAGCTCAACTGTATTTGTTTGCATATGTTTGTGTACAGTGAACTAATGTTGATGTAATTTTATTGCAGATCTGTTGGCAATGTCAGAATACTGTTCACTCCTACAGCTGCTATGTCCAGACTTTCCTGTTGAAATGGTTCAAAACAGTAATTTCACAGTTGTTGTTTGATGATTCTTTGACATTCGCTACCCCTTACTGATGTTAAAGGAATCGTTCACCCAAAATTGAATATTCTCTCATCATTTATCTGACTCATTTCATCCCAGATTTGTCTGACTTTCATTCTTCTGCAGAACATAAACAAAGATTTTTAGAAGAATATCTCAGCTCCATACAATGCAAGTGAATGATGACCAAAACTTTGAAGCTCCAAAACGCACATAAAGGCAGCATAAAAGAAATCCATAAGACTTCAGTGGTATAATCCATGTCTTCTGAAGCAAACTAATACGTTTTGGGTGAGAACAGACCAAAATGTAACTCCTTATTCATTATAAATCTTGACATCAGGGCCTGGGTAGCTTAGCGAGTAAAGACGCTGACCACCACCCCTGTAGTGACTCCAGCCAAGTCTCCTAATCAACCAAATTGGCTAGGTTGCTAGGGATGGTAGAGTCACATGGGGAAACCTCCTCGTGGTTGCTAAAATGTGGTTCTCGCTCTCGAAGGGGCGTGTGGTGAGTTGTGCATGGATGCCATGGAGAATAGCGTGAAGCCCCCACACGCACTATGTCTCCATGGTAACACGCTCAACAAGCCACATATTAAGATGCGCGGATTGACGTCTCAGATGTGGAGGCAACTGAGATTGTGTTTGTGTGCGTCAGTTTTATGTTGTGTTTTGTTTATTTGTGTCAGATCGCGCCTCCTCCTTGCCCATCGTGTGGACCCGCTACAGTATGGTTGCCATTGTAGATGGGATACAACATACTATAACTCTCCTTATTATTGGAACACGATATTGATCTTATCTTTTCCCAGATATCCTTCCATTGCTGCTATAAAGGAAATACTAGAGATCAGTCAGTGTGCCTCTTCTATGACTGTCTGATGCCTTGGCCAAACATGAAGGAGTAAACCAAGACATCGGAGAGCAACAAGCAACTCCCATTTTCTATAATGGAGCCATTTAATGCCTAAACAAACTTATTACCAGGCTAAGTCTAAATCTGCTGACTTTTTTTGCTACTTTTAAAATATGTTAGAGGAAAAGTTCATTCAAAAATGAAAATTCTGTCGTAATTTAATCACCTCATGTAGTTTCAAACCTGAATTACTTTATTATGTGGAACACAAAGGAATTAACATCTTGGTTCATCATTTCAATGCAATGGCAGGTGATAGTGGCTCACTTTAAAGTTAAAAAAGACCCAAAAATATCTTAAAAGTAGTCCAAGCGACTTGTGCTTCATATTCCAGGTCTTCTGAAGGCATGAGTTAAGCTTGTTCACAGTGGCACACATTCATGCGAGAACCTGAAGCATTTGTAATGCTTAACATGGCATTGTAAACCAAATTTAATTTTCTCTCCAATAAAAATCAGGTGCTCTTCCCAATAAATTGGACCTGCTGATTGATCCAGAAATGGACCAGGAGCTGGAGAGACTGTGAGAGAGACGGACTTGCTTCAAAGAGTATATTACAGTCATTCACTGAACAATTGTATGCCATCTTATGTTAAATGAAGATGGAGAGCTTGCTAATAGTTTGTTTTTTCACTTTTAAGAAATTTAATTTTAAGGTTTCAACCAAAAATCTAATTTTAATCACCCTCATGCCATCTCAGATGTGACTTTTTTTTCTTTGCTGAACACATATTAAGATTTTTAGGAGATTTCTTGATACTGTGCCTCTGGGATTGTTTTAGCATAGCTCAAGTCGCCATCAGCCCAAATTCCAATAGTATCAGCAGTTCTGAGGGACAAAAGGAGACATCCAAAAAAGCCTCACCGTGCAAGTCCCTGCACCCACGCAAGAGGATCATGGAGAATGACGGTTCCACTGAGGAAACGGATTCCTCTGAGAATTAACACCTTGCTCACATCTTTATGATTCTTCTATAAATCTGGAACATGCAATCATTTGTTTAATATACTCTCATGGTGACTTTTGATCTATTTTTGATGAGAAGAGATCACATAAATAAACGTTAAGCCTGAGAGTATAAATAGACATACGTAAAAATGCTCTGTAATGGTAGGACGTTATAATGCCTTAAATACAAAAATTGTATAAATGTGTTTGTCTGGTTTTTTTTTATTTTTTTTAATAATTGCAAACTACCAAGCGGTTCTTGCAAGCATATTGCTGATACATTTTTAACAAAACCCTAATGATAAATATTAAAGGGATAGTTCACCCAGAATTGAAAATTCTCTCATAATTTACTCACCCTCATGCCATCTCAGATGTGTATGACTTACTTTCTTATGCTGAACACAAAGATTTTTAGAAGAATATCTCCGCTGTAGGATCATACAATGCAAGTGATTGGAGACCAACATTTTTAAGCTCCAAAAAGCACATAATGCCATATAAAATTATAAGACTCCAGTAGTTTAATCCATCTGTTCTGAAGTTCCCCAATCGGTTTTATGCAGAGAACAGGGTGAGAACAGACCAAAATATAACTCATTTTTCACATCTTGAAATCAGCAGTCTCCTTGGCGACCATGATTTCAAGCTTGATTACATTTCAAGCGCTCTAAACATGCATCAAGCACTAGGAAGTGTAATCAAGCTTGAAATCATGATCGCGCCTAGAGACTGCAATGGCAAAATGTATAGTGAAAAGGGAGACGCATTTTGGTCTGTTCTCACTCTAAATTAATTTGATCGCTTCAGAAGTCATGGATGAAACCACTGGAGTCTTATGGATTACTTTTATTCTGCCTTGAGCTTAAAAATTTTGGTCAACATTCACTTGCATTATATGGACCTACAGAGTCGAGATATTCTTCAAAAAATCTTTGTGTTCTACAGAAAAAAGGATGAGTACATTATGAGAGCATTTACATTTTTGGGGAACTATTCTTTTTAACATCCTTGTATACATCCTAGCAAGCACTTCTAGTTTGTTAGTCTAGTCTCTCTCTTTTTTAAAAAATAATTGTATTGTTTTTACTGTTTTTGCAATAGCAGAACAATACATTTACAAATATGATTTATTTTTATGGGTTCCACAGAAAAAGAAAAAACAATGTACAATGAAAACAACTGAAATAGAAATAGGCACAACCTGTGATTTTGCCGAAAAAACTTGCACATGTTTTGCAGACAGAAATGTTCAGTAAAAACGCCTTTCAATAGCTGTCCCAAGCAAAACATCTTCATTTACAGTTAATCAGTTTTACAGAATACTATTTGGTCTGTTGATGAACCTATTAAGATTTTTCTTGTTGTGAAGATTGTATAATAGTGCATTCATAAGGCGTTAAATGTTGGACAAAACAGCGCAAGCGCATAAACACAGCGCGCAAGTGAATTACAACAGTGTGAGCACCATGACACAGTTCGCACGTAAAATGTAAACCTGCAGAATTTGCAATTGCCAAACTAGAGCACAAAAAATATGATTGTGCACACAAATTAACAAGTCGCGAGCAGAAATAACAAAAAATATTTGAACACACGAGCAAGTTGTTTTCTGCACGCGCAGCTGAAATCTTTGAACACAAAGTCAGTTTTGACACTCAGGGGCGGGGCCCAATCCTTTCTGTTAACAAATGCTATTGGCTGCTGAACAAATCCTGTATTGATTGGCTTCATCTCTTAGAATCTCGTGATTGGCTGTTGTTGGACGAGGACAGACAGAAAGCGGGACAGTTTTGTTTGTTTGTTTGTTTATTGACAAGAAAAAACATACAAAACTCTCGTAGGGGAAAAATTAAGAAATATACATAAATAGGAACAATACAATTATTGTCAGTGTAAATGAAAGAAAAGCGTCCCCTACACAATACTGAACAACAAAAATCAAACAACAACGGGGTATTAGTTCCTTTAGACGTCGCATACAAGTGGATATTTATCAAAACAATAGTCTGGATATATCACTACACATCTTTCTTGCAATTTTACTAGACTTAACCTTTTTCATTGAGGAAAAATACAATTTAAAATCGTTCATAAACCATGAAAAAGAAGGCTTCGAATATCTCCACTTACTACAATGAATATGATATTTACAGATGAGAACAATCATATTAACCAAATCAGATAGGGATGAATCTACATTATCCATAAAAAAGAGAATGTGTGATAAGTCAAACATCGGGATGTCATCAATCTTAAATGACAGCCAATTATGTAGGCCTAAATCAGACCAGAAGCTTTTGCCCTTAGGACATAAAAAGAACAAGTGTTCCAGAGTCTCATTAGCTGCCTCACAAAATACACAGGGATTATACTTCAAATTTAAACCTCTTTGTAAGAAAGTCAGCAACTGGATATATTTTATAAATTATTTTAACTTGAGTCTCTTTGACTTTAGGGGAAATGGGCCATTTGATGAATTTGAAATGTGGTTTATCTATGGACAAGGCATTCATATTTGGAACTTGTACACACAATCCTCTACTATAATCCAAAAATATTAAAGATTTAAAAAAAAAATTAATACATTTGTTATTACATTTACTGTCATGTAAATTACATTCATTAATTACTAGATTTGGTAAGGTTAGTGAAAGTCTTATTCTCGTATACATCAATGTGTTTTGGATTAACTGTAATATTGCTAACGGTATTGCTTTACACATCTTATTATATTCTCTATAAGTGCGGTTAAGATTATACTTGAGCAAAAAGCAATATGTTCCAAGAAGTTACCATTATCATCTAATATATCATTCCAAAACTCAATACCCTTCTCATACCAATCACTTTTAAATAATGATTTCCTATTAATTGTAATGACCCTGTTATTCCATAGGGTGGATCCATGGGGAGAAAAGTTGTGGGTAAATATAATTTTACAGTATTAGACAAGTTGTTTGTGGAAGTTTGATAATTTAATAGGAATTTTAGTTATCTCAAAATCACATTTTAAAAGAAATTCAAGCCCACCTATTTTATTAAATGGAGATCTAGGTATGTGAAACCACATAGAGTAAGGTTGTGATAAGTATGATTTAAACCATTTACTCTTAAATACCCCAAACATTGATTCAAAGTCCAAGGCGTTGATACCACCCTTATTCTACTCTTTCACTAACTGTGATTTCGTAATAAAATGGGTTTTATTTTTCCAAAGGAGGGAACTGGGAAGAGGATGATGGCAGACAGTAAAGAGGTTGTGGTTTCTTTCTAAATTCCTTCTTAATTTCTTGTAGCTGTAAGATGTTTTGTGCGTCTATATAAATATATATATATAACTTGAGAGGTACCCTGAACGCAGGTCCATCTAACATTAATGTTGAAGGGAACGTTAGTTTTCACAAAATGGTAAGTGTAATGTGTAGATAGCTAGATGTCAGATTCCCAGCTTGTTAGTGTGGTACTGCAAGGGCCATCCACTACTCATCAGCCTCTACATGAATTAATTATGTAGATGAAATGCAGGCTCAGAGAGGAAGCCAGTCAGGCCCTAGGACCCTTGGGGCTGGGAAAGCACAGCAGTTGCAGCAGAATATGGCCAGGTTAGGAAATCAAATGTACATTAAGATTCTTATTACACTGAAATGTTTGATTCTGATTTGTCAGTCGCAACATTATATGACCGAAAATGGTCGTCGTCAGTAGCAAGGCTTTATAATGACCGCTCATCCGGCCCTTTTTTCATGTCTCTTATCACACTTCGGATGGATGCGCTCTCGTTTTATTCAAACGCAGCTAGTGTCATCTTTCCTCTCATATATATATGTACAATTATATTTTTGTATACGTACAAAACATCTTACAGCTACAAGAAATTAAGGAGGAATTTAGAAAGAATCCATAACCTCTTTACTGTCTGCCATCATCCGCTTTCTGTCTGTCCTTGTCCAACGACAGCCAATCAGGAGAGATTCGACGAGATGCAGGCAATCAATACAGGATTTGTTCGGCAGTCCTTGGGCCCCGCCCCTGAGTGTCAAACCGACTTGTGTGCGTCTGCTGAGCGTGTGCCGAATATAACTCGCTAGTGCCTTCAACAAGGGGCGTGGCCATGACATAAAACAAATGCGCATTATAGTGCCTTCTTTCCGCGGGCTTTTCATAACAGCGACAGCAAACTGATGGAACAGCCATGGAGAATCTAAGACAAAATAGGGAAATCGGTAAATGTTTTTGTTGATGCAAATTTTGAATTAGGAGAACGCCTACACTACACGTCACATTTTTACGCTGTACTGAAACCCCTGGAAATAAGTGACTGCCCAAGTGAATTACAAAAGTGTGAGCACCATGACACAGCTCGCACGTAAAATGTAAACCTGCATAACTTGCAAATCCCAAACTCGAGCACAAAAAAGTATGATTGTGCACACAAATTAACAACTCGCGAGCAGAAATAACAAAACCGCGAGTCATGATAGGTCTCACGCGCGCAGATATGCCCACACGGCAGTCACTTAAGTGAGACCTATCATGACTCGCGGTTTTGTTATTTCTGCTCGCGAGTTGTTAATTTGTGTGCACAATCATACTTTTTGTGCTCGAGTTTGGGATTTGCAAGTTCTGCAGGTTTACATTTTACGTGCGAGCTGTGTCATGGTGCTCACACTTTTGTAGTTCACTTGCGCGCTGTGTTTATGCGCTTGCGCTGTTTTGTTTTTAACGCTATACATTCAGAGCGTACGCTGTAAGGTATGGAGTCAATTCCATGCCACATATATTTGCAAAAATATAAAGTATTGCAAAATAAAATAAAGTTTTGCAAAAGAAAAAAGGTTTTGCAAAAGAAAAAAGTATTGAGCAACATTTCTTTTCTCCATTTTGAACGGAATGGTGCAGATGAGTCCATTGTAGGTCTTGGCTTTGAAACTTTTTTTGTATCAGAAATAAATTAGAATGCACAAACTTTTCATTATCATGCAGCCATTTCCCACAGCACCATTGATATAGACCACATTCTGTCATTATGACAGTTTTTCATCTTCATTGTATGTTTTAGGTGCCAGAATAAAATAATTTAAGATTCTTTTCATTTTATTATAATTATAAATAATATATCTGATATAATATGTAAAAAGAAAAGAAAATTATTTGGTTTTCACAGCTACATACTTCAGGGATACTGAGACTGAAAGACAACACTCTGTTTAACAGAGAAACTTTTTGGAATTCAAACACATTAAATACAAGAACAAAAATGCACTCGCAGAAGTAAGCATGGATGCTATATTGTTTTGTGATGCCTAAACATACTTTGTGAGTTTCCGACTATAGATAAACTGTAGCAATTACCTTATTTTACGTACAACATTGTTTTGGGCTTTTAACATATTGTTAACCCAGGGTAATTTTTAACCCTGGGGGATCTTGTTCCATGTTTCACACTGTTTATACTTTACCCTGGTTTTATAATTCAAACTGTATACCTTTGTCATGGGCTCAAAGCAGTGCTAACCCCATTTTAAAATTGTATGTGTGAAACGTTAAACCCAGGGTTAAAAACAACCAGGGTTAAGCTTAGCATGAAAAGACCAAGGGGTACCAAGAGGGTCAGAAATACCTTTTACACCAAACGGACAGAGCACAAACTTTGATATGAATCGAATTTCATGGTCCATCTCCATTCTAACTTCAAGAAGGAACTGCCCCAGATAGTACTGTATATCCACTTTGCTTTGGTTTCAGATAAACTTCGAAAAACAGATCTTGATTTTGGATCCAGACAAGCTGTAGGCTCTCCTTTCTAACTGACGTGTTGTTTTCCGTTATTAATGCATTGGACATTGTGCTTCGCATCAATTCAAAACCAAGCTTTGCACTAGTAACAATAAATAAAAAACGACTTTTAAAAGTCACATCAAACTTTTTTTTTAGTTATTAAACTAGTTTGTAAGGCTTTACACCAGTCAGTAATACTTGAGTCATAAGAGGTGAAAGTAGTTGCGCTGTTGCCAATATCAGTTTTGTAAACACTCAAGGTGTTTTTTGATTTTAACATTTGTCTAAAATAGACATCGACAATATAATATCAATATGACTCGTTACAAAGAGGCTTAGAACCACCATCATGCGACACCTCATATAGTATGTGGTAATGCAAAAAGTGAAATATATCAAAGGTCATTCAAGGAAGATATCTTCTGTCGGACAGGAATATTCCATATGGTTTTTGTAGAATTGCTGAAAAGCTTTCCTATATGAAAAAAAACAAAACAAGTGTTAGATACTATCCTGACTGATGCAAATGCAATTTATATGCACTTAAATCATAGTTTAAAATTGATTTAGGCATCCTGATGTCATGATGAACTAATGTAGGAAGTTCTAGAATTGGTTTTAAACCTAGACACTTTTGTTATGTTCATACTTATCTGACAATGTATTATGCATTCAGAAAAGTACTTAGTAACAGAACCTGACTCTGGCGCACTCCAACATAATTATGATTCTGACCAATCAGCAAAAAGATTCTGCCTTTTTGACAAATAAGCAAAAGCATTCTGCCTTTTTGACCTATCAGCAAAAACACAGCTTTTTTGGCCAATCAGCAAAAAGATCCTTAAGTACATGATGAAGTACATGGAGCACTCACCCTACAGACTCAGCCAGGTTTGAGGTGGTATCATCTGAGAAGAACACATGACAGGCGAATCTCTGGGAAGCTGGATGTTTTGTAATTAGTCCAAAATACCTGAAAGACACATAAGAAGTATTTGTATTTATTCAATATTCTTGCCAGTAACATGGGCCTATTTCATCTGGTGTCAGTCATATGTTAATGTTCTCATTATTCTGTGTAGGGGACATTCTGTTTGGTAAAAATAGGGTTATTGAATTTACAGGAGGGGGGCAACTGTTCTATACTCACTTGTTGTTCTTCGGATGACATCCACAGAAAGAGATGTTTTTCAACTGAAAAAAGTGAAAGCACTTCTCACCCTGTTAAAAAATGAAATGAAAAAAAAAAAGAATGCTTTAATCAGTACTAAAAGAGCGAAAAACATTATTGTAAGCTGCTAAAACATGATGTGAGTACATTGTGAAGTCGTGTCAGTATGTGCGATTAACTCAACCCTGTTATTTGCATCACTGAACTCACTCACAAATTCACTCATAGGGTTATGGCTGCAGATTATTATTCAATCTTAAGACGCTTCATTGCATAACGGTGGAACTGTAAATACTGCGTCACTGAACACAGTTGAGAGGAAAATGAACTTAGATGGCAATGGGAGTCATTTAAAGATGAAGTCATGAGAGTTGAATCTGTCTTCTGTACAATATTAGATAACAAAAATGAGATTCACGTCAATATTTACAAAAACAGAAATGCATCATTTATGCCCAGTCTTAATATTTTACATAAAATATTAATATCACAATTGTTTGAAGATGTATTTATTACCTTTTGATTTTGCTTAAGGATTAATTTAGTAATTTCTGATTTACATTTAGTTTTTTAAATTGTGTGCTCTTATTTTGTATTGTTTTAGCCTAGCATTGTACAGCACTTTGGCTCAACAACTGTTTTTTATTTTTTTAAATGTGCTTTATAAATAAATTACTTTTTAAGATGGAAAACATTGTTTCATTTTATTATCACAATAAAGTGAACACAGGGTGAATTTTAAATAATTGTATTACTGTGGTTTGAGCAAATGTTGCCAATTTGCCATTTTCCATGGTGCTATGCACTGGCTTCTAAAATAAAGAAGACAAGAAGCAAGAAGCATAAAGAAGCAATTTATAAAGAAATGTGTCAGGTGGTTATTTTTTTGAATGACAGAGTTAATGGAGGTGAGACAGGAAATGACAGGGGAGAAGAGTGGGAATGGGATCGGGAAACGACCTCACAAGCTGGGACTCAAACTCGGGTCACCTGCAATGCAACAGCACCACATGTCATGAGCACAGCCTAGGCAATGGCTAGCAATTTAATCAATTTATTTAGTCTTTTTTAATATCCCTTTAACTAACAAATGCCATTTCCTTAATGATATCATCCTCCAGGAAGTGACATTTTGATTGGAAACACCGGCACAAACATCAGTAAGTATTAGCAATGGATTTGATTCGTTCTTTGATGTTTTGCGCTATTAGATGGTTTCCATCCTGTTTGATAGAATCACAGAACTATATATGACAAAATCAAAATTTCAGAAGATGGTTAAAATTAGATTTAAAAAATCTAAATCTAAATTAGCCTCATGTAAGCTACGTAACTCGCAATCCTTCACTGAACAATGGCTAACTCATTATTTCCATCCTGTTAGTTACTATCCTTTTGAGCATCCTTTTAATTTTCTTGCCATTGTGTAAATAATCAAGTTATACTGTAATTAATAAAGTTGAAGTGCATGAGTAGAACCAAAGCATATTTATGAAAATCTGAAAACCATGTGTTTGGGGGTAATTTTAAGGAAGAATTTTGTAGCTCCTGAAATATACAAACCCTTCCTGAAGACCGACAGTCATCTTGAACAATGATCTTCACTCCTCTTGTGTTGATTTCCAGAATGCAGGGTGAAGGGGGGCTGAACTGCATCGTCGTTCTCCTGTTTGATGCAATCTGTTGACATAATCAGATCGTATATGAATAACAGATTACATAGAACAACAATATGTCAGTGTAATTACTATGCAAACATATGGTAATTAAAGGAATATTTCAGTTTAGATACAAGTTAAGATCAATCAACAGCATTCATGGCATAATATTGATTACCACAAAAATCTGTTTTGACTTGCCCCTACTTTTCTTAAAAAAAAAAGTACAAATCTGGGTTAGTGAGGTACTTACAATGGAAGTGAAAGTACAATGGACCACACATTTTTTGTGGTAATCAACATTATGCCACTAATGTTGTCGATCGAGCTTAACTTGTATTAAACCCTTAATATTCCTGCACTATTAGAATATAGGTAATGACAAAGATATTGATTACCTTTTGCATTGCGGCACAAAGCACATCATTCCCTTTGTGGTATGGCACTTGAACAGAACCAAGGAATTTGACCCAGAATTTGTCCATCCAATCACCTTTGACCTCTGAATAAAGTAATACACATAAGAAGTTATTACTCCTCAAAGTACAAGATTCAAAAACCCAAATATTTAAAATACAACAGTATAGTGAGAGAAGGGGTTACCTTTAACGTGTTCATCCTTTGTCACCTTGATGGCGTAGAATGCAGGGAAGATGCCTCTGGATCCTGTGCGCATGTTGTAGGCCTCGCACCATAGATCCTCGGCCTGCACCTCTACCAGCAAGGGGTCGTCAGTCTCCAACTCCAACTCATCCTCATGCCGAGGAATAAACCTGTAAAGAAACCAACAAACAAGAATTCTAGTAGAATGCAGTCGGATTGGGAGATCCCCAAAAGAGTGACATAGGATACCACATGTTAGCAGAGTGTGACTTCGAAAAAACTATTGCTGTGTTCTAACCAGGCACATCGTGATATGTTTCCAGAGTAATTTGTCTGCCCAATCTGAAAGCAAAAATGCTGTGCAATTCTGTAGATATTGGAACTAAGTAACTTGAAT
The DNA here is from genome assembly GCF_025860055.1 of Xyrauchen texanus. Lineage (NCBI taxonomy): Eukaryota > Metazoa > Chordata > Actinopteri > Cypriniformes > Catostomidae > Xyrauchen > Xyrauchen texanus. The sequence goes on along the minus strand of NC_068321.1, from coordinate 18,655,172 downwards.
CTTTATTGTGGCATGCCTGGTTAGGACACAGAGTATACATTAGCAAAGCTGGATATGTCCTATTACTCTATCATGTGTTAGTTCTTGTGTGCAGGTGTGTTGCTGTAGTAAATTACCCCAAATATTCTCTGAATATTTCAATATTACTTGTCAGTCAATTGGTTATTAATTTACTTGCTTAATTAGCTGTTCATCATTTATTTTGTATGGTTTTAAATGTACCTGAACACTGCTCTGTGGCTTTGTTCTCTTTCCTCTCCATTAATAACACAGGAGAAGAGTCCAAACTCTGCACCTGAGAGTGAGAAAAAAGTTCATATCACATTTAAAACACTGAAGGTAAGTAAGTGTCAATGAGTGTGTATGCAGAATCTTACTCTGATCATGCTTAATAACCCGACAATGTGTAAAGTAATGCAAATGCCTTCTTTTATCGCAGAAAGGTAATACATGCCTAGGTTTTGCCCAATAATCCAATTTTGCTCTGCATGTAAACATCTAGACTTGTATTCTGGTGGCTTATTCAATGTGTGCATGTATGTTTATGTTATGACGTAAAAAAAAATCATTTCAAATGTCATGTTAATTTCTGAAAGTTATCAGTGTATTTTGCATATAAATACTAATTTTGGAAGGATCTGACTTTAGCAGACCCCTTATCGAGGAAAAGTCTTGATGGTTACATGCAGGGAAGGAGTGCCACAAGGTTCCATTCTTGGACCTTTGCCATTCTGTTTGGGCTCCACCACTAAAACCCATAAAAACTGAATGTTAATGGATCTTTTAACTTTGAACAAAGAGTCAAGATCTGCCACTCACCAGAGAAGCGCGACCTTCCATTTACAAAGACATTCATGAACTTGCGGGAGCAGGGCATGTCTGAAGTGGTGTCAGTGGTTGAGTCGGCAGACAAACAGGAAGTGTCTCTCCTCATGCCTGTTGCGCCCGACTCTTCCGCCTCCTCATCCACTACCTGATCCTCCTCGTCCTCATCAATGGCAGACTCGTAGACGGTATTGTCACTGTCACTATCGTAACCTTTGTAGCAGTCTTTGATGCTCACTAACTCAAGCTTAGCATGTTCGTCCACCACCAGGGTGTACTTAACTGAGTCATACGTAAGTCCTGAGGCATCCGTGCTGACGGCCGCCGTCCTTAAGGTTCCTTTGTCATCCTTCGCTGCTTTCGGTTTGTGGGTTTCAGCCCACTTACTATTGTCCCCTGTGTCGCTGAGGCTGACAGTCCTACAAGGGGGCGTGGGTGGGTATACCTCATCTTCTTCACTAATGGAAGGGTTTGCACCACCTGCCAATGGGTAATAGTGCAGGGGAGGCAGCTCCGTGTCCGAACTGATAGACATGCGATTGCTGTCGCTGCTTTGTGACAGAAAAGGTCGCTCCTGTTCGCCATTAACCGGTGTGAGGTGGATCTCCTCCGTGGCATTTCCTTCTGATATATGATAGTCCTTGTTTCTCTCGACTGACTGGTGACACGTTCCACCATTCTCCACAGGGTACTGCACTTGTTCCCGAAAACCATTTACAGTGTGATAATGGGCTTTTTCCTTGCAAATGGTACCGATGTCAAAGACACCCTCTATTAGGGTGACTTCCCCAGATTTGTCCCTCATAACTGCCTGTGTGCAGGGTGCCACCACAGTGGGGTTGTTCAAAGACTCGGATAACTTGTCCTGTTGCTTGTTGTGAAAGGCTGCGGCTTTGTTCGTGGAGGAGGTAGGGCCGCGTGGTTTGGCGTCAGCCCTGGCCTGCACTTTGTCCCCATTGGTGCTACTAACTTGCTCAGGTTTGGGCACCAGATCCCCTATTTCACATACACAGAAGATTATGTATTAGGCAGTAAGCCTAATGGAGAAAAACATCCGAAGAGGATTATGGAATAAAATGTCAACTAATACCACTTAAAATTCCTATGATCCTATGATGAATTCACTCAGCATAGAAAGCAATGCAAAAACCAACGTTACCTGTATAATAATAAGTGTGTCTATGTATTTACCAAATGTAGCTACGTAGTCCTTTGTTTTTTGGAATTGATTCTTCTTAAAGCTTCCAAGTGAAATTTCTGTGCCACTAGTGGCACCAAATGGAATTGAAAAAATAATGACTGTTTCCAAGCAACAACCCCCATCTCCAGTTGTTGGGATAAACTGACAGTTCTGCCCAAAACTCAGAGCAAATGTTGTTATGTCGGTCACCTCAAACAGAGCAATGCTTTGATAGCGTCACAGAGCCACAGTGTTTACACTGTTTTGAGCAAGCAACCTACGGATGGTTAATAATTGTCTGCATATTGGACAGGAGCTTGAAAAGGAGAAATTATTTGTTTAAATTACAAAAATAAACTTAAAACAACATATAACCTTTCTTCATAGTGCTAGCTGTGTATTCAGACACAAGTTACATCCAATGAACTCTTAAGGGTAAGTGGATTGACGCAAATCCCATTAAGTTAATAACAGCATGTAAACACATTTTCATTTCTTCGAACAGAATACTACAAAAACACTAACAATGAAACAGCACATTTGAGGTTCTGCAAGCTTGTTTGTCACCAGTTCAAACTGACTTCATTCTAGCAAGGAGCAATTAACATTAAAGATTTAACATCATCATTAATGTAATGTTTTGTTGATCAGTAAAATGTCAAGTACAATAACAAGATGACTAACAGCTGTTTCATAACTGCATTTATCAGTGCAGCTCATCCACTGTATTTCCTTCATTTATCTCAAGCTAATTTCTCTAATGCATAGAACTGAGTTTAAAAAATGACTTGTTTTACACATTCTCAGCATGTGGCACGTAGCCATGACTCACCCTTAATATGCGGTGATGAGGAATGGGTTTTCTTTTCTTTTCTCCGATCCTTCTCACCAAATGAATTGTTATTTATTGTGTCCTGTAATTAAAGTGGAGAGTTAAGTTAGTTCTGAGAAATGGTCTATCATCATTTGTTTGCAGATGCCACTTGGTTTTATATTTTGATATCTACTGCATTGACATTTGTGAAATTTTAAAGGGATAGTTCACCCAAAAATGAAACTCTGAAGCTCCAAAAAGTGCATCAAGTCAGCACAAAAGTAATCCATATGACTCACATGGTTTAATCGATGTCTTCTGAAGCGATCAAATCGGTTTTGGGTTAAAGTAGACCAAAATGTAAAAAACGTTCACAATAAATCTTGACATCAGCAGTCTCCTTGCCGATGATTATAACACCATCAAGCGCTCTGCGCTTGAGTCTAGCAATAGAAAGTGTAATATGAGCTTGAAATCATGATAGGCAAGGAGACTGCTGATGTCAAGATTTATTGTGGAAAATGAGTTACATTTTGGTCTATTTTCAACCAAAACCGATTAGATCGCTTCAGAAGACATCAAGTAAAACATTTGAGACATATGGATTACTTTTATGCTGCCTTTATGTGCTTTTTGGAGCATCAAAGTTTTGACTACCATTCACTTGTATTGTGTGGACCTACAGAGCTGAGATATTCTTAGTTTTTGTTTTTGTTAACATTCTCAGCATCACCAGCACCCCTCAAGATGCTTTCTGTCATAAACACACACCTAACGGCAATCCGTAAATGGGAGTTACCAGAAAAGAAATTTACTGCTCTTTCACGTCGCTGACTCACCAGTTGTCCACGCTGCTATGATGCACCGTTAATACTGACACTCCTAGGTTGCCATAGCAACACACCCATTGATGATTCAGGAATTGGCATGTGTGAGTGTATGCGTAAGTGTGGGGGTAGAAAACAGTAGTGTTTGTGACGGAGGAAGATACAGATGGCTTATATGATGCTCCTATACAGTGCATCCAAAAACGGACGCAGAAAAAGGAAACAGATGGGAGTAACTCTATGCTGACAGTTTGTCGTGATCTTATTTAATAATCTGTTTCTAAGAAGAGAAGTCTGTCTCAGTCTATTACTGTTGGCCCTAATAATATCAGACTAGCAATTAAATAATCCTTTTTCTCCGCAGGAAAAATCTAAGCCATCCAACTGCCATCCAATCGTTAACGAGATGGAGCAAATCTGACACTTTTCCTCATAATTCTTAATTTTCTCTATAAAAGAAGAGAGTTCTGCTTTACAGATATAGAAATAACTGTCAAAAAGTCAAAATTGACACTATTTAGTGTTTTAATGCAAGTCCCTGGTGTTTGTGAACAAATAATTGGTGCACGTTATTCTAAGCAAAGAAAAAATGTAATCTTCAATCTTTGATCGAAATCTATTAACTTGCTCGTCCTCTGAAACTACTTTCCATTTTGACTGACATCACAAATACCTCTTACCCATCAACTCCACTTAACTGGGTCCATTCTGGTATGTAATGCCCACTTTTCGCAATCCAATCAAGTCCTGTCCTACAATATTTTTGTCAAAAAGCCAGTTTCACTCAAAAATACTGCAGTAAAAAGTACAAAGGACGATTCAGACTGCTGAGAGGATTATTGGTTGCCCCCTGCCCTCCCTTCAAGAACTGTACACATCCAGAATGAGGAAAAGGGCTGGAAAAATCACTCTGGACCCCACTCATCCAGCCCACTACCATTTTGAACTGTTGCCTCCCGGACGGCGCTACAGAGCACTGAGCACCAGAACCGTCAGGCACAGGAACAGTTCTTTCCCTCAGGCTATCCATCTCATGAATAATTTAAATGGGCCCATTGAGCAATAATTATGTGCAATACACAGTTTAGTCTATTTAGATTTATTTCTATTTCCATATATACTTATATTTTCTATTCACTTTTTATTTGTATTTTTGTCTTGTTGCTGTATTGTTGGGTCACTGGAATCTTCTGTCACCAAGACATATTCCTTGTATGTGTAAGCATACTTGGCAGTAAAGCTCATTCTGATTCTCTAAAATAGGTTGCACATGAGTTCCACATTGACTTTAAGTGTGCCAAACAATATGCTGGCCTCGAGCTTGCTAGCTAAAATATTTTCGTGCCAAATACATTTCAGATTCACTTTTTCACTGTAACCAATATCTCAGTTCACGTTCATTGGAAAAGCTCTTCCTCTGCTAATTCCTCAAATGCCCTTTGACCAGTGCTGCAGACGAGGAGAGATCTGACGAGCCAAGATTACGAGATTAAAGACACCGAAGCACATTTACAGTCATCCACCATCTTCCTTAGTCGCAAAGAAGTCTGTTGACCAGGATATCATTTGGTGTGCTGAAATGCTCAAACATTTGAAAGCAAAAGGCTTGTTTTTACACTAACATTGTAAACTGACAAGTTTTGCCCTTTCTTCAAGTCGATTTTGTCTCCAGGGCAACATATTTATTCAACCGAATGGAAACACCTGCATGTATCAGGTGACTTTTGGTACAGGACGTTTGACTAGCTGCCAGCTGTAATGCTATATACATAAGGTGCTAAATATTATTATGCAACTACTGCAGTACAGGCTGGATAAATGGTATGGGGTTGACCTAACTCAACATAGGTTAAAGGCATAGTTCACCTAATAATTAAATGTATCATTTACTCACCCTCTTGTAGTTTGAAACCTGTATTTTTAACCCAAATTACAGTGTGAATGAGATTTGAGAGCTGCGATTTTCAGTGAATAACAAAAAAATGTGTTCTGATCCACACTCAAAGCCATCGTATGGCTTCTGAAGACTTGGAATATAGCACGTAAATCATATGGAAATATTTTATGGTGCATTTTCGTCCATTTTACAGCTTGACACTGCCTGGTCACCATCTGATTGCATTTTACATTCAGAAAAGTGTAGCATGTACATTCTGCTTTTGTGTTTCACAAAAGAAAGAATGGCATGAGGGTGAGAAAATATGAGAGAATGTTCATTTTTGGGTGAACTATTCCTTTAAACTGCTTTGCATTGAAAATACAAATTATATTGTGCCCTACAGGATACATGTGCGCTTTTATTATTTAAAAAAACTCCACAAAATCATTATTTGTAATCTTTATAACTAGAAAGGCCTGTATAAAGTACCAAAAATGGACATTTGACAGAAATGACAGCACGCAGCATAATACACTATTTCTAAGTTTCTAATACTAAGTTTCAGTTGGAAGTTTTCTCAGGAGATTGCACAGTGCTGGGCAATTACTTAAATCATTCAGTTCCTGCTCTAGTAGAGCGCCAGTTGCCTCTTTACCCATGATGGACCACAAAAAAACCAAAAAGACAACCTGGCTACTCATGATTTACATTAAAGCACTCCAAAAATCAATGCAGAGCTCATTAAAAGCAATAGTTAGAAACATACTCCATTTATAAAGTCTGTGATGTCATTGGATGACTATTAAAAATATTTATGTTCAAAGGTTTTTGGAAAGGACGACATTTAGGACATCTAATAATAAGCACATTCAAGTTTAAGGCCTAAAACAGGTTTTCGTCAGATGAAATATAATTTTAATCTCAAATAATTTATAATATATACTATACGTCAACCAATATAGGTCAATATATGGCTGGTACTGATAACGTTAGAGTACGGTTGCAAAAATGGCAATAGCAATATGTAATTTGTCAAATTATGTAATAGCAAATTAGATGCACGGAATGGATGGATGGATGGATCAGCAAGTTATCTTCCTCTTTCTAGACCTAAAATGTAAATCTATTCCAAACACATTACAGAGAACAGGTCCCTTTCAAACAACTGTCACCACACATGACATCCAACAAAAGCAGTGCTTTTAATCCCATCTCGTTATGTCTTTTAGGAATCGTCCCATTAGAGTGCTGCCCCCTGCTGTTTGACCCCCACAGGTCAACAGTAATGATCCACTCCCTCTCTTTTATGTCGGATCACATTACACACGGAGGGCGAACAGCAGTAGCAGGTTCCCAGAGTGGGAGCTCACAAACAGGAAACGTCATCAGCATCACCGGCCGGGAGTATCAAAAACAACCGTCGCTACAAGCCACAGATTAGCACGGGCAAAAAACATGACAATACACCGAAAATACACCCCATATCATATTCACAATAAAGGCACTCATGAGGACATGAGTGGTTGAGATCTGGTGTAGGGCGCACACCATGAAGGTAAATTCCTGTTTGTGCTGTATGGAAATCATTACAGCGTATGGTCATTTTACTGTGAAAAGATTTCAAAAGGCCTGTCAATTTGCATGTAGGTCGCCATTTGCCTTAGATGTGATCAACAAGCAACTTTTGGACCCAAAAGGCCTTGATACCAGCAATCAAAATCATCCATCTCACCTGAGTCCTTGGCACTTGGGGGAAAAGATTCAGGGTGGTTGGTCTCTTGGGCCGGTAGGTATCCATGGCGACAGCAGGGATGAAATCCTTCAGTTTAGGCTGGGTGACAGGCAGCCCTGCTCCCTGTTCCTCCTTGTGGTTGTCATCGACAGGATCGAGGCGCCTCTGGTCCTCCTCTTCTTCCTGGATTCCTCCCTCTGCATCAATCAGGTCCAAGTGGAGCATCTCCGTCTGCAAATCCACCACCCCCCTCCTCTGACCGCTCCTCGGCGTGCCATTGGCTGGCTGCGTCATGTGATCCTGGGAAGAGCAGGCAGCAGAGCTTTAGAGTCAAGCTGCAGTCAGATGCAGTCAGCCAATCAGAGGTGAGTGATGACATCAGCCTGTGGCTGCTGTGAGGAAAGCTAATTCAATCTCAGAGAACAAAATAAGGCGTGCCAGGAGAGCCAGGCAAAATAAACACCCAAAAATGTGTGTTGGGTATTAATAACATGTTCATTATAGGGATAGTCCGTTCAAAAATTAAAATTCTATCATCAGTTACTCACTCTCATGTCGTTACAAACCTGTATTACGTATTTTCATCTGTAAAACACAAAAGGAGGTGGTATGAATAATGTTATGGACTGGACAATCTAAGTCACCATTCACTTTCACTGTATGGAGAAAAGATGCAATGAAAGTAAAAGGTGGCCAATGTCCCACCCTTCTCTCCGTTGTCTTCCTCAGAAAAAAAGAAAGCCATACCAATTTAAAAAAACACGAGGATGCAGTGGCGTAGATTCTGGGGGGATGGGGAAGGTAACAAATCTGTGAGGGTGATTAATGAAGTATTTTTGGATAAACTAGCCATTTAAAGAACATCTATGTAATGATGTTTAGATGCATAATTTTTAATGAGAAACAAGAGAAAATAATGACCAAGAACATGATATAGAAGGAAGATCTTACACTACAACGCTGTTTGCCAATGAACTAGCAACAACATTTCGTAAAATCTTAAAATGATGGATGTTTGTTTTGGTTGCGGTCAGACATTGTGGTGTCCAAGATAAACTGTAAAAAGTCAGAAGTGATTGGGTCTGACTTGGCATTAATGTCCATGACTAAGCTGCCAATTTACTTTGGCTCTGAACACCATGGCCTCTTTTAACCTTAATATTGCACACTGAATTGCTAGTATTCTCTATAAGTTAAGAGTGTAAAACAGGACTTCACTGCCAGAGAAAACGGATGGATTTCTCAGCGTTTGACCAAGAAACATATTTTTGCTGTGTGGCTCACTCTGTACTGTCAAATGATCTTTCATTCAGTTTGGGGCCGTAAGCCTGTGGGTCTACAAAGATGAGTTACTGTTTGGTTACAGGCTGGATGGATGCACAGTGACTAGAGTACAAACAAATATATCCAGACGACATGTCAATCAAGGTGGGGATATCCCAGTGACATCTATTGTTCTTTAATGAAGCTAATTCGGATTACTACTTCCTAAACCTAATCTTGCTGCTAACCCTAATCTTAAAAGACACCTTTGGGAATTATAATTAAGATTTTAATTAAGACATGTTGTAGTCCCCATTGTAGGATTCATGAAGCTGCTTTCCTCATGGGGACCACAGGACAACTGGTCCCTTCAATGATAAACAAATAACATCGCACACACCTGAAAAACACGTGGTGGTTTCATATGAAACAGATAATTATCAAACATAATTTACAGTAAAATTATATGCAAAATATTTTCTGTATTTCATGCCAAAACAGTGGCATTAAATCTGTCTATGCCAAATCTATGCTTGAGTTAAGCATTACTTAAGCATGACTTCTGAGCTACATATCAGATAATGCAGTGCTAGAGAGCTGTATGTTCCATACCTGGATTGTAGCCCACTGGAGATTAGCTAAAGGCTCTGAGCAGATGATGTTAAACCCTTATAGGTATGTCCAGGTGGCACCCTGGCATCCATCCCAAAATTAGAGCAAAACCTGCATCACAATCCTTATGTACTTATATGCTTAGAGACAATAAATTGGTGAGTAAGACGCTGACTACACCCCTTGGAGTCGTGAGTTCGAATGACTCCAGCCAGGTCACCTAAGCAACCAAATTGGCTTGGTGGGGTGCATGGTGACTTGTGCGTGGATGCCGCGGAGAATAGCGTGAATCCTCCACATGCACTATATCTCTGCGGTAACGCACTCAGAAAGCCACGTGATAAGATGAACAGATGAACCGATTCATCCTCCACCACTCGGATTGAGGCGAGTCACTTCGCCACCACGAGGACTTAGAGCACATTGGGAATTCCAAATTGGGGAGAAAAAGGGGGGAAAATCCCCCCCAAAAAAGAATATAAAGTGAGCATGAGAGTAATCCAGTGGATTAATAAATGTCTTCTGAAGCGATCCAGTTGGTTTTGGGTGAGAACAGACCAAAATGTAAGTTATTTATATTGTACATCTTGCCATTGCAGTCGCTAGGTTTTACACTTCCTAGTGCTTGACTCATGTGCAGAACGCTAGATGGCGCTATAGGAAGTGTAATCCAGCTTGAAATCACAATAGCCAAGGAGACTGCTGTCAAGATGTACAGTGAATGTTCTCACCCAAAACCAACTGGATCGCTTCAGAAGACATTTATTAAACCACTGGATTACTTTTATGCTGCCTTTATATTCTTTTTTGAGCTTTTGGAGATCTGGTCACCATTCATTTGCATTGTATGGACCTACAGAGCTGAGATCTTCTTCTAAAAATCTTTGTTTGTGTTCAGCAGAAGACAGTCATACACATCTGGGATGGCATGAGGGTGAGTACATGATGAGAGAATTTTCATTTCTGGGTGAACTTACACCTTAAGTTAAAAGACATTATTTCACAGACTCAATAGAAAAAAAATTATGGTAAAAATTTTCATTGAAAATAATAGCCTATATTTAAGCATAAAGTTAATATAGTTAACCCTTGTGTGCTGTTCGGGCTGTTTTCAGCCACTAAGGTGTGCTTTTGAGTCGTTTTTTGGCCATAACTTTCTCTGTGTTTCAGCTAATGGAATGATTTTTGGTGACAAATCTTATTTTCACACATATTTTAGGAAAATGCTTTGAAAATTTTCAAAAACTCAACAGTACACTGTGGGCAAATTCACTACCCTTTGGTTATGTTCGTGGCTGAAAACAGCCACTACTTTAAACTGCTGTAAAAATGTATCAGATAAATATTTTTTTCCAATTTTTTTTGCATAAATCTATTTATCAACCTCAGTCCTGTTCAAAACTACTAAATTTTTTTAAAAAATTCAGGATTTTAACTCTTTAGTTGCCAAATTCATAAATGATGTCACTGATTTGGGGGGGAAAAAACACAAAATGACGTATTTTCAATATAAAATGTGATTGTGGACTGGATTTTTTTTTTACCTTTTATCACAGTCTTGGACATGTCAAAGATTAGAAACAACATTGGTTTCGATGCATTGTTAGTTTTTGTGCAGCATCAGATTTTAACTTTTTCTCCCTCATTTACTGTTCGTGGCTGTTTTTGCTTCATTGACTTCCATTATAACCACATTTTTTGATTGCAAAAGCCATGACACCATATACGTCATGCATTTTTGATTGTTTGTGGTTTTCCCTGTTGGGAAGAAGTAAAATTTGTAATTTTTACTGTTGATAACCACGTGGCACCATTAACCCTTTAGATAGGCCTGTGCAAAAAAAAGGTAGTTTCTGGCTTTTACATGGAGTTATATGGCATATAATAGCATATTAAAGTGTGTGTGTGGGTGTGTGTTGGTGTGTGTATGTGTGTGTGTGTGTGTGTGTGTGTGTGAGAGAGAGAGAGAGTGTGAGAACTCACCTTGTTATTTTTTAGTATTTTTGAAGCTGCACATGACAATGAGAATAATCATGCAAACATTGTCAAAACACAAACAGTATCTTCTAAATTTATCTCTAACAAGCACATGAATTCAAGAAAAATTAACAGGAATAGGATGCATGTAGTAACAAATGTGTAATGGCACATACCTTGTCTAGATTGTCGACACCTCCCTTGCAGCGGTTGTAATCTGCGATTATCTCTGGCTTCTTTTTTGGTCCCTCTGTCTTTTTTACATGGAGTTATATGGAGTATAATAGCATATTAAAGTGTGTGTGTGGGTGTGTGTTGGTGTGTGTGTGTGTGTGAGAGAGAGAGAGAGAGAGTGTGAGAACTCACCTTGTTGCGTCTGAGAAAATCAAAACATGCACCTCAGCTCTCACAACTACATGGAGTAAACAAAAACAAAGTGCCTTTTGATGGTGAGAAATGCAGAATAATCAAAAACAAAGCAAGTGGATTTAAACACTTGCATGCAAGCCTGCTGGTCATTTGATGGTGAGAAGAGCAGCAAGCAACATGAGAAAGGGCTTGACTTGTAGTGAAGTTTTAGAGATGATAAGGTGTCGACAATCTAGACAAGGTATGTGCCATTACACATTTGTTACTACATGCATCCTATTCCTGTTAATTTTTACTTGAATTCATGTGCTTGTTAGAGATAAATTTAGAAGATACTGTTTGTGTTTTGACAATGTTTGCATGATTATTCTCATTGTCATGTGCAGCTTCAAAAATACTAAAAAATAACAAGGTGAGTTCTCACACTCTCTCTCTCTCTCTCTCTCTCTCTCTCTCACACACACACACACACACACCCACACACACTTTAATATGCTATTATACGCCATATAACTCCATGTAAAAGCCAGAAACTAAGCTTTTTTTTGCACAGGCCTATCTAAAGGGTTAATGGTGCCACGTGGTTATCAACAGTAAAAATGACAAATTTTACCTCTTCCCAACAGGGAAAACCACAAACAATCAAAAATGCGTGACTATATGGTGTCATGGCTTTGCATTCAAAAAATGTGGTTATAATGGAAGTCAATGGGGCAAAAACAGCCACGAACAGTAAATGAGGGAGAAAAAGTTAAAATCTGATGCTGCACAAAAACTAACAATGCATCGAAACCAATGTTGTTTCTAATCTTTGACATGTCCAAGACTGTGATAAAAGGTAAAAAAAAATCCAGTCCACAATCACATTTTATATTGAAAATACGTCATTTTGTGCCCCCCCCAATCAGTGACATCATTTATGAATTTGGCAATTAAAGAGTTAAAATCCTGAATTTTTTTAAAAAATTTAGTAGTTTTGAACAGGACTGAGGTTGATTAATAGATTTATGCAAAAAAAATATTTATCTGATACATTTTTTACAGCAGTTTAAAGTAGTGGCTGTTTTCAGCCACGAACATAACCAAAGGGTAGTGAATTTGAACAATGCACAAGGGTTAAACATAAATGAACATTAACATGTGTTAAATAATAATAATTGTTTACATCTTGTGACTATACTTTTGAAAAGTGAGTATTTTCCAGTTTATGAATTGGCCCCCATTCACTTCCATTGTAAGTGCCTCACTGGAACCCAGATTTTTGCTTTTTTTCTAAATGTATTTTTGTGGTAATCGATATTATGCCACAAATTCTATCAATTAAGCTTAACTTGTATTGAACCCGTAATATTCTTGTTGAATTCATAAAGTTTAAAGCAATTGTTACACATTCCACTTTATTAGTCAGCCCAACCATTTGACACATGGCATGATCTGACATAGAAATCTGCTTAGTAAAGAATGTCTTTATATCTCAAGAATATTGACATTTATGGTAATCTGTAACCTACTTCAAAATGCATGTTTATTGAACTTTAATTGACTTGTAAATATCATTAATATTTGTGAGTTTGCTGAACTTATTATATTGAGTTCATGGAACTTACAATACAGCTTGAATTGTTCAATTGGTACAACTTGTTTGCCTGAAGTTGAGTAAACTTAAAAATGCTTTGCAACTGGTTGCTTTACTCTTTTAAGTTTACTCAACCAGTTCAAGTTTACTCAATCAGTAACTGATATTAGAGTATAAAGGAATTCATGACTTATTTGTAGATCAGTAGGTTGTAGGATTGAAAAACCTACAAAATAAAAAATAAAAAACAAATAGTATGATTTTAGTAATAAGTTTGTTTGGAGTATAAACTTACTTTAGGATCGAGCTCGAGATGGTTGAGGGTGATTCCGTTCTCATCCGTGATTTCTGTCACTTCTGACAGGTCATCGTCCTCATATTCACTTAGACTGATATCATGAGTTAACCTGCAGTGTCAGCACACCCACACCCACATACACAGACATTGACACACACTATGTCATACTTCCACGAGGATATCTCTAAGACAAACATTACACAAGAAAGGGCGCAGCTCGCCTCGAGAGCTGATAACTTCAAGACTGCTGCAATGAAGTAACCCACTAGGTTAATTGTAGGCCTATAGTGATCGTTAAACTTAAGCCTTTTCTGTATTTTGAGACAGTTACACATCTGTGTACTGCAATAGAAGATATTTAATACTAGATTAATAATTGTTATTGGTGCATCACCTCGTTCATCATACAGCCAATGAATTTATGTTGTCATAAAAAAACCACAATGACGCATAAAGTAGACAATCACATAGAACTATAGATAGGGATAATAGTTAATCATCCATAGTGGTTTGGATGTAACATCACACCATGCATATTTAAAAATGTCTTTTAAAGATCTGTCCACTGTAGATATCATGCATCAGAGGGTTAAATCTAAAAACATTTTTTCTGGCCTAATCTTTTTTTTAAAATATTATTAGAAGTTACTCACATTGGGAATCTTTTATAAGAAAGCACAAGTAAACACAATTCTGCTCTTCTCTGTTTGCAAGCTGGCGGCTTTTCAGCCATTGACTGATCAAGTAATTAAGCTAGAAAAAGGTTTAAAGCACTCAAATGTGCTACATTATCACTAATTTGTGTTTATATATGTGCTACTGTGCAGGTTGACACAATGTAGATACTTTTAGCTACTTGTTAGATAATTTAACAATAACAACAAGAAAGAAAACATTTGGTCAACTTAACTTGATCAACAAACTTTAGCTTTTAGTAGTTACGTTTTCTTACTATGCAATATCAGAAGAAAACCTGTGTTACTACTACTTATGGGTCATTGACAAATATGGTTGTCCAAGGTGTTAAAACGAGAAATCTTTGAAAAATCTAGTTTAAAACACTTCTGTCATGTTCTCAGAAATTGTATCTTTGTTTTCATACATTTTTTAAAAACTGAAACAGAACAAATTTTTTACTTTAAAATTGTCACCTTGAACACATGCGAGTGTAACAACTAAATCATGAATTTCCTAAATGTTTTCGAACACATTTTTCAAGATAAAAAATATACATATATATACACAATAATCATATATATATATATATGACATATATATATATATATATATGCTTTTTTAATTTATTTTTTTATACATACTGTATTATGAAATTTTTGAGTCAAAAACATCAAGACGTTTTACACCACATGACTTTTCATAAAATGTCAAAATAAATATCAGACGTTTTTTAAAACTTCATGCTCAGACTTTTTTTTCAGGGTTTAAAGGTGTCCGCTCTGTTTTATGGTTTTTATGATCAACATAAACCTACATGTTGGCAGGCTTTGGGAAGTAACGGAATACAAGTAACGGGATTACATATTTAAAATACAAAATATAAGTAACTGTATTCCACTACAGTTACAATATAATAATTGGTAATTAGAATACAGTTACATTCAAAAAGTATTTTGATTACTGAAGAGATTACGTTGCATTTTATTGTCATTTGTTTAATTTAATATTTAGTCCTTTCAGATGGAAAACATTTATACATATAAATGATGTGATCCAAAGTACATTTGAACAGCGGTGAAACACTTTCTTATTATGTGATACATTTATACGAGCAGACACAGAAGTAGGTTTGAAGTAAGTTTGGAGCAGAAGAAATAGAAATAAACCTTGTGTAAATTGTCAGCTTTACGCTAAGTAAAAATGCTATTTCTGCCATTTTACATGCACATGTTAGCAGGCACGATCATATTTTTTTATCAAAAAAATTCAAGTTGGATCATAATTTATTTTTTTCTAGTAAGACCTTTGATATTAAGGCAAAAATCATATTCTTGATAATAATTTTTGGATTGTTTTCCTGTAAAAATATCAAAAAATCCTTAAAACAAGATCAGTTTAGATGAATCTTGTTTTAGAAACAACACTGCATAAGATATTTAAGTTTTTCAGAGAATGTATTTTTAACATGTGTATTTTGTTTACTGTACTGGCAGAGTTTTTATAGTCAAAACAAGTGAAATAAATCTACCAGTGCTGAAGTAATCCAAAGTATTTAGAATATGTTACTGACCTTGAGTAATCCAACGGAATACATTACAAATTACATTTTACAGCATGTAATCTGTAGTGGAATATTTTTCAAAAGTAACCCTCCCAACCCTGCATGTTGATTACACCCATTACTTTTATTTGGTGGATAAAAGCGTTTTAAAATATTTTACTTCACAATTGTTACACTGCTTATTTTTGAAAGAAATAACAATAAAAGTTTATTCTGCACTAGTCATGCCAACATTTCTTTTTTCATGAATTTCCATTTTTAATGAGACTTTGACTTTTTTTTTACTGTCTCTGGACACCATGTGACTTTTTTAATTTTATTTTAAGCCCCAGAAAAAATATCAATATGACTTTAAAGTCAGAAATTGAAAATATTCTCATCATAGAAGAGGTGAATTCAAGTAAATGTTAATTTAATATTTGATGTATTTTTAATTTAATAGATCTGGACAGAAATGAGCATTACTTCATTGACCCTTAGGACACAGGGCCATAATATCCACCTGTTACCCTTAATGAGGAATCTTGTGAAAAGAATCCACGTTAAGATCATGAATTTATAAATATATATCGATGTAGCCCACTGCAGACACGCATTTTCTGCTCCAGTAACCGAACTAAACCAAGTTTGTGCTGTTTCTATGAAGAATGCTTAAACAGTGGTGTAAAAATTTGTTCTACACACAAAAGCGTTTTATGGGCTGAAAATCGGTTGAATTAAAAACATGTACATGTTTATCTGTACACTCATCATATCTTAATAGCAATATCTTACATTCTGTTCTCTTCTTTTTAATGAAAGATTGAATATTTTCTTGAACTATTCTCTTGGCCATTTTTGAAAGTGGACAAAACTTTTGAAATCGTGCATTACCTTCAGTGCCGTAATTTTCATGTGAACACTATGAAGAACAAGTCAACCCATCGCTAAACTGTGACATATCTGTTTTACAATGTTTTCAGAAAACCGGCATCTTTTCACAGTGGAGAGAGAGCTCGCGCGCTCAAGGTTGCCAGATTGCGGGACTAAAGCGTCACCTGCAAGATGAAATCCAAACTGTACAATTGTCAAGATCTAATTGGGGATTTCACCTATAGAAATCTGGCAACCTCACACACAAATCTGACCGGCTAATCGCCCTTATTTAAAGTCTGTTATTTATCAACTGTAGAAAATTCATAATTAGTTCTAAGTAATACATGACACAATTGATCTAAAGGGGATGGTAAGGGGGATGTTGATTTTACAAGGGGGATGCTTTTTTGATATTTCTTGCTACAAGGATTTCATCCCATCGCGTCCCCCCCCCCTCAACTCGAGCCCTGACCATACTGACATATTAAATTACAAAAATCTTTATCTCTCACTCAGTTGCGGCCATACTCCTGCAATATTTTCTTTCAAACGCACCAAACTAACATTTAAACTGTTAGTTTATCTCATAGACTGATCCAAGGTCAGTTAAACTACTGCGCACAGGCGCATATTAACATTGTAGCCCATACAAATCGCAGGACCCCCATCTCAGAGCACATACACTGATCCAAGGTCAGTTCAGTGCAGCGAAAAAGGCCGTAAAGGGGGCACCGTTGCAAAAGTAGGCTACTACTGTACCATTTCTCCCACTGTTCTTCCACCCAGCTGTCCCCGTTCTCTCTGGAGTCCATGGCCAGGCAGAGCACCATCTGCGGGGCAGGGCGGGGTGGCGATGGACCCTTCTTGGGGATAAATGGAGCCGGCAGTTATGGGAATATTCCTCACCCGTCCGACACTCTAGGTCTGGTTAGAGGTCCTTTAGAGAAACGTCCTTCACAGGGTCCTCATGGGGTTACATCAGCCACGGGAAGCTGGAGTGGCTGTGGATGTCCTCACTTCCCATGGAAACATCATACTGTAAACCCCTGACACTCCTTGCACTGCACTGCGTGTGTCCTTCAATGGAGCCATTAAAGTCAGCAGTGGATGACTGAGAGAGAGAGAGAGAGAGAGAGAGAGAGAGAGAGAGAGAGGCGTAGTCTCCACTTAATGGGTCTGCCACCCCTGTGACTGATGGTCCAGATCAATGCAGCCCAAGTTGCCACCTCCACACTAGAGCAGGCCAGCAGCAGTAGAGCAGAAGTCTTATAGGATCGATGCCATTGATAACACATTAATGTAAACATCTGCAAGGCTGCCTGTGGACATCCGTGATATATAATGTATCATTAGAGTTTATTTGTTCCTTTCTCTCAGCCTTGTTAATTACTGACAGATCTTTATGCATTTCATTAATGGTTGGAATGGACAATTCCGCATTTTGTTTTTTGGAGAAAAAACAAACAAATTCAAACCACAGCATTAAAGAATGTGAAAGTGGAGATTTATAGAAAAAAAGGACTTAAATATTGATCTCACCCACACCTACTATAGGCCTATTGCTTCTGAAGACATATTTAACTAATGGAGTCATATGGATTACTTTTATGCTGCCTTTATATGTTTTTTGGAGCTTCAAAGCTATCACTTGCATTATATGGACATACAGAGCAGAAATATTCTTCTGAAAATCTTTGTGTTCAGCAGAAGAGTCATACACTTATGGGATGGCATGAGGGTGAGTAAATAAAGAATTTACATGTTTGCAAAATCCCTTTAAATAATCACCTATTTCCTATATTGTTATCAAGATATTATTTTTAATTGGCAGTTGAGCAAATGCAGATAATGCCTGCTATTGACTTCTAGGTGATCTGTTTCATTGGAGGGCTCAGCAAAAGATGTGGAGTACAAAGAGAAAGAGATGAGAAGAGAAAAAGAGACAATCAAGATTCTATGGTCATTATGCTCTAAAAGAGCAGACATGAGCAGACCTGTGCAAGAGCTGATAGCACTTCCCTCATTACCGCTGTTCCCACAGAACACCATTCACATCAGCTCTGCATACAGCAGATCTATTACATTACTACAACACCAGTCTGAGATAAAAGCCAGCAAAATGCTGCACAGATCACTCGGCAGATGACTCGTGCAATTGCAGAATTTTTTGTTTTTAGCTTAATGTAAAGGTTAAGTGCTGAGTTGGATGTAAAAACAATAATAAAAAAAATTTCACTCTCTTGTTGGAAATGAAAAATGCATAAGATTTAAACCCAGAAAGATTTATGAATATATTTGACTATAACCGTAAAAATGCAAATAAACTTCAGTCATCTTTATTGGAACTGGTCAGGCCTTTGCAATACACTGTTTTCATAGACATGTAAATAAATCAGAAAACCTGGTGCATGTTTTGCCCTCTAGTGGTTGTTCAAGTTAAATTGTCTGAAGAAAACCTGTGGCGCTTGGTGCAAGACACCCACACAATGCAAAAGGGTGATGTGGTTGGTTGACAGAGCGTTGCTAAAGTGTTATGAGTGATTTGTAGGGCATTGCAATGTGGTTTCTATGATGTTCTGATCCCAAGATATGACTCCGGTCCCTACTTCAGCATAGGTTGAAGAAATTATATTCCCCTTTTAATTGTCCGCCATGTGCAAATCACATAGAAAAGTAACAATGTAGCACATTCCCTGTTCACACTAAAGTAAAACCAACTCAAAGTGCTTCAAAACAGGTTCATGAGATTTATATGATATATTGTAGTGAGACATCATAGATGCAATACATCGCAGAAACATTTTGTCGCTGACAGAAGCATGTAGTTAAAAGGCTTGAATAAATTACTGCCTACCGAAAGGCTTAAGAACCCCATCAGCCTTTTAATGAAAATAAACTCTTTTATACAATACAAAAAAGAAAAAGGGACAAAAAAAATGTAATAAATATGTTTCACATCGCCGGCTATAACGTTTTAAATTGATAAATTATTGTGAATGACATTTAGTGGAATGTACAATTATTAGTCGAGTGTTAGAAAAACTGCGAACCGTAAATTAGTCACTTGTTAAATAAATTGGGCTTATTGAATTATAAACTGAGGATTGATATTAAATAATAACAAAAGAAAACCTTAAGTGCAGCCGGAGGCAATGAGATGTAGATATGTACACAAAGCATATATTTATAGGGAAAAACGAACCAAACCACAAACTGTAGAAATACTTATTTGCTACTTGAACGAACTAGTAGCTTGCAAGCAATTATAGAGACTGACTACTTCAGAGTTCATACAAAACTTGCTTTCAATTAATGTGGTTAGAACATTGTAGGCCACTTCTTCAATGTTCCCTCATTGCTTATTCATTTTTATTCAAAGTGTGCAACTTTGGCTAAATATCCTGAATACTTATTCTGTGAAATGCCCGCTACCCCAAACTTGCAATGGCAACAACAATATCCGTTAAATCGGAGTTTGATCACAACGCAGGGACCTAAACATCAATGAACCTTAAAACACTCATGTTTGGTTGAACAGGTTAAAACTTTAGAACAAAAGCAGCTTTAATGAAGGATGATTGGGAAACAGAAGCCCGGAGTTTATAACGCGGCTGAGTTCCGTTGTTTATTTCTCTTTGCTGCCGTCTGTGTTCTGCAGCAGAAAGTGGCGCCATTTCACACTTTTCCCGTGGAGTTTCTGTACGGGTAGGTAGACTCCTCCCATTCCCTCAGATGTCAGACTGCCAATGCAGTCTCAACCTAAGGAGAAAAGAAATATAATTCATTATTATCATCATCGCCATTGGCTAGTTAATTTTACTCTCTGCTGAATAGGCCGAATAATTCACACCGTCTCAACAGCAAAGCTCAGCTGAATAACCTCTGCATTAAAAAAATAAGTAAAGCTGGTTTATGAAACAACTCCCACACACTTTTTTTTTTTTTTTACAATGACAAGTGTTAAATTATGTAAAAATAAAATACAAAAAAGAAATACTGAATGAACCAAACAGTAAATATAATATCTGGATGGAAAAAACATGGCTGGTACCTGTTGTCACTGCTTGTCCTCCATCTTCTGCTCGACTCCTTTGGATTGGCTTGTATGCTTGAGTTTTGACTTCTGTTTGCTTGGGACATCAAAGGGTCGGCCCCTCTTCCTCTGTGCCTGGGGGCCTATAGCTGCTGCTGTCAGGCTTGAGATTGGGGTAGAGGGTTCCGAGTTGGGCGGGGTTGATGCTTGACCTATAGAAAACAAGAATCATGTTGAAGGTGGAGAAGAGTAAAAAGCAATTCTGCTGATTAAATTTTTATAGAGGGAGTGCAGAGTCACTTTTGTTGTGATTTCAGATATGCAAATAAATCAGAGCTGAGAGTTTGATGTTTCTCACCGCCAGTGCTGCTGCTGGCCTGAGAGTCATCTGACATGGGAGGCTCCGCCTCTTCCTGGATCGTAGGGACGGAGGCGAGCAAACCTGCCAAGAAACACGAAGAAAGAGATGCTTGGTTACAAATGAAAGGCATTTTGAAGTGCATAACACACAAGACGAATAACAACTGCATCACAGTGCAATTCTGCCATAACCTCTTAAAGGTTTAGTTCACAAAAAATGGAAAATTCTCTCATCATTTACTCACCCTCATGCCATCCCAGACATGTGTGATTTACTTTCTTCTGCTGAACACAAATTAAGATTATCTTTAGGTCCACACAATGCAAGTGAATGGTGACCCCACACAACTACACTGTTTTAATACACGTCTTCTGAAGCTAACTGATTTTGGGTGAGAACTACAATGCAACTCCTTTTCAGAATAAATCTTGACATCAGTATTCTCCTTGGTGATCATGATTTCAAGCTTGATTAGACTTCCTAGCGTCATGTAGCGCTCTGCACATGCATCAAGCACCAAGAAGTGTCATTGAACTTGAATTTATTATCGTGCCTAGACTGCAATGTCAAGATGCACGTTGAAAAAGAAGTTATATTTTGGTCTGTTCTCACCCAAAATGAATTTGATCACTTCAGAAGACATGGATTAAACCACAGGAAGTCATATGGATTACTTTTATGCTGAATGTGTGTTTTTTGGAGCTTCAAAGTTTTGGTTACCATTCATTTCACATAATAATGGACCTACAGAGAGGAGATATCCTTTTCAAAATCGTTGTTTTCTGCGGTAGAAAGACATAGACATCTGGGTGAGCATGAGGGTGAGTAACTGATGAAAATCTGTTTTTATGTGAACAGTTCCTTTTAAAGCATTACAGTCATTTGAGATATACAACTGCTTAACAAAAACAGTCAAAGTTTGGGTGGGACAATATATTTTTAAATGGCCAATAGGCTTTAGGTATCAAAATGTTCAGTCACAAACATTGATTTGCTACTTGCTACACCAGTGGCTCTCAACCATGTTCCTGGAGGCCCACCCCAACATTGCACATATTGTATATCTCTCTTTTCTGACACACCCAATTCAGGTCTTGGAGTCTCCACTAATGAGCTGATTCAGGTGTGTTTGATTAGGGAGATATCCAAAATGTGTAGTGTTGTTGGGGGGGAAGACCACTGTGCTAGACGGTTGCAGGTGATATCAGGGAGGGAGATTCTCATTCTAAAAAGCATTTCATGGGACAAAAATCTGTAGTGCAAGTTGAGTCATCCAAAAATTTAGCAAATGCATTTATCTGTATTTTTGTTAACTTTTAGTACTCAAAAAAGCAACAAAACTAAAATTTTGATTGCATGAATTCTTTAAAGCCTTCTCAACTTAACAATCTCTAACGAAACTTGAGCCATTTACCATCTGCAATGAGCAAAGCTCTCTACAAACTATCATGCCAAAAACAAATTGCAAGTGTAGAGCTTCTTTCAAACACATTTTTTGAAAAATCACATAAAATGACTAGACTTGTAGTAGTGCAACTGTGCTAAAACTACCAGCTAAACAGTGTAAAGCACTTTGAAAACAGCTAAGGTTAAAAAAGCACTATATAAGTGCAGACCATTTACTATTTAAACAAAGCCATTTATTTACAAGCTATAAATTACACAAGCACTCTTTATATAGTCATAACAATTTTTCAGTTGGTGACCTTCCATTACAGCCAATAAGCACTCGTAATGGCACTGTAGCTAACGGAGCGATGCAAATGGCAGACCTAGGCAAATGTTCTGCTGCATAAGAAAAAAGTGCAAAACTAAACAAAAATTTACAAATGGTGCCAGGTGGTACATTTACGTATTTGAGCTAAACATGTCCTTTTGCAGTCCACGGAAGACAAAGTCATACAGGAGTGGAACAACATGTGAGTAAATGATTTTAGGTGAACTATACCTTTAATGACAAAATTAATTCATTTACTATTTCTTCAATAAGAGGGCTGCAATTAAACACATGCAATGCTTAAGAGTCCACTGTGTCCTAAGACAGTGTATCACTTACTAAGGCCTCTGTAGTGGGAGAGCTGCTGGTAAACTTGCTTCATTCGTTCGATGTTGAGTCGGCTGCTCTCTGCATGGTTGATCATGGGTTTGGGATAATCCACACCCACAATGCAGTTTGCAGCCTTCTGTACTGATTCTGGAGCGTTCCATGGCTCATAGATGTAGCGGTTTGGAAAGTTTTGCAACTTTGGGATGTACCTCCTGTATGCAAAGCCACATAGTATGTCTTATAACAAGTTACAAAATAATTGTTAAATATATATATATATATTTCTGTATAATGATTGCCAAGTTGTATAATTGACACTACAATTTAAATGCTTGCAACACAACCCAGTTTATGCAAAGCTGTGCTAGTTTGATGTCTCATGTATCACAACAGTTTCTATCATAATAAGAAAATTGCATCCCAAAACAAGTAGCCCCATTACTAGGGGTAAAAAAAAAGAAAAAGATATTTGACCATTTTGACATTGTACTATAAAACATTGTCATTTTCAGAATTCAAATCTTCCCCTCACTGCAAAAAGAGCATATGTTGAAACCAAACTGCCAAAACGACTCGTTCTCTACTTCCTCCACATTGTGATGTCACACTGTGGTAGACATTTGCATCTGACCACCTCCACAACACCACCAAAGGCTATTTTACCTTTAATCACTTCAGTAGCCCTGCCCAGTATTGGTGAGTAATGAGAGGGCAAGTTGAGAGAAGGTCAGTTAAGAGTACAACAAATGTACAACTTGGTATTCTCCAAATGAAATGTTCTTTTAGCAATAATGTTAATTACAGTGTAACCACACCAAAACAATGAATGTTGATAACTTTAACAGCTGTTTGTGTTTGGTAGACAAGAATAATAAAAAAAGATACAAAACTTTTAACTTTGTCCTACCCTGAACTGCATCCAACATCCATCCAACATTACCACACAAACACACAATCCATGCATCTCATCATTTGGCTTGCTGTGCATGACACCGCAGAGACTCACAGCATGTGGAGGCTCATGCTACTCTCAGTGATCCACGCACAGGTTACCACACGCCTCATTGAGAGCGAGAACCCCTAAATCGCAACCACGAGGAGGTTACCCCATGTGACTATCCTCCCTAGCAACTGGGCCAATTTGGTTGTTAGCAGACCTTGCTGGAGTCACTCAGAACACCCCGGATTTGAACATGCCACTCCAGGTGTGGTAGTCAGCGTCAATACTCGCTGAGATACCCAGGCCCAGAACTTGGCTTAATGCCAAGCCCTATAATCTAAAACCATTCCATCCAGTTTTCCGAGCTGGAAAAAACATGGTTGGAGATGAAGAGGAGCCATTCTGATATTCAGACATTCTGATACCAATGTCTGAATATTCTTAAGAATTAAAAGTTAATTGGTCTTTGAAGGGTGTACTTGCATTATTATGCAATTTTATTATCATTATATCAGTGGCATAAAATGTTAAAATGTATTCAAATTACTCAATTAAAAAACAATAAATTAAAATTACAATAATATAGTTTTTTTCACAATTATTTCTGGGACAATATATCATCCAACAAAATTAGTTATCGTGACAGGCCTAACTGAAAGATATTTATGTAATATTTGTTATCTCGCCATTCATTTTCAATGGCTGGTCATTTTTGACCAGGAACACCATAAGTGTAACAATGGAACACAAATCTGTGAAACTCAAAATGTGCAACACCTGACAATGATGTAACGTGCTATGTGATTGTGGTTTGGGGCTGGTTTGTGTACCTGATGTAGTCTCCGCTGGGATCCGTCCTGCGGCCGAAGCCCACTGGACAGTAACAATGGAAGAATTGCTGGAAGAATGCACTGCAGGACAGCCACATCCAGCTGCCTGCGTTCACGCTCCAGTCTGCATCCAACAATAGCTCCTCAAACACCTGAGAGAGAGAGAGAGAGAGAAAGAAAGAAAAAGAGAGCGAGAGAGAGAGAGAGAGAGAGAGAGAGAGAGAGAGAGAGAGAGAGATGGAACCAAGGAAAAGCACAGAAGGAACGAAAATTGAGAAATTGGTAGAAAGGAAATGAGAGGTAACGAGTAAGGAAGGAAACCAGGAAATATGGAAGGAAACAGAAAAAAAATGAGGAAAGGAAATCAGTATGAAAGGAAGAGGAACAAAGTAAGAAAAAAAGCACAGGAAAGTATGAAGAATAACAGAGAACAAAGGAACACAACAAGGAAGGAAAAGAGGAAGGAAAGAAAACCGGAAAAAAGGGGGAGAGACAGATGAGAGAGAAAAAAAAAGCTAATTGTGAAATCAGCATGCAAAACATACAATACCAGAAGCCAAAAAACAAAAACAAATAAAATAATCTACAGTTCAGTGAGCGTCTCATTTACTTTCATTCCGCTTTCCCAGCTGATCCATAGGTCTCCCCTGGTGAGGAAACAGGCTACAGCATGCCGGGCCAGGTGGTGAATCCAGCCCTCTTGTCGGAGCTGTGTCATGATGGCATCGATCCAAGGAAACCCTGTCCGACCCTCAGCCCATTTCGCCAGCGCTTCGGGGTTATGATCCCATGGGATCTGCACGCAAATGGGGTTTCCATCCATATGGTCAAAGTTAGGGTTGTTGGTGGCCGCTGTGTAGAAAAACTCCCGCCACAACAGCTGGCCGAAGAGTGAGAGGGGAGGATTGGAGTGTCTCCGCAGCTAGAGGAGAGCAAGTGATCATGAAAAATTACATCAACATTATCAAAACTCTTCATTGCAAGTAATGCAATCAAATTTTGACAAATGTGACAAATATTCTACACCAATATTTACCATAACAATATTCATCAATGACTATACCAATATATATGACATATTGTGGTGTCCCCCAAGGCTAGGTACTGGGTCCTCTTTTTTTCTTTTTTACTAAAATATGCTTCCATTAAGATGGCATAATTAATTGATATAACATGCCCTTTCATTAGTGTACATATATTTCTATACCTACTACAACTACATAATAAAGTATGGAATTCACTAAACATCAAATTTACTGATTTAAAAGTATCTACTTTTTTTTTTTTCCAAAGAATTTTTCCAAGTGCGATTAAAGAATACATATTTCATTGAGATTGAACCCACACCCTTTGCATCCAGAGCCTCTCTAGCTACCCATATAGATGTTTGATGCATTTCTGTGTACATGAACACAAAATCCAGCGATTCCAGTCCACAAACAGTGCCCTAAAATAATCCAGACTCACCTTCATATAAAGTTCCCGCAGATTGTAGTAAAATACGCGACATGACAGACAGCCGAATCGTAGGTAAGGACTGAGTCCAGTTGGGCTGGCGAACAGGGATTGAGCAGTTATTTTAGGCCTCTCGAAATTTGCTACCCAGGCCTGCATACAAATAATATTATTATAAAAAAAGTAAAACTTTTAAAGATGACAAAACCCTTTAATTAAAATAGCTGTACATAAAACAATCATATTTATACTATATTTATTGAATGAAGAAAAAATCATTACTTTATTTCTTGTTAAATAATTTTAGTCAGTCAATAAAATGAATTCCTCTTTTACAAAATGACATTATCGTGTATGAAGCAGCTGACTGTCTCACCTTCCTGTCCAAGTGTTTGTTGAGTCTCTCCAGGGCTTCTGTCTCACCACCCTTCCATATATATGAGCGGTCACCCTGAGTCATAAAACCTGATGGACAACAGAAGAAAAAAAAAAAAAAGATTTGTCACTTAATTATTTTTAATTCTCCCATTGATTTATTTTTTTTAATTAAATTGCTGTCAAAGCATTCTTTCCTTTGGGTGATGCCTAGTAATTACTTTAGCTTTCAAAACACAATGTGAACAAATAGTCATGGTAATTAGATATGAATTGCAAACAATTCAAAGAAGATCTGAAAATTACTTCATTTAAAATCATAACAACTAAACAGGTATAATAATAATATATAATAATACATACAAATATAATACTGAGGCTCTCAATTGGTTTTACTACAGCATGACCAAACACAGTGGAAAATTTAATTATCATATAAAAGTAACAAAAAATGTCCTCCGTTTTCACATAATGATAAATTATATTTATCATAATTATAAAATTTTAATCTAATTAATTTACATATGTCGATTAATCTAATTTATTTACTATGATAGGCCAACAAATAAAAGGTCATTTAGAATATAATAATGAAAATATTCAAAAAATAACATTTAATATTATAATTTAAACAATTCTAATTCATAAAATTATATACACATACAGTATATTGTGGCAGCAAACAATTAAAGCATTTAGGCAATACAAAAAGTGTCTATAAAAGTCAAAATATTGTTTTATTTCCTTCATCCCAAAAGATTGTCTGCTTGTTGGTTTGATGAGGCACCTTGCCTGTACAGTTGTAGCGCTGACTGCCCCCTACTGCATCAAGGTGGTAAATAAAGCATGAATTTCTCAGATAGTAGAACATTTCCTTTTTAAGTAATTTATGTTCCGTTTGGAGACACAGTTATTTGCGTAAATTTTTTTAAACTTGTTAAAATGACAGACCTAATATAAATATATTTATTAAACCAGTAATTCTCTGGAAAGTGTTTTCTCCTCCCTTTCAACCATGTACATTTTGCATAGCATGTGTATGTTGCAATCATGCAAGTGGTTGTGTAAATCTGATTGATATTCATGAATTCAATTCCTACCCAGCTCCTCCAACGAGGGCACTCCGTAGTGTTCATCATGATTGTCTGAGATCTGTGTCCGACACCTGGCCATATGCTCTTGCGTGATGGTCGGCAGAGGTTTCCTGGGCAATTCCAGTTGGTTCACGATGGCTTGAAATCTCTTGAAGGTGAGTGGAGGACTGTGGTTGTTCATTTCTATGATCCTGAGGGAAAAGCAAAAGCATATCTCAGCTTCTACTGTCTTTTAACATGGCCTTTTTTTGCTCTAGGGATGAACACAGAGTTTCTTAAAGGACACAATATGGGTAAATGTATTTGTTTTCAACCAGTTTGATTAATCCTGTTAAATGACTTGTAAAAAGTGTGTGCCAGTTCTTGCTTTTATTGTGCGAGAAGAAAGACACTGCAAAAGTGATGAAAAGTAGCACAACCATGGACAGGAATCTAACACTTTTTGACCAATTCATTTCCATAACTTTTCCGGACATTTATGATTACTGGACAAGGGCTTTTACAGAGACTTTATAGACATTGCACTCTGAAATAATTAAAATATCTTTATTTAATAAATCATTTAATTTCTAGAAAATATAATAATAAATAATACAAATTATTTCTAGCTAATGAAGTATTTTAAATTTGAGAAAAATGTATTGACACCACTCTATACAGTAAATGTCCATGACTTAAAATGTTTTTAATTTCCATGACATTTCCAGGCATGGAAATCACAATTTTAAATACTCAGGCTTTCTATGACCTTGGGAACCCTTTATGTAGTAAACCAAGAACTGCAGAGAGTCTCGCTTGATTGTAAGAAATAGAACTTCTGGCACATTTTTTAAAGAATCTGCTTCAAACAACACGAGGTGGCGCTACAAAAAGCAAATGAATTGGAAACAAGGTCACTAAAATCATTCTCAATCTTCCAGGACAGCTCCACTGGCAGCGTGTGCAGAGAGATCACAATTCCCTACATTCTAAAAACTCCCAAAATCTAAGCACACGTCTCCCTTGGCAGCACTGATACACTGTGGGAAAGCCGCTAATAGTCTCAGTGTCTCCTCTAAGACAGAAACAACAGTCTTAACACATTAACAGCCTGTCCCTTATTTATAGTCATGATCTTATACAACTTTGTCTATATTCATTTGAGGTTGAGTCCCTGCTATTGGCCAGTTTTCTCTGCACGGTGCAGAATCAGGGGGCATCCACGTGCTTGTTAGAAAAAGCCCAGCGTTCAGCTCGCACATGTCTGCAGTGGTGACTTGGATATGAGCTATTTCACCCTCCCACTCACAGCACATGTTTTACAGTGTGACTGCCAGCACTGCCATTTAAACAACAGATGGCAGCAGCAAGTCACATTTTATCTCATAAAGATTATATCTACTCTACTGCCTGCCCATTTATTAGAGACATTCCCACAGTAAAGGATGTTAATAGGGAATAGAAGAAAAAGTTTGCGACCACACAGGGACAGAGATGCGATTAAGGATTTGAGGAGAACACGTGCATGCATGCAAGCTCGTACTCTTCTCCTCCAACTGAGCTGTAGAGTCTGGGCATATCATCAGCAACAGTTCCATTTACATCACATACGCAAATGGCACATGTTTTGCATTACAGATCAGTATTAGTGGAATCTAGTCAATGTTTGTTTCTCTATGTGCATTCTTACGTATTCTTTTGATCTTGTAAACTTGTTCAACATCATCATCCACCACCACCATATATATCGTGCAGCACCTCTCAAAACTCGCTTACATTTGATCCATGTCCTCCTGTTCTTCAGAGTTAGTTTTTTCAAAGTAGCTAGAAAAAAACCTATCTGAACAAGAACGCAAGACTGTGAAATGTTTCCCCATGATGTACACCAAACTTTCAGTAAACAAACTGTAATTCACTGCCAAAATTCCCATGTTTTCGTTTGTTATTTTAGTAACATTTATTTTTCAAATGACAAAAACATCAACTTAAGTATCATAGGCACAAGGTAAATAAATTAAATTGAATTATCTAGGATAACATATAATAATCTTAAAATAAAAGTAAATAGTTAGTAGTTGTAGAGCGGAGGATGGCGGGCCAGGCTGGAAAAAGCACGCCCAGTCCCCAATCAGCCTGATTTGGGGCGCTCAAGGGATAAAGGTGGCCGGTGATGATAGTTTGAGAGAGAGAGAGAATTACAGGCAGCTGCTCTGTGTTTATGTTTGTGTGTTTTTGTTCAGTTTTTCATTAAACTATTATTTATATTGCCAAGTCGGTTCTCGTCTCCTCCTTTCCCTTAACCCGCTTTACAGTAGTTAATCGTAAACAATTCAAATCAACTGATTTTTCCTGGGTAACATACAAAACCCAACCCAACTATAATAGTACCTTATAAATAGTTATTAAAATCAATTGCATTTTCAATTATACAATAAGCTTAATTATAAGTTAATAGTTTGTAGCTAATAAATGGTTAATAAATCAAATAAACAGAATTTTTTAGGATAACATACAATAACCTTATTTATAATCATTAATAGTTAATAAAAAGTTAATTAAAATCAATAGAATTTTCTACAATAACATTCAATAAACTTAATTATAATTAGTTGCTAATAAAATTTTTGAAATCAACAAAATTTCCACGGTAACATAAAAAACTCTTAATTATAACAGTAGCTTATAAATAGTTATTAATTAAAATCCACCAGATTTTCTAGGATAACATACAATAACATTTTTAACAATTTTACTAGTTAAAAGTTAGTGGTTAATAGTTATAAATTAAAAGCGACAATTTTCTAGGATTACATAAAATAACCTTATTTATAAGTTAATAGCTAATACACAGTTACTTAACATTTTTTATTGAATAAACTATTGAATTTTCTACAATAACATTAATTATAATAGTTGCTTATAGTAGTTGTTTTTAATTATTAATATTTTCTAGGATAACATACAAAATAACCTTATGATAGTTAATAGTTAAATTAATAAATAGCAAATAATAATAAAAAATTTTTTTTAATCCATATAGTGTAACTAATGCTCACATGTAACTGTTAAAGGAGTCACCAGTTTTCCACACATCTGATTACTATTACAATTGTAACCTAACCTTTTTTTGCTGGCCTGTAATTCCAGTAATTCACATTTTTACAGGCCCAGCTACAAATAAAACTAATCTTGCAATATTTTTAGTGTAAAAAATGCTATGTAACTCGATAACAGACATAAATGAATAAACACTTCTGATAGATTGTGCAACACATTACTGACTTATTTAAAATGCTTCACCCTTTCTAAACGATGCTTCAAAAACCATCATTCTTGCAATTTTGACAAATCTTCATCTAAGTCAGACAGACAATGCTACCTTAATGACATATTAAAGAAATCTAATTTGCAACACCAATGTTAAATTTAATCACAGAAAAACAAATATTTAAGTTTGTAATGACAAACCAGCACTGGTCTGAGAGGGTAAGTGACAATTTTGTCAAGTGGCCCAAAATTCTCTCACACTGGACACTGGCTTTCCTTTAGCTGAGCCCTGATTTCATTAACAAGTAGTTCATTAAAATATAATTATAATATAATCCACATTGTTGAACTATTGCACATATTTAACAGTCTAGGGCGTCACCATTAAGGATGGTGCCAACCAATATATTTCAACATGACAGAAACGCTTAATGGCCCCACACCAACAAGCAAAATGAGCAAACCAGTCAATCTGTTGTCAAAGACACTAAACAGAAATAGAACTAAAATACTATTAAACCAAAGAAATACTTCAACAGGAGGTGTGAAAAATGGACCAACAGAACATGACAGGAGAAAGGTGAATGAGAAATAAAGGACGAACTTTGAAAATTATATAGCCCAGTCTCAAATAATAACTAATTTGTATGGATAATTTTTAGATAATTTTTCATAACTCTTATATAATGGCCCATCATTAACACACAACAATGTGCTGTGCCATGCAACAAAGGGGGAAAATGTAGGCATTGTGTCTGAAATTCATACCTTAATTAAAACCATTATGATTGTTTCAGACCTAGGTGAGGTTTTAGACATGATTCAGTGCGTGTTAGGGATGTTTAACGAGGACTGTAATTGTTTTGCTACACTTGTCATGGCCCAATTTCTGAAAATATCATATACAAATATAGTACAAGCTCTCAAAAACATCCTTTTATGAACAGTCTTCTTCACTACTAAAAAGTAAAAATAAAATGTTTTTATTACATAATATAAAAAAGGCAAAAGTTGACCATCAAGGGTTAGGTTCAGGGTGCAGTATTATAACTAAAGTTCAAAATAACTGAATGAGAGGTCCTCAAAAAATTGGCCCTCACAATAAATACATAAAAAAAATAGGTGAATGAGGCTACGTCCACATTAATCCGGATAAATCTTGAAAACAGCTTTTTCATTTTCGAAAGCTCTCTGTCCACACTGCGGTTTTCAAACATTTTTCAAAAGTTGCTCGTCCACACTAAAACATTTAAAAACTCTTAAATCCCCTTACTGCGCACATGAAAAACATCTTAAGCATGACCCTGCTTCATTTTGATGTATGGTCTGAAACGCTATTGTCATCGAGACCTCGCCTTTGAAGGAATGCGATGTGAACGATGTCCAAAGCAACATTTATCTTTAACGCTATCAAAGTGGATCGCAGGCACAACAACGCTGCTACAACATGGGCTGCCATCTTGATTGTTTTGGGTTGAAATTATCACATCACTGCATCACATGACAACAAATACATCATTGTTTTCGAATGTCTCAGTTTTTCAAAGACTGCATTTATAAATTTTTCCACTTGGGAGAGCGTTTCCAAAAAGCTCAGTGTTCGCTGGACAAAAACAGTCTTAATGTGGACAGAAGGCCAAACCATAGCTAAATGAATGTGTTTTAAAACTAAAACGTATTAGTGTGGACGTGGCCTGAAGCCTCTGTCAGTACTGTGAAGAGTGTGCGGTCACCCACCTGTCTGGGTTGTAGAGCGTGTGAGTGTTTCGTACCACGGTTTCCACACCGTACTCCTGTGCCATTTTAATGATGGCGGCATCTCTTTCTTTCCCATAAGGCTCAGAGTCATATTCAAATGTGAGACGTGTGACATTCCACTCCTGAAAGAAACAAAGAGATTAGATACCAACGGTAGAATGATACAGTTATTTCTGCACCACTTGTTTGAAGTCTCCACATTGTCCATTGGTCAGACAGATAGTTCTGCCCCTAATCTAACACCATTGGTTGAGCCAATGTTGCCATGCCAGGATGCTCCAAAAAAACAAAAAACATTTAAAATAGTTTTTTGACAGCACATTTGTTGACTTTAATCCTTATTGTTCCTAGCCATTTAAAATACAGTGATATAAAAAAACAAATTGCATAAAAGTAATCAACCAACTGCTGCTTAGATGGATGAAAGTCAAATGATTGGATCAGAACACTTTTGCATTTTGACAACAAAAAATGGTCTGAAAAGGTGAGCCATTACTAGTAATTTCCAAACCCTTTAACATACTGTACAAATTATACTTATACAAGGTCACTTTTAGCCCTTTCCCACCGAAATTACGATGGTTCTTGTGCCGAGCTTGTGCTCCGCTGGTTCGCGGCCGGGGCAATCGTAAAGCAGCCGCACTTTTCCACTGACCTGAGAGCCGAACGGTGACATAACAAGTTACTGTCTATGTGGTAATTTCACGTGACTACCTCAAACATAACCAAACATAACCAAACATGGCGCATCACAGTGTGTTTGCACACAGCTTTTACGTTTGGGGACATATTTAAACATATGGATTAATGCAATCCATTGTTATTACATTGCTCAACAAGATTGTCAGAGACATCATATACGCTAAAGACAACAGGTAATGTAATTTCATTTTATTGTATGAACTATGGCTTAACTTGCCAAGTTCTGTAAACTGTTAAAGTCGAATCATAATTAACATTGGTGTAGCAGATGGTTGTATATGGATTTTTGCCATAGCATACATTATTGATTGAAAATCTCACTGTTTTACTAAACAGATAGCCACGATCTTCCAAACTTAGTGAGTACTGTAGCTGGTCAAAAATCCCCTAACAGAACAAAACAATGCACAAGTAAGATAACAACAGTGTAAGAAAAGCTAACAATGTTCACAAATATAACAACTTACTGAGATCAGCTGCAGAGGGCACTGGCGATTCACCGTTATGTTTTAATTCAATGCCCCGGTTAGTTAGCAGGCTGGTAGGTGTCCGAGTCTAAAACATAATTGCTCTGTCCACTCGCTTTTGCTTATGTCCTTCTTGTGGTCCATGTACTCCCTTAAGTGTTTTTCAGTTTGTTTATGATTTGGTCAATTGTCCGTTTGAAGACCCATGATCCCGAACCATGTCGGTGGAAAGGGGCTATTTGAGAGCTGATGTGCTGGTGCCCTCACCCCTTCCACTGATAACAAGCACCCATGTATACCGGTGAACAGCACAGCTTACCCTGCCAAAGGGACCATACAACCAACCCACTTGCAAATGTCTGACAAATCCATTGCTGTGCTCAAAATAGTGAACAGTTCTGACAGACCAGCTGCATGAAAACTAGACCTTTCATAACATAAACCACCTTCAAATCTTGGCTGCAAACTGATCAGCATTTAAGAAATCAGACATTTAGCACTGGAGCCAAATGAGGAATTAAAGGGCTGTGATTTTAAAAGGATGAATACAAGAAATTCTATCAAGAAATATTGATTTCGGCTACTGAATTCAAAGTCATTCGAATAGACTTTTACATTAAACACTATTTCGGATGTCCGCACAAATTGTGCATGCCGAAGTTTAAATACTAGGCTTAGGGGATAGCTTAAATGAGAAATAATAGCGTTGCTTAAATTAAAACTAAATTGCATTATTTTGGTTGAAAATTTGAGTTGGGAAACTTAACTTCATAAACCAAAGTTGTGAGATAGATTAACTAAACAACAGCACTGGCAAAAACATTCCAAGAATGATGTCTATTAAAGGTGCTGCAAGCTATTTTAGCCTTTCTGGAACTTTCATGAAACTGAGCCGTTGAATTAGACAAGTCCCATCTTTCAAAAACACATCCCTCCAAAGATAGCACTTGGCAGACATCGAACAGTAGAGCAGCAGTGCGTCTTCTCCTGTTATCTGAATCTGACATTAAACCTGAATGTTCTGCTTTTACTACTACACCTTGAGAATGTGCAAAATGATTGACAGGCAGAAAGCACAAAGCCTTCTGGTTGGTTGACCTAAGAATGTGTCTGTGGCTTACTTTAAAGCTGAAGGGTGTAATATCAGCAGAACAGAACTACAAAAATAAACAGTTTTCAAAACAGCTTTTCCAGATGCCTCAAAGTACAGCTTCAAACTCACACTATTGGTCAATGTTGCTATGTAGGACATTCAGGCATTAGGATGAACCAGATTTGTGGAGATCCACAATTTGGTTTCTGAGGTCTTGGCTGATTTCTTTTGATTTTGCCATGATATCAAGCAAAGAGGCACAGAGTTTGAAGGCAGGCCTCTACAGTTGTCTCTCTACAGTAGCAAAAAGAGTGTGGTTGTTGTTTATATTGCTGTTAATAATGTTTGAGAACGTCTGCCTAGCTGTGCCTAATTCCAAATTGAAAGCATGAAGGTAATGGACTTCAAGTTGTCTTTTCTGCCACATTCATTCTGCTTTCAAGTATTTTCACAGTCTGTAGATATACTTGGTTTCAAAGATCTAACCTTGATAAATTGCATGCTAGTGTTCTCATTTATTTACCTCTTTTTGACAGAGACAGATCTAACTTTAGTGGCAGGAGAAATCAATATTTCAAAGAACATACAGAAATCCAAAGATTTAATATTAGCAAACTAGTTTTGGCAAATAGTTTAGGACATTTACTGCATGCATGGCACAAGTACATTTTTCAACAATTGTATACAGACTGATTGTTTCACTTTTAATTGACTTTATCACAATTCCAGTGGGTCAGAAGTTGACATACACTAAGTTAACTGTGCCCTTAAGCAGCTTGGGAAATTCTAGAAAATGATGTCAAGCTTTTAGACAATTAGATTCTGTTAGGAGGTGTACTGAATTGGGGGTGTATCTGTGGATGTATTTTAAGGCCTGCATTCAAACTCAGTGCCTCTTTGCTTGACTTCATGGAAAAACCAAAAGAAATCAGCCAAGACCACAGAAAAAGAATGGTGGACCTCAACAAGTCTGGTTCATTGGAAGCAATTTCCAAACACCTGAAGGTACCACATTAATTTGTACAATCAAAAGTATGCAAATTTGAACACCATGGGTCCATGCAGCCATCATACCACTCAGGAAGGAGATGCTTTCTGTCTCCTAGAGATGAGTTAGACTACAGCTTGCAAGGGCACATGGGGACAAAGGTCTTTCTTTTTGGTGAAATTTTCTCTGACCTTATGAAACAAAATGGCCATAATGACCATTGCTATGTTTGGAGGAAAAAGGGTGAGGCTTGCAAGCCGAAGAAGACCATCAGCCATCATCATCAACCGTGAAGCATGGTGGTGGCAGCATCATGCTGTGAGTGCTTTGCTGCAGGAGGGACTGGTGCACTTCACAAAATAGATGGCATCATGAGGAAGGAAAATTATGTGGATATATTGAAGCAACATCTCAAGACATCAGCCAGGAAGTTAAAGCTCAGTCGAAATGGGTCTTCCAAATGGACAATGATCCCTAGCATACCTCCAAAGTTGTGGCAAAATGCCTTAAGGACAACAAAGTCAAGGTATTGGAGTGGCCATCACAAAGCCCTGACCTCAATCCGAACATTTGTGGGCAGAACTGAAAAAGCGAGTGTGAGCAAGGAGGCCTACAAACCTGACTCACCAGTGTCTGGAGGAATGGGCCAACATTCTAGCTTATTGTGAGAGACTTGTGGAAGACCACCCAAAATATTTGACCCAAGTTACATATATATTTATTTAAATTTTTGTGTGCCACAGAGACATAATGCAGAGTCATGAAGTGCTCATGAACCAAAATTAAAAATGTAAAGGGCACAGTCAGAGTTTTTGTTTTTTAAAGACTGTTAAATGTTAAGGCCAAAATATACTTCGGTTGTCTGAATTTTCATATATGGAATAATAGAAATAATCAAACTTTCATGGCATTCATAACTTTCTGAATATATTAAGCTTTAACTAATAGTATGTTAAGCAATGTATAATGCAGTAATAGTTGTTTATTATATTCATGAAAGTTATAAAGCATTTACAATACATTTGATAAGATGCGCACATAAACTAAATCGCATTCTTTATTGAGGCTGTCTGTTTTTAATGTTCGTATTTGCTGTTTTTTTAATTGTTTTATGTACTCTCTGCCTACGTATGCGCTTGAATGAAAGAGAGATAGTAGGCTCTCAGCCATGCGAGAGTAGATTTTGAATCTAAAAAACACTAGTACAAAAGTACTTTTAACATTTTTTTTTATAAGGTGAGATGCATTAGGGAGTTTTTATTCTGATGATACTGTATTAGCTTAAAAGTTCAGCTGTCATTTCTCACTCGCATCAGTACTGCAGAGCCCTTCACAGTGTTTTCAATTTAAGGATTTCAACATACAAATGGCTCACTTAACAGTCTCTGCATATTAAGCTGAGATAGGAAACAGTATTTTGACATGGGAACAGTTACACAGTTCAACTTTAATAATTAGGCTACATATTTTACTAAGCACTTTATTAGGAAGACCTGTACACCTACAGACAATACTTCAGGTAATGTTCACATCAACTATCAGAATGGAGAAAAATATGATCTCAGTGATTTGGACCGTGGCATGATTTTTGGTGCCAGATGGGCTGGTTTGAGTATTTATGTAACTGCTGATCTCCTGGGATTTTCACAACAACAGTCTCTAGAATTTACTAAGAATTGTGCCAAAAACAAAAAACATCCAGTGAGTGGTAGTTCTGCAGAAGGAAACACCTTGCTGATAAGAGAGGTCAGCGGAGAATGGCCGGGGCTTCGTTTCCCAAAAGCATCGTAAGCCTAATTAGATTGTAGAAAGGCCAATGGTC
This sequence comes from Xyrauchen texanus, assembly GCF_025860055.1. Classification (NCBI taxonomy): domain Eukaryota; kingdom Metazoa; phylum Chordata; class Actinopteri; order Cypriniformes; family Catostomidae; genus Xyrauchen; species Xyrauchen texanus. The sequence goes on along the minus strand of NC_068321.1, from coordinate 18,617,515 downwards.
TATATGATCAATATAAGCTTCTGATGCTTTTAGGAAACCCAGCCCAGATTGGTTTGAGTTGACAGAAAGGCTACGGTAACACATATAACCACGCTGTACAATTGCAGTGAGCAGAATAGCATCTCAGAATGAACAACATGTCAAAACTCGAACTTCGAATGGGCTTCAATAGCAAAGACCATGTTGGGCACTTTATTAGTGCTCCTAATAAAGTGCTCAGTGTATATTTGTGAAATAAAAAATTATATTTCAACTGAACAATAAAAATCCTCCATCAATCCACAAACAGTAAAACAATCTAAAACACAAAAGGAAAATAACTTAAAAATACACATTCTGTTTCACATCAATGCTTTGCTGTTGAAAATGAATGATCAAATATCTTTCTATTTGACCAAGTGTAAATCTCAAGGACAAGGAAGTGTGTTTTATAAGCATGGTACACCACAGGCAGTGCCAACAAAGGTAAAGTGGACAAAACAAGGTTAAGCAGCCTCCATGCATGCTATGTTGTCTTTTTATAGAGCACAAACAAATGAGAGAGTGGCAGACAACTCAGGCTGGGATTTAAACCCAACAACGACACTGTCACGTTGGACTCATTATGCCGGATGCCACATGGAAAATTAACAACGTTGATTAATCCATTACCTTGAGAATATTCACCAGACTGATCCTGTGGTGGGCCTGCAGTCAATCACAAACCCAACTGGCCAGTTGCCTTAAAATTACCATAACAGAACCATAGTTTTCACCAAAATACCATTGTTACAACAACTATTGTTACTACAACAAATCTTGGTTTTAGATGAGACTTTTAGCAAAAAATAAATGATACAAAATTATAGAAAGATTCTGAAAGCTATAACTGTTTGGAGATCCCATTTTAATTGTTTCATTTGTTTTTAAGTAGTAAAAACATTGGCATTTTGGCTTCATTAAACTAAAAGTGCAACAATTATTCCACACATCATTCAAAAATATTTTTATACCATAAACTAAATCATATAAAAATTTAAAATGTACTTTATAAGGCTTGCTTCAGGCACACAAACAGAAGTCTTGGACTTACAAACAACTATTAGATATCAAACTCAGGATTCAGGTACGCTATGGCCTCAGACCTGATCTGCACCAGATCCACTCTATGTTCCTTATTTACATTTACCGGACATACATGTTTAGATATTAAAAGCCTAAATAAGACAAATGTCTGTAGTTGTACTGACCTTGAAAAGTCTGGGGAAGACATCCGTTGGCTGTCCTCGCACCACAAAGAGTCTTGAATTCAGTTTTCTTAAACTTGTATCTAAATCCTCTAAAGACTCTAATAAAAATCTGTTAGGAAGAAAGTTTATTATAATTATTTGGTGAATAAAATGAGATATACTTAATGTATGTGAAATATTGAGATTGATATTTAAAGGCATATGCATCTCTCTCAACATAAAAACTTAGTGACATTACATACTTGTGCAGTGAGGGGTGGGTAAAAATAACGATTTCCCGATGCATCGCAATCTTTATTAAACCACAAGATCGATCTTTTACTTCAATGCGCAACCCTCCATTACAATGAGAGGAAATCACTCATATTTGCAACCAAACTTCGCACTATGTGACTAAAAATGTATATATTTGGCAACTGGCTGGTAAATGAAAATAGATAGTAATTGTGTAGTATAGTGGTGCAGTATTTAGCAGCGAGATCCTTTCACTGTGTGTTGAGAGTAAAAGATGTTCTGTGTAATGCATGTCCAAAGACAAGATCCACGCATCAGATTTGTCAATGAATAATGTCTCTTTTAATACCATTTCTGACATAGCCTCATATTGCTTTCTCATCTGTGCTATCTCGTTAACATGCGCTAATTTAAAATGTTTACATGCGCTGTTTACAAAATGTAGGGTTTCCTTAAAGACACAATACTGGTTTTAGCACCCCAACTCGTCACATACGGACGCTTCGGGCAGTTTCGTCACATATTGACGCGCCGGGTATACCTTTGGCGTCATTTTTCGACGCGCAGGGCAGTCCCATAGACTTCTATGTATCTCCGCGAACCGGAGCGTGTAGCGTTGAAATGTCACGGCTCGGGTAAGCTCACGCCGCGAATGGGTCGAGAGTCGAGACCGCGATAAATAACAATCAAAAGGAATAGGCTGCAATGGCCCTCCAACTGTTTTTTGATGTTTAAAACCCCGGACACGTCGTAAAATGACGCTGTTCTACATATCTCCGAACCGGACGGAGCGTGTAGCGTTGAAATGTCACGTCTCGGGTAAGCTCACGCCGCGAATGGGTCGAGAGTCGAGACCGCAATCAATAAAAATCAAAAGGAATACGCTACAATGGCCCTCCAACTGGTTTTTTAATGTTTCAAAACCGGACGCGTCGTAAAATGACGCCAAAGGTACACCCGGCGCGTCAATAAGCGACGCAAAGGGGTCCTGCCCTAGCGTCCGTATGTGACGAGATGGGGTGTGAGAATGTGTTGGTTCAACAAATCAATGTAAACACCTGTCAATTGTACCAAATATGCAATTACACAATAAACATGTAAACAAATATAATATATGCAATATAATATCATATTTCTTGATTAAATACATTGATTCCTTAATTTTTTTAAAAGCTAAAATGTAACCAAAATGATAAAAAACAAATAATAAGTAAAATTTATATTTTTGTAATGTACCTAGTTAGTAGGTCCACTCTATAATTAACAGCACAAGCTGGGAGATCATTTATTTCATATGTAATCAAAAGGGACATTATTGCTAAATATACCCATATTAATCTATATCAAATTTAAATTTATTCAAAAGCTTATGAATCAGAATCAAATCGGGAAATCTGCATCAATACCCAGCCCTAGCCATTACCTTGCATGTAATTAACATAAGTTATTCCTTAGAAAGAAACAACTATTCTTGATATCACTATAGGTGTTCTGTACCTTTAAGTAGAACATAACCTGTTTTTACAATTATTAATAAATCATGCAGATGTTCATTGGTTGTTAATGATTTCAATAGTTTTCAATCGATGATATACATTATCATCTCAATACTATACAACCTCTTACATAGGCTACTCTAGTTTCTGTTTCTAACACACCATTTATGAGGCCCAATCTTTTATGTTTTGTGCATTTACTTCAATTAATTTTGAAATACATTACTCACACTTTAACTCTAATAATGTATTGATTCTGCATGAATCATCATCACAATAGTTATTTATTGTTCTACAAGCAGACATGGATGCTCACATACTCAAGTTGCATACAGTAAATTAATTTATGAATTCAAAAGTTTGACAGGGGACCTGGGATAACTGCGTTCCTTAATTCCCACAAATGTCTTATACAAAATATGTTTTGCATAATTCCTGGTTTTTATTCAAACAGTATGTCTGACAAAACACACGTGAAACAAAAACTCTCCATCACGTGACTCGCTGAAAATACAATATCTTACAAACGCGTTCTTTTATTTCAGCGTACAAACGGCGCGCGCCAGCTCGCACTTTCGAGTTCAAGGAGACACACGCGTTCAAATCAACGACGCAATAATGCAATAAGTAATTGTAGGTGTTATATAAAACACAAGTGATCAAGAGGGCGTGAGCAAAACGCCTGGCTGCGGTTAGCCTGATAGCTGGAACTCATCAGTCACGGCACCACCATAAGTGTACATCATTTCGTATTGATTGTCAACTTATTTATCGCTTATTGGTTTAAATATAAATAAACCCAGTTGGACTGTTTTAAACTGTTATAAACGAAATGCCCACTTGACTTATAAAGTTTCTTCACGCACTGTAAACAGCAATTGGGACTTAATAATTGCGCGTGACATTTTATATTTTACTGAAATATGGGTAATATTATATCCAGTAAATTAACGCGGGTTTAAATTATATATTTCTTTTGATCTACATACCAGATCACCGGTACGTGGGTTGGCGCACGCAAGGGCCAAAACATCACGCGTCCGTGCAGTACACAGCTGCGCAGTTACCCGCCACCATATCTTCCCTATGGAATTGAACTACAACCAGACAGAAAATTACTATATCTATACACACCAGGCCCCTAAACTGACCTCCATCTGTTGACTCCCACATTGGCCAAACCTGCGAACCAAGGGTCCAAAATATAAACACAGTGTACAGCATCCGCGCCGTTTAGTGCTTCCTGCAAAGCCGGATTATCATGCAACCGCAGTCCTTTGCGAAACCAGTGTACGGAATTCACCACCATAATTGCGCTTTACTCCATCATATGAAAGTCGACGGTCGTCCAGACAATAAATAATCCCCGATTTCAGTCGTTCACTACCTACATAATGTCTCTGTCTGAAGTTTGAGATTAAGAGCAGCTACAGCAAACGCAATTATTTTCCGCCTCTTCCCGCGTCCATTGGGCAGAACAGTGACACGTGTACGGACTATCAGAATGAGTGACTTGAGCTCGCGAGCTACTATTGGTTCAGCTCCACGTTGGAGATCCAGCCCCGTCACGTTTCTCTGGTTTGTTGTTAGTTATGCTCATGGCAAATAATCGTCGGGTTATGACATCAGTTCATGCAACTGGTAAAAAAAAAAAAAAAAACCTGAACGTGACTAGAGATGGATTCTGCACGGTCACATCCACATTTCCGCAAGTAGTTATAAAAGATGTACTGAGAACGCCCTGATTATCACAGGACGAGAATGGGAAAAGCAAACTGTACATTGATATTATGTTACTGATACAATTGTTATTTGAAAGTATATCCTGGGAAAAAGCAATATCAATAAAAAAGTTAAAGAAGTATCATACAAAATATTGGTTAGGATTAAACATATCTTGGACAGTAGGAACAAAACAGCTCATACTGTACGATCGAGAATTGAATTGAAAAAATAAATAAAATAGATAAAAAAAACAAAGCTCATGTTTTACAAATGTTATTTCTGTTCAGTTGTTTTGGAAGGATCTGGAAACCTATATTAAGAGAAAATTGAGATGTGATACAAATTAAATAAATAAAAATCAGTGAATTTTTGATGTCATATTGTATTTTAAAGATGATTTGGATAGTAAAGAACATTATTTAGTACCGGACATTATTTTACTCGGAAAATACCATATATACAAGACAAATATACTCTACGTAAAACAAATAATATATAGCCTAAGCATTTAGGAAATAAGAAAAAAATGAAAGCATGTAAAGGATCTGCTGTTTATGTAAGATTATTTTCACGTTAATTATGCTATTAATTTGACGATTTATAAATACTTCTTTTGTATGTTCGTATGGCTTGGAAATAAATAAAATAATGCAATTGTGGATATTTGATGAGTTTTTAATTCTTTTACCACCGTAATCTGAAGCAACGCATTTGTATTTGCATGTGATTGGAGTTTTGCGCCCCCTCATGGTAGTTTTTCATATTGCAGAGATTATAGGAGACGTAAGAAAACAAGGTTCAAATTCTGGTCAGTGCTCGTTTATATTGCTATAGCAATAGACTCGACCCAGACGTGACTCATCCATGACCCAATGTTTTAACATCTCTAAATGTGTTTTTATAAATAATGTGGACATAAAAAGATGGGAATTCGGCAGAATAAATAATATTGAGAATAATTTGTGTCATAAATTACAATATTATGTTCATATATATGTATGTGTGTGTGTGTGTGTGTGTGTGTGTGTGTGTGTGTGTGTGTGTGTGTTTTCTACATATTTTTCTTTTTTCTTTTTGTACACTTGTGGTTTGTTTGAAAAAATGGTCGGAAAAGCTATAATTAAGTAGTTATATATCTGTTAGTTAAGTATTTATATTATTTAACTGGCTTTTCTGAATAATAAAATATAAAGTAAAATAAATAAATGCATAGCCTACACTAGCGGCCAAAAGTTTGGAATAATGTACAGATTTTGCTGTTTCGGAAGGAAATTGGTACTTTAATTCACCAAAGTGGCATTCAGCTGATCACAAAGTATATTCAGGACATTACTGATGTAAAAACAGCACCATCACTATTTGAAAAAAAAAATATTTTTTTAATCAAATCTAGACAGGCCTCATTTCCAGCAGCCCTCACTCCAACATCTTATCCATGAGTAATCATGCTAAATTGCTAATTTGGTAGTAGAAAATCACTTACTATTATATTAAACACAGTTGAAACTGTTTGGTTCATTAAATGAAGCTTAACATTGTCTTTGTGTATGTTTTTGAGTTGCCACAGTATGCAATAGACTGGCATGTCCTAAGGTCAATAGTATGTCCTCAGCTGACAGCTTCATTGAATTCTACCTGTTCAACACCAGTTTCATGTACAACAGTAAAGAGAAGACTCAGGGGTGCAGGCCTTCTGGGAAGAATTTCAAAGAAAAAACACTTTTGAAACAGAAAACAAAAAGAAAAGTTAGAGTGGGCAAAGACCATTGGACAGCAGATAATTGGAAAAGAGTGTTATGGATCATAACCCCATTGAGCTTTTGTGAGAGCTAGACTGTAAGGTGTGTGAGAAGTGCCCGACAAGACACATCTATGGCAAGTGCTACAGGAAGTGTGGGGTGAAAGGTCACCTGAGTATCTGGACAAACTGACAGCTAGAATGCCAAAGATCTGCAAAGCTGTCATTGCTGCACATGAAGGATTTTTTGATGAAACCCCTTTGAAGTAGTTTCAGAAGTTCTGAATATTTTTTTGTTTCAAATTGTAATAATAATTTTTCATGTTATTAATGTCCTGACTATACATTGTGATCAGTTGAATTACACTTTGGTGAATAAAAGTACCAATTTCTTTCCATAAGAGCAAAATCTATACATTATTCCAAACTTTTGGCCGCCAGTGTATATTCTATATAATGTATCTATATATTATAATATATTACAATTAATTATAAAATGTATGTTGTAATTTATTTCTATAAAGTCTATATAATTTTATACACTACCAGTCACAATTTTATTATTTATTCAATCTTTATTATTATAATGTTCCATATTAGAGAATAATAGTAAAGCCATCAAAACTATATAATACAAACAATCACAGCTTTGCACACAGTAGGCATTCTCTCAACCAGCTTTATGACATTATTGAAAGTATTCCTTCATGTGTACTTTCCACTATATAATAAATTAAATTTAATTTCCTTGTGAAATACATTCATAGACACAATTTATAGCCTGTTTATATATATGTTTTTTTTAGCATATCTTCAAGCCTTAGATCAAAAGGTTTGTAATATCACGAGAAATAAATCAAGTGTGTCTAAACTTTTGACTGGCTGTAAATATTATAATGTTTTTTAGGGGTTTAAGAATAATTGTATGATATTACATATTATTATATTATTGTATTATCATGTATAATGATATATTATCACAGTGACACTGTGAGTTATTTCTTGTACTGTACTTAATGTGTGCAAAGGTTTTTTATTCATTAATAAATAACAGCATGTTATTCATTGCCACTGTATCCACGTTTAGTACTGTAAAATGATTATAATAATAATAATTATTATTATTATAATAATAGTAACTGGCTAAGCGTAACCTTTAACCCTCATACGTACGCACACGAACGTCATCATCCACGTTTTCAGAGTCCAAGCCACTAGAGGACGCCCTAAGATCAGATTTTAAATAAACTTATCTATTTCTCAAGTTTATTAATTAACCATGTCCTTCCAAACGGCATTTTTGCGTCCCTTTCCACTGTTGGAAAGGGACGCAGCTATAAGAGTCGTTTCAAAAGAAAGTGTTAAAATTAGACTTTTTATGTTCCCTCCATACAATAATGCCATGTTCCTTTCAGAGTACCCACATCAAGGGCTCTGCCATTCAGAGTATGAGTTATTGAGTTTATATGTTATGGTTTAACATTCCGTCACATTAACAAACACAGTGTTTTCATATGTACAGTAAAATCAAGATTTTTGTAGTTATTGTTTTTAAACAATGCACTTTTGGTTTCATCCATGCCTAAATCACCAATTATTAAAGGGCCTTTGACATGGCATGCTTAAAAATTGGTCAGAGGACATAAAACTAAGGCTCACACTCATTTGTTATTTATTTTTTCAGGACGACCAATCCAATTTCTGAAATGTCATGTGCTTTGATCAATAATGGTAAGTCTGGATTGAATTTGCGGATATTCCAGACATTTGTTATGAATGGCCTGATAAAATTCTGAGCGTTAAAGGCTCTAAATTCAATCACTGACAAAGTGAAGGCAAAGTCGCTGACAAGCAGAAACCTGCTCTGCTATAAGCCCTCAAAACTCCTGGTGTAAGTAGTGATATCAGAGAGTTATCTCGTAGAGTAATCCATTTTTTATTACACAGAATCAGTCAAAGACAAAAATACTTTTACAACTGTCTTAATGGAGCTGGCTGACCCTCGAAATAGCTATAAGATGTCTCATGCTGTAAATAGAAATAATAGTAATAATAATAATAAAAAAAACGTCTTGTGCAATAGCCAAAAAAATAAAAATAAAATAAAAATAAAACTGTGCCAGTTGTCACAAAGGGATGTTGTCACAAGACGCAATATCTCAGTGGCTTTAGAGAGATAGTTCACCTAAAAATTTAAATTCTCTCATCATTTACTCACCATCATGCCATCCCAGGTGTGTATGACTTTTTTTCTTATGCAGAACACAAACAAAGATTTTTTAGGAGAATATCTCAGCTCTGTAGGTCCATACAATGGTGGCCAGAACTTTGAAGGTCCAGAAAGTACATACAGGCAGCATAAAATAATCCATACGACTCCAGTGGTTAAATCTATATACTCAGAAGCAATATAAAAGGTGTGGTTGAGAAACAGATCAATATTTAAGTTTTTTGTTTCTCACTATAATTCTCCACTTTTACTTACACATTCTTCTCCATTTGTTTATGGCGATTTATATTATTTGTACATATCACCACCTACTGGTCAGGGAGGAGAATTTGTACTAAAAAAGCACTTAAATATTGATCTGTTTCTCACCCATACCTATCATATCACATCTGAAGACATGGATTTAACCACTGGAGTCATATAGATTCGTTTTATGGTGCCTTTAAGTGCTTTTTGGAACTTCAACATTCTAGCAACCATTTACTTGCATTGTATGGACCTACAGATCTGAGATATTCTTCTAAAAATCTCTGTTTGTTTTCAGCAGAAGAACGTCATCCACATCTGAGATGGCATGATGTTTTTCATTTTTGGGTGAACTATCCCTTTAAGGTTTGAGTCAAAAGTCCAATTAAACAAATGTGTGTTTTCTATAACAGTGGTTTTGCATGTTGTTTTCAAAGAACTAGATCAAAACCATCTAAAATTTGAAGAATTTAGTTCATTCATTTGAAAATAAAACCATATTTTACCAAAATATTGCCATATTTTAGCAATAGCTCTTGAGAACACAGTAAAACCCACACTGGTATACGCTCAGGCACAGGTCAACTAATAAAGGTCATTTTTCTTTCTTTTTTTTTTTTTTATTGTAACAACTTACCCCATCATAATAGACCTGCTATATAGGCATGTTGTCACAAGATTAACATGTTTTAAAAGTACTTTATTTTTTTGTAGCCAAGACTTTAAGGTATGTGCCCTTACAGAAACTGACTTTTAAAAATAAACCTACTCTGATAAATATTTATTGGAGTAAAAAGTGTGACATCTAGCACCAGTCTCTCCAATACAAACTGTACTGTAGTATTTAAGGAAGTCTGCACATGCCTTCAGGAGTAGCTTTGAAAATGTATTTCTTTTACTCAAAATGCCTTTTAGTTTCTCACTGACATCATAACATTATAAATGATTAACAAGTTCTGGCTCTTCAACTTTCTTATATAGTAATGCTATATCTAAAAGTACATTTTTCTTAGGGAGCTGAGGTAGTCCCTTAATCTGGCATTTAACATTGTCATTTTATTATTATACCATGCGTTGCTAGAGCTAAAAGGTATTTTGATGGTTGCACATTATCTTTGAACCAGCTATACAGATTTTTAAAATCTTGAATCTTAACGTTTTGGCATGTATGGGCTTTTAATAATATCATAAGCAAAAGTATTTCTTTGCTTTGTAGCACACAAATAAATCTACTGAATAGACTGTTAAACCTGATAATTATGATGTCATTCAAAACATGTAAACATTCTCAGATATGTGCAAATATTAATTTGTTAGTTGTCGACTATGGGTGTGCAATGACCTTTAACATGGGTCACGGTTAAATCCTTTAATGTGAATTAATTAGAAAGAAAATAGATGTGATACCAGCCCTATCAGTGAATGGTATCATTCAAATCGAACCAAGTCACTAAGAGCCCTTTCACAGTGGTTTAAAAGAATGTATTCTGTGAAGTGTTATCCTTGAAATGAAAGTCGTTAAGTTTTAGGTTCTAAGGCGTGTTGTTCTGAGAGAACAGGTGGAGTCGATCCATGCTGTATTAGGTTTAATTCATGTCTTGCCAGGCACGAGTGTCCATGCCAGTTAACGCCCAGGTGATTTATTGGAAGTCTAACGGAGCTGGCATGGTGCAAGAAGACTACAAAGCAGGCCTGTGCTTAAATTACTTTTAAAAGACAATTATTAAATGTATTAATACATGAGTAAACAATCAAACAATTGTACAAATAACAAACACACACACACACACACACACACACACACACACACACACACACATACACACATATATATATATATATATATATATATATATATATATATATATATATATATATATATATATATAAAACCTAGGATGCTGTCAATACCAGGTACAGGTGCAGCTGCTTTTAAGCTTTCTGAACATTTTTAAGACTGAAATACATCAGGTTGTTCTGTTTCCTTGAAAATCGCTTTCTAAAGTAATCTTTCAAAAAGGTGCCGGGAGGAGGTCAAATGTCATGTCTGCAAGATTGATGGTGCACAAAGTGTTTAAAGGCAGTGGCCATCACTGATTCAGAACTGTGGCTTTGCAACAACTCTTTCCATTGATTTAAAGGTATAGTTCACCAAAAAAATATAAATTCTGTCCTGATTCGCTCACCCTAATGTTTTCTAAACCTGCATACCTTTTTTTTCTACTGTGGAATATAAGAGGAGATGTTAGACTGAATTTTAGTCTCAGTCACCATTCACTTTCAGTGCATCTTTTTCCATACATTGAATGTAAATGGTGACTGTGACTAATATACGGCTTAACATGCCCTCTTGTGTTCTATGGAAGAAAATCATTCATGCAGGCTTGGAATGACATGAGGGTGAAAATATGACAAGAAATGTCATTCTTGCATGAACTGTACCTTTATATATTAGTCAGACATCATGTAGAAGATGCTGAATGATATCTGGCGACTGCACAGCAAGAGCTCTGTAATTATGACTTAGTCAGTGGCAAATGAGCAGAGTGCATTTCTAGTTCTAAGAATGGTTTCAGATGACTCATCCTTCATCTACCTCACAACAAGAATACAAGTTGGAAATGTCATCAGGCATGGAACTGAAATGTAGACATCGGAGACGATAAGTTTAATGGTTGATGTTTAGATGAATTAGCCTCCTCTTGGAACACCAGCCTCGAAAATCCCCTGGTTCTACAATCTGTAAGCTTCATCTTTATCTGTTGTTTTGGCACAAACACGACATAGGTCAATCAAATGAATAAATGTCACAAAGAATATGTTATCTTTAAAGAAAAAGTTTACCCCCCCAAAAATAATATTTTGTCATTATTTACTCCCCAAAAAATGGAGAGGCAGGAGGAGATGCTGGAAGAAGCTAACCAATGAAATGCTTAGCCAGATGGCGAAAAGATGACCAGACCAGCAGGCCACAACAGCAAGTCCCCTCCATCTGAGCAGAAAACAGCTTAGTGTTGTCTCCTCATTTTTTCTATGACAAAAATTCAGTGTACTGTAGTAGCACAACCTGTTTGTGCAATTACAGTCAAGTTTGATCAACATTATATTCATTCATTCAATGGCCAACATATTTCACTATGTTTACAAAATTCTTTCTTCCCTGCTGGAAATAACACTGCTTAATCCAGCCTAAAGTGGTTAAAGTGGTCAAGGCAGTAAGGCTGGTCTATTTTTCTTGCTTTTGAGAGGGTTTGGGTCCTTGGTCAGGCTGGGAAACCAGCAAACCAACCAGCTAAAAAAACATCTTGAAAGGCTAGGATATCTGCAAAACTAGCTGAAGTCCAGCCTGGCCACCCGTATGAAAAAAAAGATGGTTTGCTGGTCTTAGCTGGTTCACCCAAAAATGAAAGTTCTCTCATAATTTGCTCTCCCTCATGCTATCCCAGATATGTATGACTCTCTTTCCACTGGTGAAGTGAATTTTCCACATTCACTGAAGTGAATGGTGGCCAGAACTTTGAAGCTCCAAAAAGGACATAAAGGCAGCATAAAAATAATCTAAAAGACTCCAGTGGTTTAATCCATATCTTCTGAAGCGATATGGTAAGTGTGGGTGAGTAACAGATCAATATTTAAGTCCTTTTTGAATATAAATCCTTCTCCCTGCCCAGTAGGTGGTGACTTGCACAAAGAATGTGAATCGCCAAAAACAAATGAAGAAGAATGTTGAGGTGAAATTGGCTATTTATAGTAAAAAAAGACTTAAGTATTTATTTGTTTCTCACCCACACCTATCATATTGCTTGAGACTGGAGTCATATGGATGACTTTTATGCTGCTTTTACATACTTTTTGGAGCTTAACATTTTTGGCCACCATTCACTTGCATTGCATGGACCTACATAGCTGAGATATTCTTCTAAAAATATTTCTTTGTGTTCTGCAGAAGATCTGAGAAAACAGGAGGACGAGTAATTTATGATCATTTTCATTTTTGATTAAGATGGTCTCCATCTCCATCTCCATCTCATTGAAACGTGCTCAAAATCTCTCTAAAACAAGCCAACAGACCAGGTTGGGAGACTAGCTAAGACCAACAAACCACTTTTGATTGTTTTAAGCTGTTTTATTTTTTTCAACAGGCTTTCAACAGCACAAGCAGAGATGGAAAATACTGTAGATGGAAAATATTGTGATGCCAACTGTCAAGCTTACAGTGCTTTAATGCTTTAATGTCTTACTGATAAAAGTTTAGTGATATGAAAGTTTTTCCATTTCCTCTCAGACTAAACGGTGGGACCAGCTGGTGGGCAGATGTGCTCTTCCCCTAGATCTCTCTAAGAAAATATATTTTTCTCTGTCAGAATGGATAAAACTGCATTGCTGGCATAGATGACCCTGTGCACCTGTCTGCTTCCTCCTGAGAATTCTAGAGGAACAGGCTGATTGAGAGTAACACAAACTTAACAAAAGCTGAAGTCTCCGGAAGCTTCTCAAGCTGGTGGATCTGCAGGATGTAAAAGTTCAGAGGTGTCTTCTATGTACTCTGTAAACTTGTTGGTAAGTCAGCGGTAATCATACTGTTTTGTAACTTTTGGCTTCCACATACATGAGCTATTTAAACTCAGATAAAAAAATTTAAATTAATATTTCACTCAAAAAGAGAGCTGAGCCGAAAGGCAAAGCTCTTGATCTACCGGTCAATTTTTGTTCCTACCCTCACCTATGGTCATGAAGGTTGGGTCATGACCGAAAGAACTAGGTCGCGAGTACAAGCGGCCGAAATGGGCTTCCTCAGAAGGGTGGCGGGCTTCTCCCTTAGAGATAGGGTGAGGAGCTCAGTCATCCGTGAGGAGCTCGGAGTAGAGCCGCTGCTCCTTTGCATTGAAAGGAGTCAGTTGAGGTGGTTTGGGCATCTGGTAAGGATGCCCCTGGCCGCCTCCCTAGGGAGGTGTTTCAGGCACGTCCAGCTGGGAGGAGGCCTCGGGGAAGACCCAGGACTAGGTGGAGAGATTACATCTCCACACTGGCCTGGGAACGCCTCGGGGTCGCCCAGTCAGAGCTGGTTAATGTGGCTCGGGATAGGGAAGTTTGGGGCCCCCTGCTGGAGCAGCTGCCCCGTGACCCGACCTCGGATAAGCGGTTGAAGATGGATGGATGGATGGATGGATTTCACTCAAAAATGTAAATGTTGTCAATATTTTATTTACTCACCCTCATATTGTTCCAAACCTGCATGACTTTCTTTATTCCGTGGAACACAAAAGGAGAATCTTCGAAGGTTGACTGGGGCTGTCAAGCTCCTAGATAGGGCTGTGGAATTAATCACAATTGTAATAAAATCATGATATGAGCATGTGCAATACTAAATTTGATCAGTATTTGTTTTTTGCTCAGAATGATATTTAATTTAAATCACCATTCTTACTGGTGTACGTCTTGCACGCTGAAGAGATCTCGATAATCAGAGAGCAGTGCACAACAAGGTACCATTGTGAGAACAGAAATTGCTAGGTGAGTAAAGTTAAAAATAAAGAAAGCATAAAGAAATAACTGACACTATCATCTATCACATATGCAATTTTGAAAACTGACATTTCTGAATGTAAAATGTACCATTTTGCAATTACAATAGCTATCAAAACTCTCAACATGATTTCTTTTGTCCATATTGCACAACCCTACTCCAAAATGACAAAAAGCACCAAAAGTAGTCCATACAAGTCCATGCACTATATTTCAAGTCTTCTGAAGCCATACACTTAGAGTGTATTGTCATTCATTCCACAGAAGTAAGAAAGACGTATGCGCTAGGAATAACATGAGGGCTAGTAATGATGACCGAATTTGTAATATTGGCTGAACTATTCCTTTAGGTTGAAGAAACCACACTAGCAGACACAAAACAACACGAGTTTGGCCGGGAGGTGTCACACATGCAGACTGTTTTGCTGAGATCTCGCTCTCTTCAGTTGGAGATATGACATACTTGCCGGTTAAAAATGGTGGATGGGTGACAGACATACTAACTCACCACGACTCTCTCTCTGATTCCCTGTCACGTGGAGCTCATCAAAATAACAACAGGGGTACGGCGTGAGTATAAACAATTATACTAGAGTGATTTAGTGTGTGACTGTTTATTTTTCCCCTTGAGGCTTGCCGTAGAACACGTTTGTCCATATGCAGCTTTCTATGAGTAAATAAATTATGTTCAATAAAAACAGACTGCTGTGCGTCCACTTTCTGATTTTATTAGTCCTTTCAGTGTAGGAGAAAAACACAGGAAAATGCTTGGTGACAGAATCACTATGGATTACAATCAGCATTAGTGATGATATGCAGCTGAGTGTGGTCGCAGATGAAAACACTCACATCAGTTTGATGTCTTGTCAGTTCTCCAGTAAAAGAAGAAGCTCATTAGTCGCTTGAAGAGAACACAAGAGCCCACCCTGTTGACAGAATTATTTTTTCAAGCAAGCTCGATGTGCCTTTTCTGTTTTTGTAGCCATTAACTCAGCTGGGAGTCCTGACAGTGATTAACAACCTCCCAATGGCAAACGTTAATGTGTACTTCGCCTCTCACCTACTGGTCAGAGTTTATGTAAATTAAGCTCACACCTGAAAATCACTGGAAAAATTGAGAAGGATGTAGCTGCAGGCAGAGCTCCAAAAAAGGGGTGGGAGCTCCAAACCACTACCTTATCTAACACTTTCCCTAACACTAACCTTGTCTGGAAGTGGTGCAATTCCCTTTTGGAATAACCATGCCTCCTTCTGGAGTAGCCCCACCCTCTTTTGGAGATTCTGCCCCCATTTGGAGGTTTCTGGCCTGTAGCTATATCTACTTGGAAAAGTGGCTAGTGCGGCGCTGGCTTAAGCTGTAAGTTTGTGGCTTTGCTGATTTGGCAGGCTGGCAGGGAAGTGGAAGTTTTCAAGGAGATGGGTTTGTTAAGTTCCTCCTCGTATTTTCTTAATTAGGGGTGGCTGTGCTGTGGAATACAATCTGCTGTGCGTCAGGGAAAAGATAAAGGAATAAGAATGAGGACTTGACGGTTAAAAAATGCACTGTTTGCGGAATTAGCGCCTTTAGATAAGACAGGACCATTCCTTAGAACTTGACAGTAATGAGAGGGTGTGCTCGTTAAAAATCACGGGGACGCAGCCGAAAGGCTGACTAATAAGACAATCCTGCAAAACTTTCCTGGCTTGGATGTGAACGCTAACTTTCTTAATGCTAAAGCACAGCTAGCATCTATTACAGATGTTGTGAAAAGCTATGTGTGTGTCCAAAACCTGCGGCAGCTTTTTCAGTTTTCAGACACAGCCTATAAATCACTTCAATCAAAGAGACCTTGTGTAATTTATAAGCGTTTGAATCAATCTATTGTTCTTAAACTGTTGATGCCTCCGAAAAGTTTTATTGTCTCTACAGAAGATAGCAGGGTCGCATTAAACAGCTTTGAGAGGGACTACACACCTTTGTTTGAGTATGTGAACGTAATTACTTTTAAAAGAGAAAATGAATCCCTCTGCACAACTGCTAAAGCCATTAAAGCATTAGAATTCTTTATTATTAGGGCCGCTAACAGTTATGAATGGCTTCTCTTTGGGCTGCTCGAGCTTGCAGATCGTTCATAGTGATTAGCCTCCAGACAAGGCGATTTGATGTGAGTGTTTGAACAGAATTAATGGAGTACATGTCTCAAGTAAAAAGCTTTTTAATCAACATGCTGCTCTTTCTTTCCCTTTGCTAAATGGGCTAGAGATGATCATTGTACGCAGGGCCATAACCACAATACACTTTGAGGGGGACAATTCCCCTCCAATAATCAGATATGGCTAGATTGTACCCCCAATAACTGGCATCTTTGTTGCTGTTCTGCTGCAGCCATTATGCTGTCTCATTGTTGATAAATTGTTGCAGGAATAATATAATGGTTTGAAAAAAGTTTCATTTTTTCCACGCTCAGTAATCTAACTCCACTCATCAATGTCATATGAGATAGCCACACAAATCGATAAAGATGGGACTCAAGTTTAAGATGCTAAGCAAGAACCTCGGCGCATCAGCAAGCAGTTCAGATGAAGAGTGCTTGTGTCATGTGAGATGTAAGTATCTAACTAAACATTCAGTATTTGACCACTGATTTATGATTGAAATGTTGTACAGAATGACATTAATTTCCAAGGGTGCAAACTATTCACCATTTGGAAATATCTCATGTACAGCACGTGATTTGTATGTCATTCATATCTGTGAATATGAAAGCATTAATGGAGCAGAATCAGCGAATCAGGCTTAAGATAAAGAGTGAATGTGTGTATATTGTAAAGGAACTGAATGGATGTGGTAATATGGCAGGCTTTTGAAGAAGCTTTTTAGAAAATTCTCTTGACAGTGTCTAAGAAAAAAAAAACATTATATATATATATATATAACACAAAGTAGTGTTATTAACCTCAGTTAATAACACTATTAAAAGTTCATTTGAACTAGAACATGGTGTGACTTGTGATTTCTATTGGGCTTTTAGGTTTTGGCAAGGACAGTGTCATATATTCTTAATGCAAATATTACTACGTAATAATTTAAACTCAAAGAAATTATTTAGAAAATCTTCTCTGTCTTAAATTAATTCTGAATTTTGTACAGCATCTCCTAAGTGTCTACTTTTAAAAGAGACCATTTTATTTTGAGTATGGCCTTGTTTGTGCTCAAAAATGAGCCACCAGTTAAAGGAGTAGTTCACCTAAGAATGGAAAATGTACATTTACTCACTCATTTAATCACCCTTATGTTGTTCAAAACCCAAACGATGAGGTTTTTCTTGGAACATAAATATAGGATAACAGTTTATAGTGAGCAGGAGCTGTCAAGCTTCAAAAAGGACAAATACTATAAGCACTATTAAGTATTTATTACAGTAGTCCATATGACAATTGCACTATATTCCAAGCTTGCTGGGGCCATACAACAGCTATGCATTGTATGGACTACTTTTATGATATTTTTTTTTCCTCTTTGGACCTTGACAGCAGTGGTCAATATGAACTGTTTTTATATGGAAAAGAGCAGCATTAGGATTCTTGATAAAAATATTGTTTTAAGATTCTACTGGGAGGAAAAAACAATGAGGGACAACTTGAGGGCAGTACATTATTTTGTGTATTTTCTTTTTGCTAGCCAGCTGACAGTCATGTCATTTTACAGATGCATCAATTATGTGTGCATTTTAAAAATACATGTACCTTTTAAAACTAAAAATTATAAAATTTTGGGCCTTTATCGCATTTCAAGCCTTTATTCTGAAAAATATTTCAATTAGCACCTTTACTATATAAAAGGACCAAAGAAGACCATTACATTTGTGACCTCAACACCCGTTTACCCCCACCCCCAAAATGTTTTGGTCTCCCCCAATGTTCAAGACATGGTTACGGCCTTGACTGTACGCCACACATATTGTTGGGGTCTGTCTATTCGGAGTAATCAGGAAAGAAAGGCAAATAGAAATGTCCCGTACAGAGTTTGGATGTCTACTAACATTTAAGGCTGCTTTTGTGGGAAACGAGGGATATTATTTCTGTCTCGTATAGCCATACAATGTCACACACTGAGAGTCATTGTCCTAATCATGGTATCGGGTAACAACACAATGTAATAAAGTTGGCTTGAAAGGAGATGGGGTTTCTTTTGCACAATCTCTCCATTTGTTCGGCTTAATCTTGAGGCCTCGGAGGAAAAACCCGACAGATCGGTGAAGTCAGGCTTAGGTCATCTTGGTTTCTCATGATAAGTCAGTTTTAGGTGAACATGGAAGAACGTTCCCTTCTATTTCTGCTGGTGTTTGGCACACATGAAGCTATCGGCTAACACCGAGCACAATGTTTGGCAAACTGTGGAATGGGTCTGGTGGGGTTTGCTGACATCACTTGAAGCTCTTGTGGACAAAAAACAAACAAAACAAAAACCCAACCTAATTTAATGTTTGGCATCAGTTTTTGAGGCATTTCATTAAGATATGGACAATGAGTAAGCAATTTTATAAAAGCAATATAGAAAATTGAGATAAAATGGGAAAATTAAACTTGTCAGCAATATTTAGCTTGAGGTGAATTTAAATGATTAGTGTTTCCAACCTAACTTGCCTACATTATTTGAATGATAACTGATTCCTTGATGTATTTTATAGAGGAATAGACAATGAATAAGCACTTTTGAAGCAATCTAGAAAATGTAGATAAAATAGCTAAATGTCTGCAGTATTTTTTGGTTACATTTAAATGATAACTGATTCATTCTAAAAGTCACAGACAATTAAATAAATTATAATTTTTCATGCAATCTAGAAATTTGAGATAAAAATGTCAAAAGAAAACTTGTTGACATGATTTTTGAGGTAAATTTCCTTGATGTATTTTTTACAAAGGATTTGACAATGGATAAGCATTTTTTTGGAAGCATTCTAAAAATATTGATAAAATGGTCAAATAAAACTTTCCTCGTTGTATTCCAGCAAATTTATTGTGGCAATCTAGAAACGTAAATTTTAAATAAAATTGGTCGGCATGATATTTGAGGCAATTGTTTGCTCAGATACAGTCTTAATCAACCATATTTTATGCAGCTGTCAGCTCAAAAGTGCAAGTTCCCACTGAAGAAATAAGTTTGTAGCACCTTTAAAGGTGAAAAGTGAAACTTGAGGCCCCTATTGGCTCCTCAGGAAGTCTGCCTTTGTAGGTGAGTGAATGTTGTCTGTCCGCGGCGTGCGTGTGTGTGTGTGTGTGTGTGTGTGTGTGTGTGTGAGTAGCAGATGCTGGGACCAGTGGACAGAGGTGGTCGTGGCAGCTGTCTGATGCCTGTAATGGGACCCGTGGGATATCTTTATGAAAACACACTGGCTATATTATCATCATTATTACAAAACATGACCTCATTCAACTGGACCAAAGCATTCTGAATACAAACTGGCTCTTCAGACGCTCATGTCCACCAGCATCTATAATCAACAAATGCATGTATTGGCATGTGTGCATGACTGATCAGTTTTTTTGGCATCACTCTCAAAATAAGAGGAATAGATATACCTTGCATGCGGACATTAAAGTGCAACAAAATAAAAAATTCAATCATAATTCAATCATTTTGTCCATTGAGTTTAAAGAGAGTCAGCTTTTAGCTAAATACTACATTCAGCAGTAACATAAAAATACAAAATTATAAAAACCTGAATACCTGAGGGTCAATGTACATGTACCATCAGCTAAATTGGTCTAATTTAAATTGTACTTGTACAAGAGGCCATATTGAAGATTGCTCCAATTAAGTCTTTTTGTCTTCACTTTTCTTTACATCAGCCTGTGTTCAGACAATTGTTCCAATTACCTCAATTGCGACTGAGTAATTTTT
Source organism: Xyrauchen texanus (assembly GCF_025860055.1). NCBI lineage: Eukaryota > Metazoa > Chordata > Actinopteri > Cypriniformes > Catostomidae > Xyrauchen > Xyrauchen texanus. The sequence goes on along the minus strand of NC_068321.1, from coordinate 18,597,204 downwards.
TGATAACTTGAACCACTCTCTGTGTTCTAACTACCTCTAATTCATCTCTTTCTGCTTCTCTTTCTTCTGTGTAAGCTAACTTCTACAATTAACATTTAACTTTTTTGCCTTTTTTGGCTGCTTTATTCTGGATTCACGTGTCGTTGGAAACTTTTAAAGAGTTGAATACAACCAGTCTATTTGTTTTACTCGCAGACAAAAATATAGTGAGTAATGGCAAAGTACATGTCTTTGACATACATGTTACATCTAAACATGTGTTGCTTATATGCCATGTTTTAATTAAAACTTGACACAGACTCAATGATGACTCAAATGACACAGAATGGAACTAAATGAGACCTTGTTACTCATGCCTGCTTCCTTTGAAGAGAGAGAGCATATCTTTAGTAATTGTTGTGTAATTATTTTTTATGTACAATTATTGTATTAGTTTGGAGAGGCTTTTGGACACTAGGATATATTATTTTTGTAATGCTGTAACGTTTGATTGCTGTGTCGTATTAACACAACATTTTACTCAGTTACAGGTGACATGATTGGAAACAAAACCAAAACAGTTTTACAGATCTACCTTATTTACATCCTGAAATATATAATGTCAAATCAGAAAAAAAAACGGCAAAAACATTTTTGGCTGAAGTTTGTTTTGTAATTTTTTTGATTTTCGGAAAGTCTCAGAATTTTCATAATCTATGTAATTAACAAATTAGGAGATTTTTCTTTAAAATGATACCAAACACTTAATCCTTGTTTTGTCGAATTATAAGCCTGAATTATTAACTGAAACAGGAAATCTTTAAAAACACCCTCCGAACTTAAAGGGTTAAATACTTTGTACACCATTTAAAAACTACTCAATTAAATTTGGATGAAACAATTTCATACAGTTGAAAAGCGCAAGTCTCAAAACAGACTGAAATATTTTTTTAATAGTAATGGCATAGAAAATACACACCTCAACATTTTTGCTAGGAGGATTGCTGAGACAAGGCTGACAACAGACAAGCAGTTAAAAGCAGAGCTCACGCTAGCGAGTGAGTCTATACTACCAGCCGCACACAGTCACCATAGTTTCATTTAGTTTCTAGTCCATTAGCTCTCCGTTTCATTTAGGGCCTTGTCTAATGAATGTTGACATTGTATCCACTCTCAATCTGAGGCATTTTACTATCAGCCTACCGTGAGTAGATTCAGGTTCAACGCTTCCCTCTTTGAAATTTAATGCATACTGCTCACATCGACACAATCACCCTCACACATGCCATTGGACACATATTCACTTTGATATCTGTCCTTTTGCTAAGAGCAGATTTGCACAGGCCTTAACATCACAACAAACACAGCACTTAGATGTCCCTGGTGTGCCAGGAACAATATTATAAAACTGTTTACTATGGATAAGGATCTGTTTGTTTTGTTTGCAACCTATCGAACAAACAAAGGATAATCCACCCATGGAATATGTCATTGTAATGACCTGACACTATTCATTTTGAAGATACGCCTTTTCAGATCATGGATGCAACCTGACACGGGCCACCGCTCACAGCTGACAGTGGGCATTGTGGGTTTGCAAGCAAATTCTCAGCTTGGAGGTCAGTGGAAAGGTGCCATGGAACATAAGGATGAGTCTCACAAAGAAATGTGCAGCTCATGCAGTATTTGGACAATTAAGCCACACTTAAAATGTATGAATGTCAAAAGAAAATATATGTGAATGGTTCAGCATAAAAGTTATCTATATGACGCCAGTGGCTTACTATTTGTCTTCTGAAGTTGGGCAATCACTTCGGGTGAGGAACAGTTCAATTGTTCAATCCTTTTTTACTATAAATCTCCACTTTCACTTTTAAAATGTGAATGTTAAAGTGAAAGTGGAGATTCACAGTAGAAAAGGACTTAAATATTGATCTGTTTCTCACCCAGACCTATCATATCACTTCTGAAGACATGCATTAAACCACTGGAGTCACATGAATTACTTTTATGCTGCAAATTCATAACATTTATTTTGAACACTGTGCAGGTCTAATCCGCAGCTACCGGAAACACTTGGTTGAAGTTATTGCTGCCAAAGGAGTATCAACCAGGGTTCACTTACTTTTTCCACAGCACAGTAAATGTTTAATGGGATGTGTTCAATAAAGAAATGAAAGATTATAATTGTTTGCGTGTTGTTAGCTTAAACACGTTGTGTTTGTCTATACTTGTGACTTTGATGAAGATGACATCACATTTTGTGATTAGTTAATGCAGAAAACCAGCTAATTCCAAAGGGTTCACATACTGTACTTTTTTTGTCACTGTATATCCTGATTCACTTACTAGTCACATAGAAACATGTTACTGTACCTAGGCTCCATTTTTGCAAAATAAGTTTTACATGGCTCATTGTATGTATCGTGCCAGTTTTAATGTTGAAATGAACAATAAAGATGCTAAAACAATAATTACTTTTAGTCCCTATTACACAAATCACAAGAAAAATGGCAGATTATCAGTTCATAAAGACTTACTTATCGCCCTGTTCCTCACACAATGCTATCTTATGACATCCGAACACTTTTAAAAACTTGTAACATGGGTTCCATGTTGACTTTCAGCAGGGTGTACTATTAACACAAATAAGTAACAGGATCAGGTCATTCGATTAGTTATATAGCTAAATTGGGCCAAACATATTGGACAATGGGAGAACAATGTACAAGAACCCATCCAGTCAGGTAGAAAAATTACATTTCATTGCAAAAAACAGACCTAAAAACACATCCACACAAGGGAAATTTCTAGCTGAAACAAGAGCCTCAGCTGTGCTTAGTTTTCTTTGTGAGCTCTCCATGGTGCTGAAATCTGACTGCAGACTGAAGCTTTTGGGTTTGTAATTGAGTGGCGAGTGAATACCGTGTGGATTTGAGGTTCAAGTCAAACTTTCTCCTGTTCTTTGGGTCTTCTAACTTAACAAAAACACAACCAGATGGCACCTATTATTGAGTTTTGACTAAGCCAGTTTAGAACAAAAGGCATGACAATCAAAGCATTACTGTATTATAATTGAAATTAAATGACATTAGGGTGATAAGTGATGACAGAATTTTCATTTTTGGGTTAACTATCCCTTTTTGCTCTGTCTAAAAGGAACCCCACACTTTATTAGACAATACAGATGTGGAAGTCATTTAAAACTTAAATGAATAATTAAAACAAATAAGGCCAGGAATTTAGATAACCCCGCTAATGAAGTTAGAGATAAGAGTTTTCCCATTTCCCTACCGCTTGCTATCAGCATAGATAAGTTGTAAATGGAATAGAAAAACAGTTCAATTAATTTGCTTTTACTGTCATCCGTTACTGGATGTACTTTCAATTATATTCCCACTTTCTATTCCAATATTCAGACGATGACCTTCAAATGATTTGAAAGTGCCATATACTGTAAAGTGTTTATCCCTTACAGAACAGAGAGTTTACTTCAGTCTCTCAGAGCAAAAAAAGAACGTTTATTTTTTCATTAGTGACCAAGCTCCTTTTATATTGGTCATTATATTGCAACATCCTTTATATGCAAATGAAACATTGTTGGGCAAGAAACATCTTTATTTACTAGGAAAGGAAACAATAAAGACACAGCGTGCTTGATTTCGTCTTACACCCTTGTTGCAGATAATGTTTAATTTAGAAGTATTTCAAATCCAGTGGAAACGCATTAGAAAACTGGAACTGCACTCTGTTTATTTTAAGATTTTAAATCAGCTATTTCTGCTTTAATGTGCTACACAATATCACTGACCAGCTAGGATTGACAATGCCATCCATTGTTGCATTTGGCTCTTTTTTTCATCGGACAGTAGAGGGTTGATTGGAATTAAATTGGACTGCTGAGACAGAAATGTTGAGGAGTTTAAAAGGGAGTGAATGAGAGAGGGGGAGAGAGAAGAAAATGAATGTGGAATGAAAGAGAATCAAATTAGAATGCATGGAGTAAAGAAGGTGGATGGACTGCTGAAAACTGATGGTGGTAACTGGCTGAATCTAATTTGAAGCTCACAAATGAGAAAAGGTGGGAGAAGTGCTTTAACAAACAGCTCTCCTATAACTCCATTCTGCACTGGCCTTTAGCAGAGTATTTTCTATAGAGCGGGCTCTCCGTGGGCTCCCAGGGTCTTTTGCATTGCATTCACACCTGTGAAAATAGCCACATGCACTGTAACACATTTATTTGTGGCTATGCGTATAGGGTTACTTACATATACTGTACGAACGCACACTCACCAACTATTATCCATGTGCTTTTTTTGAGCTTTGTTTGAGCAGCGGCATTATTTTTACTCCTTTTTAACTGAATCTGTCTAGTTCAGCAGGTAGGAGGTATTTTTAGTCCCTCACAACAGGAAATTGTGCCGCTGCCTCTGTATTGTTCCTGTTTGACAAGCAAAAAAGGGATCATTAAATTGAGAAGGAAATATGCCACTGTGTCATATGCTTAGTAAATCATTGGACTGTGAAAAATGCTCAATAAACCGTGTTGGAAAAATTTAAGTCACTATTTAATTTTTTGCATGTTTGTGAATACAGCAGAATTTGTATTTAGAGAGTGGCAATAAAATAGTGGTAATTTGGAAGACTGTAGGGTTTCAAAACTTCATCCAATGTCATTATTTACACAACCATGATGTTCCAAACACTAATGACATTCGTTCTTCTGTGGGCCACAAATTTATGAAAAAAAAAAAAACCTTTTTCCATATAATAAAAGTGAATAGGGACCTCAGCTGTCAAGCTTCAAAATGACAAAAAAGCATTATAAAAGCGGTCTACACTCACTGAGCACTTTATTAGGAACACCTGTACACCTACTTATTCATTATCTAATCAGCTAATCATGTGGCAGCAGTGCAATGCATAAAATATCATGCAGATATGGGTCAGGAGCTTCAGTTAATGTTCACATCAACCATCAAAATGGGGAAAATTTTTTATTTCAGTGATTTCGACTGAGGCATGATTGTTGGTGCCCGATTCTTTAATAAATGACTCCTAATGACTCTTTTGATTCAACAGGGTGACTAGTACAGCGGTTCAGGAATGAATGACTCTTATGAGGCACAGCATGTACAGTATAGTATAGCGGGGCATTTATCGCAAAATGAGTTTATGCTTAAAACGTTAAAGTCAGGCATATGGGGTATCATCTGAAAGTTTAGAATATGAAAATTTTATAGAATACCATACATTTTGCGTTTATGTTACACAAATTAACAAAATATAGAAATTTAGAAATATGAAATATAAAATGAAACCTCTCATTTTTGCTGCCCTAATACCACAGTTCAAAAGATTTTCAAAGAATCACAAAGTGAAATATGATTTCTGTAAGACATCAAATTCAAACGTCTTTTTTATGCACTGATTAATGCAGCTGTAAGTAGCCAAAAACTTTATATATGCTTTTATCTTAGACAGTTTTCTACAAAATGAGCCATTTTTTTACTTGTCTTTGAGCTTGCTTGTACAAACAATCCAATGTTATATCTCAGATGTCTTAAACAAAATATGCAGTCCAGCAGGAAAAGCATGCTTTACAAATCATCAGAAACATATGTCATCAAAGGGGGCCTGTGAAGCTCAGTGGTAAAAACACTGGCTATCACCCCTGGAGTTCGCTAGTTCGAATCCCAGGCCATGCTGAATGACTCCAGCCAGGTCTCCTAAGCAACCAAATTGGCCCGGTTTCTAGGGAGGGTAGAGTCACACGGGGTAACCTCCTTGTGATCGCTATAATGTGGTTCTCGCTCTCTGTGGGGTGCGTGGTGAGTTGTGTGTGGATGCCGCAGTGGGTGGCATGAAGCCTCCATGGTAACGTGCTCAACAAGCCACATAATAAGGTGTGTGGGTTGATGGTCTCAGACGCAGAGGCAGCTGAGTTTGAGATGAGTCACTGCGAGATTGAGTCACTACGCCACCACGAGGACTTAGAGTGCATTGGGAATTGGGCATTCAAAAAAAAAAAAAAAAAGATATGTTATTGACTATTTGTGATAAAATGCATTTTATAGAATTGCAAAAGGAAGAATCTCAGATTTCTGATGACTCCTAGTTTGAGCTTCTAGCCTAATCATAGGCTGAGATATTCGATGAAACAATGGGAGTGTTGCATGAACTGAAAATTAGACTGAATGTCTATGGATGAGCACATCTGCGAGGGTTCAATTACGCTAGAGCGCCACCTACATTTCAGATCTGCATATTGTGATGGAAGGTGATAGAAGAAAAATTATTTTTGAAATTTTTGCTCATCATAACATATACATTATGTTTGTACATAACATATACAATATTTTTTATGAACAATTACAGTCTTCTTTTGGGGGTTATTGAGTGCGTACTGAAAAAAGTAGCCCAATATTTAGCAATTAGTCCACAGTATCTGTGAATGGTGAGTTTTTGAGTGTGAAAAATTGCAGGCAGCTGTCCAAGAATGCACCAGAGTTTAAGGAATGACTCTTATAAACCATTTCTTTTGAATCTACAGTGCGAAAAATACAGCGTGACCAGTAGTCTGATTTCCAAACAAATCAACCGGTTCTTTTGCATCAACAGCGTGACCAGTAGTGCAGTGCCCGAATGAACGACTCTTATGAGTCAAAAGTCATAACACTTTTAATTTGTTAAACATGCATTGGCATTTCCAAAGCCTTCTTTTCCCCAAAATTACCGCTAACAAACAGCGTTGTGGGCACTGGACTGGGCATTGTTTAATTGCAGATAATATGACACATCTGCCTGAGGCGACTCCCCATCTGTGCAACTTCCTGAAAAGCATGAGCCTGGCCCACTTAGCATATGCAAGAGGGAATTTTCATAAATAAACTAACAACCATCAAGAGGAAAGAGGAAAGGTTGATGGACAGAATGAATAGGTCTGTTTAATCATGAAAGATTTGAGAGTCTTGTTACTTGAAGGCTTCCATATCCAAGTAATTTATGCATAAAGTGTCTATAGAATTTTTTATATGCATCAAGATGTAGATGTAAGCTAAGTATCAACAACTCATGTGCTTGTTACTAACAGTTCTTGTTCTTAGTTTGACAATGATGAAATTCGGCCTCTTAGCTACGAATCAATGCAGACATTTAACCTTGCAAGGGTCAAAAGTGTTCTGAAACTTGGTCGTTTGTCATTTTACACACTGGTAACAAGAATGGAAGGATGAGTGAAAGAGAAGCAAATCGTATCAAGGACAATTTCACCATGAACTGTGTTTCTATTTGTTCTCAAAACTCTATATCTTCCTTTTCTGCTAATAAACAATGAAGCATAAAATGTATTACCACCATCCACCATCCAGTCTGCGGCTGGGATCAATACCTTTTATTTCCATTAATGTGGGAAGAAATGGTTAATGAAGTGTTTGTTCTTCGCAACTCTCTTTCGGCATCTGCCGGGGCCGAGAGAGCCCGGTTCGGCAGGACTCATTTTCTGGGCGAGTGGATATTAATTTGCATTAACCTGTGGGTAAAAAGAAACCCCAGTCCTGAAGAAAAAGGAGAAAGCAGGAGGAATGACCATTAATCCTGTGCTGCCCCTGACGTCGCTCCCATTTGGGGGGAAGAACAAGATTCATGACTGTACTTAATGCCCTCATTTAAAAAAAAAGAAAAAAGAAAGAAGAAAAGAAGTTAGGCCAGTAATCTAATCAGCATCATTTGAGTAAGTTCTGGTGTATTTATAGAGAGAGTTATCACTCCAAACACACAGAACCCATTTCATCTTTGACAACAATATGACTGTAGTATTCAGCCTTTAATGATGATAAATCCATCCTCATTTATATTTTAATATGTATATTTTATTTTATAACCTACATTGTCCCCGCGACCCTGTACGCAGGATAAGCGGTTGACGATGGATGGATGGATGGAACCTACATTGTAATGTATTTTGTATTTTTATTACATCTGCTAAAAAAAATGTTATGTTCATTTTAGGGTTTTAGAGTTTATGGAATTAGGTCTGCCACCTAGTAAACGATCACACTAAAATAATAAATAAAAAATTCTCTCATCATTTACTCACCATCATGACACCCCACATGTGTATGACTTTCTTTCTTCTGCTGAACACAAACAAAGATTTTTAGAAGAATATTTCAGCTCGGTAGTTCCTCACAATGCAAATGAATGGGGACCAATAGTGGTTTAATCCATGTCTTCTGAAGCGATATAATAGGTGTGGGTGAGAAAAAGATCAATATTTAAGTCCTTTTTTACTAGACATTCTCCTCCCTTCCCAGTAGGTGGCGATATGCACAAAGAATGCGAATCACCAAAAACAAAAGAAGAAAATTTTTAAAGTAAAAGTAGTGATTGATAGTGGAAAAAGCACCCAGCTAAACATGTTGGAAAAACAATCTTAGGCTGGTTTAAGTTGGGCTTTTTTTAGCAGAGCTTTTAAAGACTTTGAAAATAATCATGCTTTTTGATCGCTTACCTGAGGCAAACAAGCATGGAGGCGGTCTTGTATGCAACTGTGATTTTGAAACAGATGTCATTTATTTAAATTTAACTGCCAATCAAATCTCTCCCCTGTTGAGAAACATCAAACTCGATCCAGTGGGTGGCTATAGTAAGGGTCAGTGTCAGATCACTTTTTAGGTCTGTTTGCACTAAGTCAGCATTTTTACCCTGCCTGCCATTTTCAATCTACTATTTGTCAAATACTTTGTGCCAAAGTTGCTTTAATATTTCCTGTAGCAATTCCTTCAATGTTTTTCTATTCTTGCTCAGGTTCTCAGAAGAAAAATAAAGGGTTTCATTTCACCTTTGATACTGATGTGTACGCATAAATGTTTAATACAGAGTGCTTTTGCATAATACAACAACCGTCAAAGGTACCTAACCATCAAATGGTTCATACAATGGACTACCAAGTCTACTGTGTATTCTGTCACTGTAACTAACTAGAATGAAACAAATGCATAAAATATTCAAAGTTTTTGGGTGAAACAGAGTTTTATTAAATACATAACTCATGGTGATAAGTCTGTGTCTGAAGAAACTGTGAAAGACCGGAAAAAGATTTGTCAAGTTTGTCACTTTGGAAACAAATAATTGAGCCAAAGGCAGATCGATTATTCAAAATGCACTTCTGTGTACTGTGCATGCAACCAAATTAATCAAACATTACTTGAAATTTCACACTTTCAAATTTGACCCAATTTAAAGGGATAGTTCACCCAAAAATTACAATTCTGTTGGCATTTACTCACCCTCATGTGGTTCCAGACTCGTATGACTTACTATCTTCCATGGAAAACAAAAGGAGGTGTAAGGCAGAATGTTAGCCTCAGTCACTATTTACTTACAATGCCTCTTTGTTCCATACAATGAAAGTGAATAAAGTGTATGATTATCTATGAGAATGAACTTGCAAAATATTTATTACAGTAATACTGCTAGTTACTGTATACGAATAGAAAGTGATTTTATTTTAGGAATACTAAGAATTCATATGGCACTCAGCACGTCTTAATCAGCAGTTCGGCGTTCTGAAATATTAACGTGACTGTAATCAAGGTAAAACATTCTTTCATCCTTCCTTGTGTTTATGCAAATGCAGTGGAGTGCTTGCTTTTTGTGTTATTGTCAAATAAATCTTACTGTCTCTTGGGCTCTCTGTCATGTAGTGTGAATCACTTTATATAAGGTGGAGAGACTTCAGACAATTTAATCTCACACGATGTCATCAGATATATTCCATTGGGAATGGACAACTACTTACACGCATGCGCGCGCGAGCACGCGCACACACACACACACACACACACACACACACACACACACACACACACACACACACACACACACACACACACACACTCATGTTGTGTTTCCATGTTTTATGGGGACTTTCCATAGACATAATGGTTTTTATACTGTACAAACTTTATATTCTATCCCCTAAACCTAACCCTACCCCTAAACCTAACCCTCACAGAAAACTTTCTGCATTTTTACATTTTCAAAAAACATCATTTAGTATGATTTATAAGCTGTTTTCCTCATGGGGACTGACAAAATGTCCCCACAAGGTCAAAAATTTCGGGTTTTACTATCCTTATGGGGACATTTGGTCCCCACAAAGTGATAAATACACGCTCACACATACACACACACACACACACACGACTAGTCAACTTCAGGCTGACAGTGTCAACTACATTAGTTATAGTCGACTAGTTGCTTTTTACGTGATTTAAAAAAACGCTTCTATAGGAAATACAGCGGATGGCAAGGGAAGACTCATTCATATGAATGAGGAAAGCTCTATCTGATTTGTTATGGTTAGGATTAGGTGTTGGGTTATATTTTCTCTGACCAATCAGGTAGTGCTTTCCTTATGAATATTACTGAATCATCCAATCAGTTATCGGTTTACTCATGAACATATATAACTCTTCCCGCGCCATCCTATATTTCAGAAACTTGCCAGCGGATGTGGAGGCAGATGGCTCTGCGCTGAAAGAGCGAAGTGACTCAAATGTACTTTGATAAAGATAACACAGATCCTACAGTAACCTCCAATGTATGCAAAGTGGCTTTTAAATATACTAGAACTATTAGTGCTATGCAAAATCATTTTAAAAGGCACCTGTTAGCGCTAGATAGTGATTACAACATGATCAGCACAACGTTGTGTTTTTGGAAATCTGACCTGGATGCTGTTTATTCCTTCAAAAACTTCAAAAGACAGTTAGAAAAGCACTTTAAGTGTGAGTACGGTGACATGATGGTATGCATCCCCATCCTGCATGCTAAATCATGTGTCTGACTGTACAAACAGCTGCAAGAGGAGTTGTAACCTCCAGCAGCTACAGGCAGTCCAGGCAACACTAAAACATGTTCAGACACTGTTACATTTGAACTATGTTACAGCTCAACGTATGCCTTCCTGTTGTTGCATATTTTTAATAAAAAAATTCTTACAAGGAGATAACATAATTGATGATGTTCTTTCATCCAGTCCATTCACATACAAAACAAAGCTCAAATCTTTGCTCATAATTTACCCCTCAGGTATCAAACTACATACGTGCATTTCAATGGCAACCTATTAGACCCCAGGCCCTGCCTAAAAGCCTGTTTAATGCCTGATGACATGTAGCTACGTTGATATATTTTTAAAATTACATACAGAATAACTAGCTAAACCCCATTACCTTGTAGCAAACATAGATCTTTCTTTTGTATAATGTAAAATTTTATGGGTAGGGGAGTGAAATGTCTGCACCACCCATTCAAGAACAAGTCAAATTCCACTCGACTAATGGGCTCGACTAGTCGATTATAACAAATCAGTAGTTGCGCAACCCTTAACACACAGAATGCTTTTGCCTACATATCCTACAACTTACCATCAATTCAAGGCCTCATATATTAAATTAGCTTTATTAAAAAAAAAATCTCTTGAACAATATATTTCAGTTTTACGTTTTTTGTTGGTTGAACTTTGGTTACCAAAAAGTAAAAAAGAACAAATGCAAAACATTACATTTGGACAAATGTAGGTAAAACGTTTTGCTGCTGAACTCTGTTTCGCGAAAATCAAATCACTGCCTCCAGTGGCCAGAGCTGGATGTTTTGTTGAACGTATGGATGCATGTGAGCTCAAGCTTCTGGGTAAAGTGTCAAAAGAGTGCCGCCAAAAGCGAGTTGTATTTTTTTCTTGTAAATTATATAATACCGTCAACAGGAATGCATATTTTATAACCAGATGCCCTTACGAATCCTAAAATAAAGCCCAAAGTATACTTCCATTTTGACGCTTTTTTGACGCTCAGCATCTGCGAACGGTCGAACACGAGCCCGTCAAAGTACTTGTAAAACTCCACATAACCTTGCGCTCATACACAGGCGGTTGGCACACGCACGCTATAACTGCTATGAGACATCGGACTATTTCTCTAAAGGAATTTAGACTCATAAAAAAGTATTTTATAGTGCTTCAGACTCAAGTTATACAAATGCTGGGATCTCCCGTCCTCCTCACACATGTGCTCTTGATGATATTCTACTATTATTGTTTTTAACCTTCATCTCCTGATGTTAAATGGAGATTACATTTTCTTCTAGCACTTCTTCATGATAGCAACAGCTCAATTGTGAGTGTTGCCACCTTGTGGACCCACTATTTAGTGCAAATAATTCCAGGCGCATGTGTATTCTGCGCGTTAAAAGAAGCACGGTTAGAAAAACCATTATTTATGAGAATGCAATTACTTCCTGGTTCCTACAGGAACAGAAAAAGTAGCACTAGAGGGAAATATGTTCATGCTTGATTTGATGTAGAAATGGCAGATATACTTCAACTTTTGAAAGCAACATGTCGATTTCCTTTGTGATCATGTTGAAAATTCTGTGTAGTTCAAGACGAGTCATCAATACGTTTGATCCATTGTATTTATAATTTATAGTATTTTTCCTCTGCGAATATGGACCAAAATGATGATTACTCATATATTTATGAGTCTGCTAAAAGATCATTTTGTCAGTTTTTAGGAGTGTAGCATATAGATGGCTTCAAAGTTATTATACAAGGACTAAAAGCCACAGAACTCCACTTTTATGGGGTCTTTAAAGGAGCTCTGTCAATTTGTACTTTTCAATACCAACAATCCCTTGTTATGGAAGTATATTACAATACACAAAACCAAAGGATGCAGTCGATATCTCCTCCCAGGCTCTGTTGGAATAGAGAAAAGTGTTGGATTGATTTGTCAGCAGGGACTGCAGTGACAGAGTTTCAGTTTTCCATGAAATACGGGGTAGAAAGGCTTTATGAGGAGCTTTGCTTCATCTCGGCCAAACCAAGTCTAGTAATTAGGGCCCAGAAATACACAGCGAACTAACGCAGAATAACACAAGCAATAAAAATGTTCAAATGAAAAGTTGAAGCAGCAGCCAATTTACCAGTTATTGAGCATTAGTTTTGTGTACAAACAGAAGGGTCTCAAAACTCATAGTTTCAATATTGCGCAGCATGTGGAAGTGGGAACAAGTGGGACATTGCTGCCAACTACAGTCCTTTTTCCCTACTGAGAGAGGACTGTAATGATTTATCTTGAATGAAGCAAAGTGTGAAAGGTGTTCAAGTGTCCTTATCAGTGCAGGGAGATGGTTGTTTACCGTTCGCTCTACATGGTGTACAATCAAGGGTAGCTTGTAGCATCCACTATTATAATACTTTTCTCTTGATCATATTCCCAAGGATGAAGGGTTTTATTGGAGATACCAAACAAATCCCTATTGGCTCTTCATAATTCAACTCTAATGCAGTCTTGCCCGGGTGAGTTAACTTCAGTATGAAAAGTGGGTGTTATTTGCAATCACCGCAGGTCTGACAGAATAATTGGGATGCCGCTGGTGTATAAAATGGAAGGTAATTCCCGTGAACCCCCCTCCATATGAGTTTGTGCAGCATCGCATCAATTTTATTACAAGTCCTGGTGTGACTTGACAATATAGCCATTTAACCTTTCCGGTTGCTAATAACAGATAACACAGGAGGGGGAGTTTAATCCAATAACGGGCAGTGAAATGTGTATTTTTTGGCCATTTAAATGCAAATGGGGTGGTGCTGGAGGCTGTCCAATTCTTAGTGAGGGGTTGATGGTTGAGGGCACCGGTGCATGGTCTACATGAGACAGAGGTACATGCAATGAGATCAGATGTGCGCAGTATCACACCAGGGTGGAGGGGCATTGGTGAAAGGGGGAATGCTGGCGACTGTAATGAGCGAAAATAAACATTTCTTGTCTGGTGGAGATGTGATCTAAGGATGATAAATGGAGCTACAGCAGGTGAGGATGATAAATCGGTTGGCCGGACTGATTGGGACGTGGCTGGTGAGAGGAAGAAGAAGGGGGAGGGTTTGATCCTCTTGGATATCAGCCGCATTTCGTTCTGTAGGGCTGTTCTGGATTAGGAAATTTTCAGCCAATCTGGTTGTTTACATCGAGTAGGACTGTGATTCAGTGCATCGTATGTTTGTCTGTGTCTGTCATTTATAATTGGAAAACATGGCAAATATTAAGCTCAAACAGACATGGTTAGCTCTTGAAATCCATCAGCTGTCTGTTGACCTTTACTGGCATTTTACTGGACAGTAATGGTTCTTATAGTCATTATAATTTGTTCTTTCAGTGTAGTTTTTAATCTATAACTGTTAATCTTAATTTACTGCATGCATAATCTATTATGAATATATAACATATTGTGTATCTAAAACTAAAATGAATTTGTGGTCATTTTTATGAAAATGTATTTTAGTTTATTTTAAATGTTTATATTTTATATTTGAGCCAATTTTTTTTTAAAATAATGATTTATTCAACTTAATCAACTTTCTTTCTTCTGTAAAGCACAAAAGGAATAATAATAAAATAAGTGTTCAAACAGCTTTTTGACATATAATGAAAATGAATAGGCTATCAAGCTCTAAAAAAGATTACAAAAAAAAAAGCACTCAAATCAAATATGGTGAATAAGATGCAGGTTTGACACCAATACATTTGGTCATGAGACAAGCAACCAATGAGGTTTGATGTTATTGAAATCCAGTTTGCTCTGTAGTTGCCATATTTGGGCACACTCACTGATTTGTGAGTGAATAGCGACTTACATTTCGGTCTGTTCATCACACAAAGTGAGGACCCACTTTATATGAGGTGTCTTTTGGTGCATTTAAGCATTTAATACTATGTACTTATTATGTACATGCATGTTGTTGCATTGTACTTACATTTAACCTCCTGAGACCTGAGTGTGACGGCTGTGTGCATTTTTCATTTCCCTTTGTGATTTGTATCTAATAGTACCAAATGAACAAGCATAAAAAAGGAAAAAAAGAAGAAAGATAAATTACAGATGAAACAGTTTGCCTAAAAATTGTCTAAGCAGGACTAAACTGTGAAATTTTAAATAATACTAAGCTATAGAAAGTCAGATTTTTTAAAATCAAATGGTTTATTATGTTTCCAAGAGTGTTGGTTATTCATATTTTTGAGACGTTAAAGACAATACAGCTGATTTTCAGAAAATGATTCAAATTCTGATTCAAAGTTATGGCCAGCATCATCTAATCACTGCCAACCATGTTAAAATAAAATGTAGCATTATAAATTCTGAATCTATGTTCTGATTACCATTGTAATGGTAATGGTCCAATGTCTACCAAACATGTTGAGTGGTCCAAACATCATCTGCAGCCTGAAACTGAACTTTTGTTCGGATTTTAGGAGTGAATTTATTTTTTCTAAATCGACCAGTGGAAGTGAAGTGCATTCCGATACAATCACTGTTAATACTAGCCATGTTTGTGTGTCAGTATCTCTATAATTTAAAGGAGCATACCTCCAAATTCTGTCGAGAATCACATTTTCAGTGCATACCAAAGGAGCGTGTGTCACTGTCATTGAAGGACGCAGTCAATGCACAAAATAAATTCAATATTTTTATTCTTGTTATTCATACAGTCCATTTACACTACCAACTTCTTATGAATGTGCTGTCTCTGTTTAAATCGTTGGTGCTTGAGGGAATGGACTATAATACAGTAGGATGCAAATGCTGGAATAACTGGAGAAGATTCTCAGAATTAAATAGCACTTGGTCTTTTCGTGTGGTGCACGCATGATTTCGCCAAACCCAATTGCACCTATAGCGCATGCTTGCACGAAAAAAACTTTGTGCTTATGACTCAAGGCATTGCTTAGCTCTTAATGCTTGTGCTCTTAATATAGGGCTATAACTGCACTTGCACTCCAACTCCAAGGCAGAAGTCTCTGTGGGCATGAATCCTAGAGGAGTCTTTAATCTTACAATCTGATATGGAATTGGTTTGGAATAAGCTGCTCTGGCAATGCAATCAGTAGCTGTGTGTGTGTGTGTGTGTGTGTGTGTGTGTGTGTGTGTGTGTGTGTGTGTGTGTGTGTGTGTGTGTGTGTGTGTGTGTGTGAAACTTGGAGTACACTCTCAGTCTCATAGGGAGAGAGTCTTCTCTAATCCCACCCCTGAGTCCAACTTCCCTTCTCTGATCAATACATGTTTATTTCTCCCCACATCCTATCGATTCCCTGGGATGAGTAACTGAATGGAATCAACAAAAGCGGAGACATTTAAAACCAGACATTCAAAACAAGTGTCTAAAAATAATGCTTGGTGAGGCAAAAAAGCCAGAAAGTGAAGACAGTCTTTTTATTAATCAGTGAGCAATATTCTTACCGGATGATGCTGGGTCTCCTAGGATGTCTAAAGTAAGCTGGTAACATCTTGCAAGTTTATGATAATTTCTGGTCAGGCTTGCAGAACAGCATGTTGCATGAGGCTTACATAAATAATTCACCAGATTTCTGATAAATACTAATTAGAGAGTAGTTATTATTAGTGATGATTTTTAATCAGTAGTACTATCTCTCATACTTTGGGTTAGGGGTTTGAATAAATAGGTGTGCTATTACTTTTTTAAAGCAATCAAAGTTTCATGAGAATAACCTATACATACAATGTGGTTTGAAAATGTTGAATCCCAAATTACGAAAATATGTGCATACTGGCTGCTCCTACATTTTACTCCAACATATTACGAACATTATAATCTGTCTGAACTTTATCACAGTTTGTGTATTGTATTACATTGTATTTTGCATCCTGTAACATATTAGTGTGTATTGTACAATTAATCTTATTGTATTGCACATTCACACACTTGCACTTTCTCACATTTTCCCTATATGTTCCATTGTCTCTACAGCCATTTCCACCAGCCCATCTGTTCTATTCTATTCTACTCTATAAATAGGAAACCACTAAGCTTCAAACATATCTTGTGTTTATCTACAGGATTTCAGCGTTTTAGGCCTGAATTGCATAATATTTTACTGCAGCTTGACTAAATAATTGAACCACCCCTGATAGCAAGAAAGTTTTACCCTAATCTGGTTTATTTTTTTGCCATTCTGGTTTGGTTCTGGCAGTGGAATTGTAACACCTTTGTGTGAAATAGCATTTGGCTGACTGCTGATTTCAGAGCATTCTGGTGTAGTTGTGGTCCAGCAATGGCTGAGTTTTGGCCACTTTCTTTTGTGGGTCCAGTCAAATTTCGGCAAGTGACTTTTGGGCAAATTTGGACCGTAATTCCATGCAGTATGTGGGCCAAACTTGCTCCCAAAATGCTTCTAGATCCGGCCTAAGCCTTTTTTTTTATCTGGGACACAGTCCAACTAGAGGTAATCAACTATGCACTTCCTTGACTGGTGCAGAGGAAAAAGTTATTTGACAGTCTCAATGCCCAAATAAATAGGAGCATCCTTATTAGAAGTTCACGCTGGTGAGATGTGTGCTGAGGTCAGTGGAAAGCACACGCTGATGTAGCAGCTCCTCCATGCCCGGTAACTTTCTGTCTTTGTGGCGCTAATTACTGGAGTCTTCAAAATTGCTGATTCTCGTGTCAGCAGTAAGTCGCCGCCAGACCCCCAGTGGTGATTCTGTTTTTCAATAGAGCATTCATTTTGCAGCTGTGGCAAGTCAGGGGTAAATATTGTTCTCCACCCCGAAGGCTTTGGGAGTTTTTCTTTGTCAGAAGGGGCAGATTATGCGCTTGCAGCGGCGATGGACCATGCTGTGTTTGGAACACAGGATGTGAGGCTCAAGGGCTCTTGGGATAAAACAATGTGAATGTTTGTTCACTGGGTTGTGTCAGTAGAGCTTCTCTTTTTTTCTTGTAGGACAGATGCAATGATCTGAACAAACTTTTCGAGTTTCTGGATGGAAATACTAGTACCTGCAATGAAGCAAAAGAAGTGGGTGAAATTATACATACACTGGCAGCCAAAAGTTTGGAAAAATTTAAAGATTTTGCTGTTTCGGAAGGAAATTAGTTCTTTAATTCACCAAAGTGACATTCAGTTGATCACAAAGTATAGTCAGAACAATACTGATGTAAAAAACAGCACCATCACTATTTGGAAAAAAGTCATTTTTGATCATATCTAGACAGGCCCAATTTCCAGCAGCCATCACTCCAACACCTTATCCTTCAGTAATCATGCTAAATTGCTAATTTTGTACTAGAAAATCACTTGCCATTATATCAAACACAGCTGAAAGCTATTTGGTTTGTTAAATGAAGCTTAACATTGTCTTTGTGTTTGTTTTTGAGTTGCCACAGTATGCAATAGACTGGCATGTCTTAAGGTCAATATTAGGTAAAAAATGGCAAAAAAGAAACAGCTTTCACTAGAAACTCATCAGTCAAGCATTGTTTTGAGGAATGAAGGATATACAATGCTTGAAATTAACAAAAAAACTGAAGATTTCATACAAAGTTATACACTACAGTCTTCAAAGACAAAGGACAACTGGCTCTAACAAGGACAGAATGAGATGTGGAAGTCCAGATGTACAACTAAACAAGAGGATAAGTACATCAGAGTCTCTAGTTTGAGAAATAAACGCCTCACATGTCCTCAGCTGACAGCTTCATTGAATTCTACCCGCTCAACACCAGTTTCATGCACAACAATAAAGAGAAGACTCAGGGGTGCAGGGGGTGGGTCACCAGGTCCCTTCTGCCTGGGGCCCCCGGAGTCTCTAGAAACACCCCTGCCAACAAGAAAGACACATCTATGCAAGTGCTACAGGAAGTGTGGGGTGAAATGTCACCTGAGTATCTGGACAAATTACAGCTAGAATGCCAAGGATCTGCAAAGCTGTCATTGCTGCACATGGAGGAATTTTTTATGAGAACTCTTTGAAGTAGTTTCAGAAGTTCTGAACATTTATTTCAAATTTTTATAATAATTGTTCATGTTATCAATGTCCTGACTATACATTGTGATCATTTGAATACCATTTTGGTGAATAAAAGTACCAATTTATTTCCATATGAGCAAAATCTGTACATTATTCCAAACTTTTGGCTGCCAGTGTAGAAAAGTGGCAACCCCAAAAAGAGGCAGAGAGATGTTCAAATGTAACATAGAAGAGTTAAATAGATGACCAAAGAAAAGACCAATAACAATTCTGGAGGCAAATACAGTGGCCCCAAAAAGTATTTGGACTCTAACAAAATAGCCAACAAAGTAGCATTTATTTACATTTATGCATTTGGCAGATGCTTTTATCCAAAGCAACTTACAGTGCACTTATTACAGGGACAATCCCCCCAAAGCAACCTGGAGTTAAGTGCCTTGCTCAAGGGCCCAAGAGTGGCATCTTGGTGGTGCTGGGGCTTGAACCCCCGACATTCTGGTCAGTAACCCTGAGTCTCAACTACTGAGCCACCACTGCCCCAGTGCTTTTGAAAGAAAAGCACAAGCACATTTAGCAAAATGTTCGTAAGAAATATATCGGGTTCAATACAAGTTAAGCTCAATAGACAGCATTTGTGGCATAATGTTGAAAACCACAAAATCATATTGACTCGTCCCTCCTTTTCTTAAAAATATAAAAAGCAAAAATCACATTTACGGTGAGGCACTTACAATGGAAGATAATGAGGCCAATCCGTAAATGTTGAAATACTCAGTGTTTGAAAAGCCAGCCACAAGATGTGAACAGTATGTGTGTAAACGGGATTTTAGTATGATATGATATCTTACTAACCTTTTCTGTGTAAAGTTATATCCAATTTTACAACATCATTACCATGACGACGTTACGCTAAAACCCGAATGTAAGTGCTTTTATTAAATTTTAAGCTTCATATATCAGCCTTTTTACATTCACTGCCATTGCAATTGTCTCTCTGTAACCTCGATTTTTGCTTTTTGTTTTAAAGAAAATGAGAGACAAGTGTACAAAATAGCTCCTTTTTGGGGCCACTGTTTTACAGTGACTTCATCATTGTCAGTTATGATTTTGAATGGCAAGCATTCTAAACTGTGAATGATAATCAGAGGAATAAATCAGTCTCCTTGTAAACTACATGTTTATTTTAAAGGGAAGCATGTAATATAAAATGTTTTTAAAAATGCATTTTCCCATGGCGGCTCATTATATACAGCAAACAAATTCTTTCAAGCCTCTATTTATGGCCATTCAGAGAATTTTCAGAATGAATATCTCAAAACTGATGGACCCCGAGAGCTTTTATCGATTCTCTTGTCTTATTAACTTTATTATAAGTTTTGTAGGAAGCCACACACCGATGACAGATAAAGAATAAGGATTTATCTTAAATGTGATCTCTAAAGTTATTCTATTAGCCCACCCAAACTAATACACATATTTTAAATAAATCTTTGTAGACCATTGAACAATAAAGCATAGACAATTCTTTTACTTACAAAAAAGAACGAGAAATCACCATGGTACTACCATTTTTTAGTACCATGGTATGCTTGGAAGTACATTTAAGTACTATCATGGTAAATATCATGGTATACTAAATTTTAGTACCATGGTATATACTGTATATCAAATCAAATATATATTTTATCCTTATATCATACAGCCATAGTATTTTTTTTTGTATTGGTTGTATATGTAAAAAATAGAATGCTTTGAAAGTTTGAACTTTGTCACTTAATAATAATAATAATAATAATAATAATAATCTTGGTGACTGAGGCTAACATTCTACCTAACATCTTCTGTGCTGCACTGAAGAAAGTCATACATGTTTGGTTTCATTTAATTACTATCCCTTTAAGTGTATAATTGCAAGGACATTTAAACAGTACATCTAAATAAACAATAAACACTGATGCGTGATGCGGTTGCAAATTGTCCTTGAATTCAAAAGAATAAAGAAAAATATGATTATTGAAAAACAATATCATATATGCCCATATTTAATAAAATTTAAGAGCATTAACCACTCTCCTGTGACATTTGGTACAATACTGAAATGTTATTTTAGTGCCATCTGGACGATTCATTTCATTTGTTAATGGAGGATCTGTTTTAATCTGACAGATGGACGATTCTCTGTGAACACTAAACAATTTCGAAAAGCAGCCTTACATATTCATTCCTCAAAAACTATGGCTACAGTCAACTATAAACTTTAATAGGAACAGATCTGACAGTGGGGGTACTCAAAGTGGTTTTCCTTCAAAGCTAATTTTCTTTCTTTGAAACATGGGCACATCATGGTAAATAATCTGTTTTGATGGAAATCCAGTAACATTTTTGTCTGCATTTTGTGGAGGAACATTACAGAAAATGACAGCAATGTTTCAATCTTTACCTAAACCAAGCAACAAAGAAAGAGAAAAAAAAACTATCCCCAGAGGAATCATTTATGGTGATGATTCCCTAAATCACTTTCTTTCAAAAACTCAATGTGCAAAGATTTTCAGCTTTATCTCTTAGGAAATAAAAATCACAAATGAGATCTCATTAAAATCTAAATTGTTCCTCATGGACATCAATGATTTTAAATGAGCAAATGGAGACTTTTCCCTTAAGAAAAATACTGTCGTGACCCTTCAATAAAAAGGTTTTTGAGCGATGTGGACAGGTGGGCTTCATTACATTTATCTATGATTGGGACGGTTAATGTTATTAAAATGAACTGTATTCCAAAATTCAACTACCTGCATCAATCTCTCCCTATAGATGTCCCCCTCTCTTTTTTCAAGCAATTTGATAGCATAGCGAAGTCCTTCATTTGGAATGATAAGCATCCTAGATTACATTTTAATAAGTTACATAGAGTAGGCCGACTGACAAATGTGGGGTAGGTCTACCCAAGTTTTCGTTTTATTATTATGCATTCGGTCTCAGACATTTGGCTCACTGGTCGCTTCCACCTGAGAGAGCCCCTCCCTGGTTTTGTATTGAACAGGAAGTTATTGCCCCTATTTCAAAGTCACACCTCGTTATCTCGCATTTGCACTCGGTATGGACAAAAGTGTCCAGAGTGTTTAATTCAGACATTTATTTAAATATTACCTCGAGCATATGGCTGAACCCAAAGTTATGTGTTAATAAGTCCCCTTTCTGCTGGTCAGAGTGGATTGTCAGGGGTTTACTACACTCTGACCTATATGAGAGCAGAGTGTTGAGATCCTTTGAAAATTTGGTTCAACATTTTGGGATTCCCAAATCTCAGTTTTCTTTATGTATTTACAGCTGCACCACCTGCTCTGCACTATTTTTGGAAGTAGCATATACCCCCCTAAAGTGGCAGATACTGTGGAAGTGGTGATTACTGCTTTTGGAACAGGTCATGAGGCATCAGTGTATTACTCCCAGCTAAGACTCCAGAGTTTGTGGGACAGAGCTTTAAATTAAATCAAGAGATTATGGGAGAAAGATTTAAACTTGGTATTGGAAGAGGGAGTCTGGACTAGGATTCTAAAAAAATGTCAAGTCTGCATCTAGAGATGCAAGGGTGGGCCTTATGCAATTAAAAATGTACACATATTGTTTTGGACCGCCTCTAGATTGTATAGGATTGGTCTTAAGACACACCCACCTGCTGACGATGCCAATCGGAGGATGGAGACATAACCCATGTTTTTGGTGGTGTGTTGAGATCCAGGAATTCTGGTTGAAGGTTCAGAGTTTTGGGTGTGACGTGTTGGGCACTTGGGTTTAGTTTTACCCCTGTATTTTAGGCGATGGGGCGATCATCAAAATAGGGTATAAACACACACACACATATATATATATATATATATATATATATATATATATATATATATATATATATATATATATATATATATTTTATTATTTTTTTAAATTTATTTTGTGTGTGTGTGTGTGTGTGTGTGTGTGTGTGTACTTATGTGACCACGGGGAGGTTCGCTGGGGGTTGGAGGATTGTTTTGTTTTTCTTTGTCAACTATTTGAATCAATAAAAAATGTTAATAGAAAAATAAAGAAAAAAGAAAAATACTAGTTATCTCTAGTCTACAATACAAATTCAGAGATTTCAAAAAGAGCTCAACCAATTCAGTGTGTGTAATTTATATACAGTAATTTTATATATTTATTAATAGTATTTTATAAAAGTAATATTACTGTAAATAGAATAACAATAGTTACAGCATAAAATAGAGCATGGCTAGTCAACTGGCGGCCTGCGGGCCAAATCCGGCCCGCCAATCATCTTTGTCTGGCCCTCTGACTGATTGTTTTTATCAAATTATCTCGCCATCTGAAATGCCAGAGCGCTCTCTGCGCAAAACTCAGCATTCATAGGCGTAAGCCTCAGCAATCAGCGGTGAGTTTAACAACTCTCATTGGCACGTGCAACAGCAGCCAGCAGTCATTAGACCGGAGCTTTTCTGCCGATAGTTTAGTCACACTGCATTTGATAAAGTATTTTACAATTACATTTTGATATAAAATTGCATAGTTGTGTCTGTTTACAGATGTAAAATATGATCACTGCAGTTGTTAGCAAACATGCACATTAGGCAACAAAAGCAATCGATTATGAAAACTGAATGTTCGAAGAAAATGCACTGAAAAGTTTGCTTTTCTATACTATTCTTGATATGTCAAAAGATTGTGTCTCATCGGTTCAGGGTCTGCAGGGCTTGGAAAAAAAATGATAACGTGAAACTGAATCTGCAGATATCCTGATTATATTTGGTTCTATACAGCTGTGAGTCAGACCTCTCAATCATGAACAGCATCAGCTCAGTTTGTTCTTCTTTTGCCAATGATTACCTACACAAAACTCTGGCTCCTGCACTGACTATTGTGGACAAATTCACAATATTTGCAGGGCAAATTTTTCTTCACTGAATAGGATGGGACTTTATAGAGAAAATGGAAGAATAGACATTTTAGCTTTTTTTTGTTGTTTTTCAAATAGAAAATGAAATTTAAATGCATTCTGCATTAGCCATTGTTTTCATATGTGGGTTGATATTGTTAGAGGGCTTTAGCAGATCTAAATGTTTCTCCTCAGTTTTAATAATTTGTAAACAATAGTAAGTAAAGTTGATCAACTATTATATAAATGTTTGTTCTTCAGCCAGATCTTATGAAGGAATTTATGGCCAGACCTTAAAATTATAATTCAATATACAGTATACCCTGTGACTATTTTAATATGAATAAAAGCACAGTATTAAGGGTGTTTTGATTACTGAAATGTATTTATATATTTCCCAAGGAAAACAACATAAATTGACAGCAACATACTGACAGTTAATGTACACAAAAAAACATTATTTCCGCATTTAAATTTCACATAAAAATTCCATTACATTTTTTTGTTTAATTAAAATTACATTTATAAATCTTAAAATATTTAGTTTTTTCAAATGTTATTTTGTGTACACTTTAAATTAGATTCCTTACTATGCATTTAAGCATTTGTTATAATGTACTTATAATGTACATAAGTGTTGTTGCGTTGTACTAACAATTAAAGTACCTGCATTTAATTACATCTGTAGCAACACTGTTAACTTTACCCCAAACCTAAACCTAACCCTAACCCAACCCTTACCCTAAACCCTAACCCTACAGTACCTGTACCTCAACCTCAGTAGCCGCAAATGTGACTCTTGTGAGAATTGTTTGGTAGTTACACAATAAGTACCTTGTATTGTATGTATTTAAATTTTTGTATATAGTAATTAAAAATATCTCATATAAATTGGGACCTATTTTGTTAAAGATTACTCTTTAATATCTTAATATTTTTTGAGTATTTGCAGTCTTTGCATACTGTACATTTTATAACTCTATACTCTTACTATACAGTATTTCAACAGTTGTCTCATTTGTGTCTACTTTTATTTCTCCCAAGGAATTTAGAAGAAACATCTGAAATAAAATTGCTTCGTAAATGGAACATAATTGTGAACTCAATTAAGTCTCCTGAACAACCTCTGAGCAATAAATTCTTCCCCTGAAACCATCCCACTGCCGTTTATAAGATTTTCATCCTCCCCCTCTTTGCCGCTTTTAGCAGATCTAATAATTGCCTTCTCTCACATTTATCGGTATCTTATCAACAGCCGCTGGGTGAGGAGTGCTTCATCCAAAATACTGTAGATGCATTAGTGTTTTTAAGATACCAATGGGCCAATAGACATGCTGCAAAGCCAAGTCTTCTCCTATTGATCTCCATACTGTTTTCAGAAAATATACTAATTATTTATAATGAAATTGTGGTATTTTGCTAGCAGGGCATTTTCACAAAAGGTTATAAGACGTTCTTGACTTCTGAACAGTGTGTTATTCATGAAAGTGGTTGAATAAAGATATGAAGTAATCTCTGGGGAATATAATATATAATTCAGTGCAATTATGATGTTTGTTTATTTGAAGGGTCCAAAAACTGATGTTGATGTTACCAAGCTCAAGCAAAAGCAGTCAATATGTTTGCTCTTACTGCTCCTAATGAGGGTCAGAAATACAATATTGCCACAGGTGAACATTAAGCAAGCCAGGTAATAACATAAACACAGATGTAGATTGCACACACATACGCACACGCACACACACACACACACACACACACACACACACACACACACACACACACACACACACACACACACACACACACACACATATGTTGTGTTTCCATGTTTTATGGGGACTTTCCATAGACATAATGGTTTTTATACTGTACAAACTTTATATTCTATCCCCTAATCCTAACCCTACCCCTAAATTTCGGGTTTTACTATCCTTATGAGGACATTTGGTCCCCACAAAGTGATAAATACACGCTCACACACACACACACACACACACACACACACACACACACACACACACACACACACACACACACACACACACAATCATCAGACAGGGGCTATTATGGCTAATGTACAGCTGTGTCCTGCAAAGATTGGTGCCATCTACATTTTGACTGAAGTTTTCCATGTGGGTGATGGAGCTGCAGTGTGGTTTGAATCCATATAGTATTTTTCTTATGAAAAAAAAAAAGAAAACCATGCAACTAAAACATAAAAACACTTCCATATTTAGAACACAGAACTAGATATTTTGTACGTTTTGCATGCAATACTTGTCAACAGGATGCTAGGGTGTTGTAGATGGTTGCCAGGGCATTGCTATGCAGTTGCTAAGGGGTTTGGAGTGGTTTTCAGCATATTGTTATGTGGTTGCTAGGGTGTACTGGGTGGTTGCTCACTGACCAAAGAAAATTAGTCCACCACCAAGTCTTTATGATATTCTGGCCCCTATATATGGATTTTTCGCATACATTTATTCAAGTCTGATCCCTTAGAAAAGTATATAATAGTACACTTCTCAACAATCCGCACGATTTGTGTTATCATTTTACCTTTAAGTTCTGAGGGAGTTTTTAAAGATTTCCTGTTTCAGTGGCATACCCAACATTAAAGGCTTATAACTCAATAAAAAAAAAAACAAGGAGTTTTCAAGTGTTTGATATCATTTTAAAGAAAAAGTTTCACATTTTTAATGATATAGATTTTGATACATTATGATAAATTATGAAACTGCTGAAAAAAAAGACTTGAGCCATTTTCTGATTTTATATGATATATCTCATAGTTTAAAGAGAGGTAGCTCCAAAAAACTGCTTTTGTTTTGTTCCCAATAATGTCCACTCTAGCTGAGTAATATTTTGTGTTGATACGACAAAGCAACCAAAACAATAGCATTACAAAAATAATGTATCCTGGTGTACAAAAGCCTCTCCAAAGAGATAAAACATAATAATTTACATAAGAACTAATTACACAACAATGTCTAAAGGTATGCTCTCTCTCCAAAGCAGGCAGGCATGAATAACGAGATCTCATTCAGTTCAATTCTGTGTCATTTAAGCCATCATTGAGTCTGTGTCATATACTTGGTACCATTTCCTGGTGGCCATATGTTATTAGAGTGAACAATCCTCTCTGCCCATATTTGGATGACTTCCACCTCTGGTTGCAGCAATCTAAATCCTAATATGATTGGTTTAGCTGAATAATGCTGGACAACGTACTACATCATTTCTAATGAAGTCATTTTATCCAGGAAAGCTAAAATGTTTTTAGCCAGATACCACATTATGTGCTGTGTGGATTATCTAATGATCTTTGTATCCGATTACGTTGTGTGGGCTTGTTTTAAAGATGATCACCTCCTCTAAGTAATGGAATGTGATATAATAGGTTCTACTTATAACTTCCATGATAAGTTATAAGTGAAAACGTGGCATTGAAGCAACACCTGTTTACATATAACATGTATGTCAAAGACATATACTTAGCTATTACTCGCTATATCTTTAATATAGGAAGGTTGTATTCTACTCTTTGAGAGCTTTACAACAACATATGATATGTTTTGCCGATTACAATAAATTGTTCTGTGCAAAAATAATTAATCAATTATAAAAACGGAATGCTTCTGATTTGTCTGCAAATTGTTTTCTCGGCAGGCCCATCCAAGTTTAAAGGGTTAATGTCTGTTGCAGAAACAGTGCAAGTCACTTGCTAAATTTACATTTAGAGTTAGGGATTTGAACAAAGCTATAGTAAAACTGAGGTTTTCTTTAGCCTCCTCTAACTGTATCAAAAGAGGAAAACGCAATACATAGAAAAATACTGAGACTCATTCATCAATGTTGAATTGTGCAAGTCAAAATATGTATAGAATAAGGAAATTTGTGGCATTGTTGTAATGGACTGAAATGATCTGATGAGATCAGTAATTGAGATGTGAAAATATGAAGCAATGAAAAATATATTTGGGAAATGTAAATGAGAGCTCAATATGAAAAACTGGGATTGGTGTGTGTTAAAATTGGAAAGAGAGGCATATCGCTGAAACACAGATAGCCATATATCTCTTGAAATCATTGCTTTATTAAATAGGGGGAGGCAATGGCACTATAAAACACTGTGAGTGGAGTTTCTATGTGTGCAAGATTATGTTGTAGTCTGATAAAGTTTTATTCAAGAGAGCTTAGTTGAAGAAGTTTTAATGACCCCTTGTGATTTAGATAAAACTCTTCTGGAACAAATTCTTTCATGATAATGTCTTCGATTGTCATTGCTGGGTGGGTTATTGTGGGAGTTATGTAATTTGGGCTGACAGATAGGGCTCAATATATCTTTCATGCTATTAAAAAGCAAAAAGAAAGTTGGTGAGTAGATGATGACAGAATTTTTTTTCACTTACAGAGAAGGTGCTATATCAGATTCTAAGTGAGACATCTGGCAATAAATGGGCACAGGTAATAGCACTGGCCATGAGGAAGCTATTATGCCCACTGCTGCTGTAGCTGATGTGTTATCAAACCCAATTTTGGGGGACAGATTACACTGTTGGGACAAACGACTGACCCCTGTGTCTTGTTTGGTTCTGGGTTTGTGTGTGTGTGTGGTGGAATGGACACAATGTCCTCTGCTGCAGAATCATCAGCACACACACACATGCACACACACCACGCCCATTCATCATTTTTCCTTTGCCTCACCCAGCAACTGCTAGCACAGGGGCAGCAGTGAGAAAGTAGCGAGTTGAACTGGTGCGCGGCACTCGGGTCACAGTCCTATTCCGGTGAACACAAGCGTGACCTGGCCTGCAAGAACAGCAATTTAGACAATGCACAACATAAACGAAAACAGAACTGCTCAGAGAGAGTCTCTCACTGGGTATGTCCAAACCATTAGCCTGCAAGTCAAGGAATTTCAGTGCATATCCATGTCAGCCCAGTGGGTTTTTGAGGCTGTCTGGTGACCTTCTGGTTTCATGGCCATTAAAAGCACAGACGTATGAATTGTGATTCAGCACACGTGACATTTTGGAAGTTGATTTGCCAACTCTGGTGATCTACTCAGAAGAAAATGTCAGTGGTTTCCTTGTCAAATGTACCACAATGATGCTAGGGTGTGCTGGGTGATTGACAAGGCATTATGCAGTTGCTAAGGTGTTTTG
This sequence comes from Xyrauchen texanus, assembly GCF_025860055.1. Classification (NCBI taxonomy): domain Eukaryota; kingdom Metazoa; phylum Chordata; class Actinopteri; order Cypriniformes; family Catostomidae; genus Xyrauchen; species Xyrauchen texanus. The sequence continues at coordinate 18,568,296 of NC_068321.1, read as the reverse complement.
AGTGGTTTTACCACGTTGCTAGGGTGTTATAGCTGGTTACTAGGTGACAACCTTGTCATTTTTACATGGCTCGTTGTACTTATAATGGCAATTTTCTAGTGAAAGAAACACTCGAGGCACTACAACAACGACTTTTATTCAATTAGACACAATTCAGGAGTAAAATTGCAGATTGTCAGTAGATAAGCATTTACTTTTACCCTATTTGTGACACCATGCAAACTTATGACATCAATACCTTTAACTGTAGTGCATGACTTGTTATGCGATACATTATAATGTTTGCATTACATAACCAACTTCAAGCTTGTATTGTGCGGAAGGTCAACTGATAGAGGGTTGCATTTGCGATGTAAAGACCAGGGTACAAGTCCTGAAGAGCACGTGAGTCGACACGTGAGACAAAAGTTTCATAGAAGCACTACATAATGATGTGGTTGCATCGGCAATCACGTTTTTCATGCTTTTTATGACACCATCGATTAGGTTTAGGTTTAGTGAGGGAGGTAGGTTTTTTAATTTAAAGCTCAATTGAGAATTAAAGGGATAGTTCACCCAAAAATGAAAATTCTCTCATCATTTACTCACCTCATGCCAACCCAGATATGTATGACTTTCTTTCTTCTGCTGAACACGAACAAAGATTTGTAGCACATAAAGGCAGCATTAAAGTAATCCACATGACTCCAGTGGATAAATCAATTTCTTCATAGGTGATATGATAGGTGTGGCTGAGAAACTATTAACTATTTAAGTCATTTTTCTCAAAAAAAATTATCTTTTTCTTTAGTTTTTTAGCAACTCACATTCTTTGTGCAAATCGCCACATACTGGGCAGGAAGAGAATTTAGAGTAAAAAAAATGATTTAAATCTTTACCCACACCACTCATATGGTGTATAAAGATATGAATTTAACCACTGGAGTCTTATGGATTACTTTTATGCTATCTTGATATGCTTTTCGGACCTTCAGAGTTCTGGCCACCATTCACTTGTAATGTATGGACCTACAGAGCTGAAATATTTTTCAAAGCGCTTTACACTGTGACTCATTCACCCATTCATACATACACCAATGGCAGCAGAGTTGCCATGCAAGGTGCTCGCCTGCCATTGGGAGCAGCTTGGGGTTCAGTGTCTTGCCCAAGGACACTTCGGCATGTGGAGTCATGTGGTCCGGGATTTGAACCACCAACCCTGCGATTGGTGGCTGACCCACTCTACCAACTAGGTCACAGCCGCCCCCGAGCTGTACAGTTTAAGGTATCATTAAAGTCCTACTTAAGTTTATGGGTTTGCTAAAATCCCTACAGTTACCCAAAGCATAAGCAATTATAACAGTGCAGAACTAATAACTCCACATTATTTTTGTTCTTTTCACTGTTTTGTCTTACCTTGGTGCTCTGCAGGCACTTGAAACTTTTGCCTCCCTGCACGCAGAAACAAATGATATATAAAAAGCATTTTACATAACAGGAATCCAACTGGCTTTAATGTACTGTATGTAACTCCGAGTACCCCTTCCCTGTTTGTCTTGTGAAGTCCAATCCTGAACGGTGGAACAGAAGTTTTCCTAAGCCATCCCAACCCCTCATGCATCAACAGAGAACTACGGAAGACCGAAAAGGTTAATGTCTTTTTTAATATTTCATATGCCTTATCACAGTTGGTAGTAAACATGGTGTGTATTTCTGGCAAGAAGACTCTATTTGGCACTAACAACCTGATTGCTATCATTCATTCCCCCGATTAAAACACCTGATTGAATGTCAAACAGTGTTGATCACCGTAATACAATCTGATTGTAATCATAGTTTGGCTGTCGGTGAATAATCAACTGTATTCATGCAAATCCCACAGAGAAGGCTTTTGACACAGCCACTTGTGGGAGATTTGGTAATACCTCTTGAAAATCCCAGTGGGCAACCTGTCGGCCAGGTGTCGGCAATCAACAAAGGATTTTGTTTTTCATAATTAAAGAGGTTTGATACTTCACCGTGAATGTGTTGACTTGAATCAAGGGAGAGGGGAGCTATTGTCGCCCTTTATGGATCTTGAACGCTTCAATTACTTTTCTCGATAATGATCTCAACTTCGCCATGTTGATGAAATGTGTCTGGCAAAACAAAACTCTGTTTTTTAAGAGAGGGAAAAAGCTGTTGCTGCTACAGAGACACTCTGCGGTTCCGATGACCTATATAGAGAGTGAAAAGAGAGCGGAGAGAGAAGGAAAAGGACAACAATTAAACTAATGCATACATTATTTTCATTAGAATTGCAGCGTAGATGGTTGAGAATGATTTGAAGCGCAACAAGATCTGAAATGTAAACTCATTTGAAACTAATTAAAATAATTGGTATGTAATCATGCTAGTATTTTTGCTAATTCTTTTGCTTTAGGGTATATCTCTCACTTTAAATTGCTGAATACATTTGAACAGTAGAAAAATGATTGAATAAAAAATTATATACAGTAGCATATCTCACGCAGACATCTGTGCTGTTTCATCTTATGAAACAACCTAGGCTTAAATCTTTTATTCATTATGAAATGCTTCTCGTAGAAAAAAGGATGCAAGGAATTACAACACTCAATATGGTGGCTGTATGAATGGAAGTCCCACATTTAGCAGGATTTGAGCTAAATAAGCAAAAGTTATGATACGAGTTTTGTCAGATTTTATTGTTGAAATATGTTATGGTAATGCGCCAATACTTCTGGAGATTTCGGTCTTTCCCCATTCAAGTACTCTTGATAGGAGCTGTACTTGCATGCTTATTACAGAAAATAGCAGCCTGGGATCATAGTTAAGATAGTCACTGAGTAAATTAGATTTTTTTTTTGCTGCCTCCGCGTCAGAGACCGTCAACCCGCGCATCTTATCACGTGGCTTGTTGAGCAGGTTGCCACGGAGACATAGCGCATGTGGAGGCTTCAAGCCATCCACCCTCAACTCACCACACGCCCCATCGAGAACGAACCACATTATAGCGACCACGAAGAGGTTATCCCATGTGACTCTACCCTCCCTAGCAACCGGGCCAATTTGGTTGCTTAGTAGACCTGGCTGGAGTCACTCAGCATGCCCTACATTTGAACTCGCGACTTCAGGGGTGGTAGCCAGCATCAATACACGCTGAGCTATCCAGGCCCCCCAGTCCGTGAACTTTTGACATGGATTTTGATATAATCAGTGAACCAATCCTGAAGAAAGGACTAGATTTAATTCACACCCAATTAGGTGAGAAGCTTTGGTACATACCCTTTCAGATTAGACTGAATTGCTGTTGTGTTTTCTAATTTGTTATTTTGTTTCTGGATTCACTGTTGTGTTTTATGATTTGTTGATGTGTTTCTGAATTGTTATTTTGTCTTTGGATTTGACGTTGTGTTATGTTTTATTTTTTTTGCACTTCACGGCCACCGTAGATTATAGCTGAGACCAAGTGGGACAGCAAGGAGCTAGGTCGACTAAAACACTGAAGCAGGAGAAGGGATAAACTAGAACAGGTTTATTACAGTTTTTCTCAATCGCTTTGGCTCAATTCTCGAATGAGATTTTTTTTTTCAAAACAATTAGTTCAAATCTCTGAACTAATAGTTTCTTGTTCACACCAGATTTGATTTTCTTATACATTTAAGCATATTGCACGTGTTTTGATGTGTGCAAAAGAGTAAATACAATTGTCTATAATTAGCACAATGACTAAATGCACATGGCGTACAGATAAAAAAATGACAAGTTGATTCTCAGTGAAATTGTCATACTCTTCACAACTTCAAAAAATCTGTGAGACGTAAATGCATATTCCATAAATATCTATGAAATGGACTGTTTGTGATGTCTGCCAAATCTCTGGTCAGACCAACAAAAGCGACAGGATGTCCACCAAGAAAATGGGAACTTGTAGTATTACGTACTGAGAGGAGGTACAATTTATTGTTTTTTACAGAACTACCTCAGGTCATTTTGTTGCAATTTTCTATATGACTTTACATGTAAGAAATGTGTAAAAATGGACATGCAAATGTGAATTTTCTGTTTACCTGTAACACTTTGCTACAAAATAAATGTAATGTAAACATACGCATGTGCATATCCTTTTTCTGTATATTACAGTGTTGTACAATATTGAATTTTTCCCAGTAAACTTTTACCAACTGTTGAAATCGGAATCTAAAAAGCTCAGCGTGATACACAATAGCATTTAGCTAGACAAAACAGACATTCTTGTATAGTACAGTAAGCAGTCAGTGTCAACAAAAAAGTTGAACAAAAAATAAATGTGTATATAACAAACATTTCCAGGGTTGTCTGCCACGGTGAAAAACATCTAAACATTTTGACCAGTATGGCTCACACAATGACAAAAATTGGCATTGACCAATTTACTGAATCGATAACTAGGGTGTGAAGCATGAATTAAATGTTTTGGGCAATTTACTACATTTTGCAGACATACAATAGAGTTGTGATGTCCCATAAAACAGTTGTGACAATTGCACTTACAGTTTAGAGAATGTTAAGACTGCTTCAAAAAATAAGCCAAAGTGATTGAGAAAAACTGTTATACAAACATATGTATGGGCAATATTGGAGAGCCAGGATGATGTTGAGCACAACAATGAATCTCTTTTATACCATGCTGAGTGCAGGGGCAGATCTCTTTGACTCATGGCTCTTTACATTCTTTGCAGAGATGAGCTGGTATATGTAAATGTGGTTTGTGTGTGGTCTGAAACAAAGAATAAAGAATATTTCAATAAGAAACATCTGCCTTTCCTCTCTACCCCACAATAATATCTGCATAATAAGCAATACAACGCAAATGTAAATATTAAACCACTGGCTCTTCACAATAACGTTAATATCAGGTAGTTAGATAACAATGTAGACATTTTAAACACTTATCAGCATGAACAGTCTCCAGAAGAGCATACGTTACAGCAAAATTTCACCCAAATTTTAGCGGAGTACTTCTAGCGGGATGACTAGCAGCTCTACATCATCGCACCATTAGCTAGGTAATTCCTAGCCAATCACATGTAAGCCATTGCTTTATAAGTCTGCTCACAATCTGAACTCGCAACCTCCACCACCCCACCACCACCAGTTGAGTTCCGTCCTGCAGGGGGGTAGGCTCCTCGCCCCTGCCTCCTATCTCCGGAACTATATGACGGTTCCGAGTACAATTTCTTTGTACCACCAGACAATGTGACTTTGACTATGCCAAATAGAGATTTCTGATTTATATTCATTAAATAAACATAATTTTAAATTTCCCTCAAGTCTGCAAGTCTTCCTGATAGAATTATAAAATACGGCATATAATAAAATACAATTCAGGGCTGTTAATATCAATATCAATGTCCACTGGCTGAAGAACTGGACATTAGATCACTTATAATACTGTCTGAGGAGCCCTTGAGAATGTTATACAAATAACCGTCAATAGTTAATTTTACTCACTTTCGCTCTGGACACAAAGCAACTTTAAAAACTATATTTTGGGTTGCATCAATAAGGGTTAACCTTAAACTGAGATTAAATCATGGTTTATCTAATAATTCTGTTGCACCAAACTTTAAACCTTGTTTAAAAATAATCATGGTTAAATTTAAATCATCATTTTAATCCTGATTTAAATTTGACCGTAAATCTAGATTTACTTTAATCCTGTTGCTCCATTACTTTAAACTCAGATTTAAATTTCAGTTAAAGATTAACTTTAAACTTGCACCTGAGGAGGTTTAAAAATAGAAAATGGCAACACTTTTTTGGTTGATTGGGGACAATTGGTACCTTGAAGAAAAATAAAGGACAGACTAAACCCTGTTGAGTTTTTATGACAATGAGGAATTTTCAAAGAGATACACTGTAAAACAAATCCTGTTAAATATACGGTAAAAAAACTGGCAGCTGTGGTTGCCAGAAATTCACCGTAAAAAATATGGTATCCATGTTTCAGGCTTTATTGGATGTATTGATGCCTGCACATTTTATGGTGCATTACCGCCGTTTATATGATAAAAAAACCTTGATATATTAACCTTTAGTAACATTATAATGCATTGTTAATCACCATAGTAATTACTGAAAGGAACACGATGACAAAAAGTTCACTAATAGTGGCTCTTTCAAGAACAATGACCAATAAACATGAAGAGACAGTTCTCAGTTTCACTCACACAAACACTAAACACCATCAGGGTAACACATGTGAAATTAAAATAATGTAATATCAAATATAGCACAGAACACACCAATGTACATAACTTATGTATAAGAACGAAGACACATAACTATTACCATAAAATATAAAGAAATGAACTGGGTCACGCAGGGAATTCTGGGAATGCCCGATTACTTTTTTTTATTACTGTAATTTAAAAAATGAATTTTTTCAAGAATTTTATACAAGAACTGGTTTTCCTGGACTTATAGGAGCGATTGACTGCACCCACATTCAGATTCAGAACCCTGGTGGAGAAAATGGAGAGTTGTTTCGCAACAAGAAGGGCTACTGTTCCATCAATGTCCAAGTTGTTTATGATGAAAAGGCCCAAATCACCAACATTATGGCCAGGATCAACACATGACAGCAGGATCTTAGACAATAGCGCCTGTGTGCTTTGCTTGAAAGCCATGCATTCCAGGGTCACCTGGTAGGCGGTAATGGCTACCCCTGATGTGCCTACCTGATGACCCCCCTCTTGAACCCTATAACACCAGCTGAGAAACGCTACAACTCCTGCTAGATTGCAGCAAGTGGTTTTGTGGAGAGAGTGTTTGGAGTTTGGAAAGAAAGGTTTCCTTGCATGCAAAATGGGCTTCGAACAAAGCTTGAGACCACACTGACGGTCATTGTTGCAGGGGCACTATTATACTACTTTGGGAAAAGACTTGGAGATGAGCTACAGGAGTCTGAAGAGGATCACCCAAATGAGAACAGAGAGGATGCACAGCAGGAGTGCAGCGCTGCCACTGCAAATGGAAATGCTGTCCGGAGAACTCTAATTGAGAACTTATACTGCATAATTTGTGTTGTGGCATTAAATATGTAAACGAGAGAGAGCGCGAGAGAGAGAGAGAGAGAGAGAGAGAGACAGACATATCAATGCACTACAATATACTTTCAATGCAATTAATAATTAACATTGATTGAAAACATTTTTAATTCAAATGAGTTGCTTGAATATCCTTCCTTTGCACAAACAAGTTTAAATGGTTACCTTGTTCTTTATTATAATTTATGTAATATTAATACATTAATGTAACAATACAGTCAGATACAATATAATTTACATAAAGTACTGTTTAACAAATAAACATTCAAACAAAATACTGTTTGACCACTGTTACTAGTCATTTTACATTTAAAATTAGACTGTTTTCATCCATTTCTCTAGATTTCATTAATTTCATTTTATATTTGATCTTTCTCCAATTGAATGTAATAATTAAAAATGCTAATCGTTTAAGTCGGTTTTGGGCATTTTGCTTTTCGAGGGCCCTGGATGCTGAGCATCTCCTTCGCTGGCTCGCTGGCGCGTACATTTGTGGCATGCGCACAAGAAACACAGATGCTAAATCTCCATTATTTGTATCTGTAGGGAATTTTTAGAATCGGCCTCTAAGTATCAAGTCAGGTGCAGTTGCTGTCTCAATCCGGATACTCGCGAGGGGAGAAAGAAGTGACACCAGAGCATATCAGATCATTCTCCAACTTTTATTGTTCAACACATCATTATATATTGTTCAGCAAAGAAACACTTCTACTAGACTAACCAATAGAATCATTCTTTATCTTATCTGGATGTGACATATACATTTGATATAAAATACGTTAGTTCTTAGGTTTTGGTGTCAGAAGTGGGATACAAATCCACACCTCCAGTCTCTAAAAGACAAAAAAACATATATTAGGAAATGATCTTGGCTTTATAAAGCCAACAATTACTAAATTATTTGCCGTTTCATAACTGAAATGTAGGGACATACTTTTGTAGGTTGGTGTTGGTGGGTCTGGCTGGTCCGCAATATCATCATCATCAAAAATGGATAGATAAGAGAGATAGGCTATTTTCAGGATGATCTGGCTGATTTTTTGAGACAACCGATCCATTTTGCTTGCTGGTGGACTTCCTGATGTGAGAAAAGTTTCTCATCTCTGGTGGATTTCCTGATGTGAGAAAAGTTTCTCATCTCTCCTGGGAAGCATCTTTTTTTCGCTTTTAAGTTTTTCTATTAGGCTTTCAGTCTTGCTTGTCCTTGATGACTGCAGACTCATTAAAGCTGGTGCTTAGCTGGACCCACACCTCTTATTTATTTCTTACGGTAACATTATCTATCCTCTTGTCTTTGATTATGGTGCCATAGTAGGGAAACACTGAATACAGTCATCCAAAATGAAATACGGTTTCATTCTCTTTAACATGCACTGTAGAATCCGCTGCATGTCACATGATCCTCGAGACTACGACACTGAAGTGCACCCGTGAAGAGGTCTTGAGGAAATCAGATGAGGGACCATTTCACTATAAACAATAGTTACAGTCACTGCAAACACTGTACAATATGACAAAAAGAACAATGATCATCCGTCCTGTTAGAGGTCTACACAGGACTGTTTTTTTCCATCCCGTTCCTGCAAGTTTCTGTTCCACACCCGAATTCTCCCGCTGATTTTTACTCCATGCTCCAGTGATTTTCTTCCTTAGCCCCACAGTTGTTTTCAACATAGGGTGAAAGCAATACAAATAGACAACTAGTGTACACATGTAAAAACATTTTATTTTTCTGTTATTACAATTATCAGATGGCAAGTGACATGATGCCCATCTGACTTGCCTGAGGCTGGTTGTTTAAATTTACCATTTTCTTGTCTGAGTTACACATCCTTTGATGACACAGTGTGCCCACGCTTCTTCTAAAGCCCCGCTGACTAACTGCCTGCTCTAACCACTGTATAATTTGATGCACATGCTGTGTGGACATTTATTTTACCTTGTAAAAAAATCTCCCCTTGCATTCATTACATAAATCAAATAAAAAATATATCCACATTGGATTTTCAGGATATTTTCTGACTGTCCACATTTCATGGAATCACCATCTGCTCCCATCTTCAATTCGGAAATGTAATTCCAGAGCGTAAGAAACAACCTGCGGGAATGCACTTCTAAGTGTCCCATCAGGGCTTGAAGTGAAGAAGCCAGTACTCTCTTCTATCCCAACTAGACAAAAACTGTAATGCTGGAAACATCTACACACTGTATTTCACCATCTTATTCTGGCCAAGAACCCTTCATTCATTCAGATATTAAATATCTGACTAATTTCCCACATGATGTTTTGGGGTGTGTATAACATATAACAAAATTTTATTTTTAAACATGCGGGATATCTCGTTTACTTAAAACTATCTGCCTCAACAAAGGTTCTTAATCATAATCATAATCAGTTACAATTAAATTAATACACTTATCAGTTTTTTTATTAGCAGAAAATGCAGTCTTCATATAGCCTGTTTTTATTGCCTTTCATAATGTAATGTTTTATTTCATAGTATATCAAGTTGTTTTTAAAGCACTGTTTAATTAATCTAATTGTACCAATATACAGTCAATATATGGCTAAATTGAATAGCCTACACAAAACTGAAATCCATGCATTCTTCATGTGTAGGCCTATGATATGATTAAGAAATAATCTTCAATATCTTCTCTCAAAATAAAACAATAGCCTACTTAATATTATTACATCACGCCACAGTAGCATAAACTGTAAAACTCACAAAAAACTCACATAATTGCAAAAAACTACTGTGTTCATATTAGCAGTGTCCATAACACTTATGCAGATATAAAAAAGTATACTGAAAAATACAAAATGTAAAAAATGTAATGCTTTTTGAGTCTTCTGTGTTTTGCAGTTAAAAACAGTTAATCAATTATTTATGTAAGTAACATTTGACTATTAAAAAATTCTGAAAATATATAATTATTACTATTATAATTATTATTAATATCAGGGATTTTGAGTTATACCAGCATCATGCAGACAGATGGAGTACTGTTATTTTGCACTATTGTATGTTTTGCATGTCATATATTGTACTACGATCAAGAAACCAGTGTATTTGCTTAAATTTATCCTGTATACCTGACTTCAACTATAAAGAAATGATTGTTGAAATGATGTGAAAGTTACGAAGTAAGGTAGCTTGCAATTCGTCAGCGTTAGTAGGCTAAAATTAGACAGATCAATCCTTATGGCACTATATATGCTTTGCAGTTATGAAAGCTTACCTGTCCACGAAGAATGAACGAAGAAGAATGCCAATTCAGGGTCGGTTTTGATCCCGAAATCCAAACGAAGGTCCCTCCAGGAATCAAATGTCCTGCCTAAGTTCACTTAGCCAGACGGGATTCAGTAGAAGACTCTCAGGAGCGTGCGTAAACGTCACATCCTTTGGATTTTCCCAGCAAAACCAACCTGCTCCATTCGCATGAAAATCAGTCTACAGGCTTTAATAGGCAACCTAGGAAGTACGGGAAGGTCTCATTTTTAAGTAGCGTTCCAAGCTGTTCACACATTGGCAAAAAAAAAAGGCAGAATATTACATGAAAATTTTTACATTCTGCACCTTTAACGTTAATTAATTAGCAATATATTTTCACATCATTTATTAATCTTTGTTAGTTAATGTTAGTTTATAAAAATACTATTGTTAATTGAGAAAAAATTCAACTTTTGTTTTTAAAAATGTATTACTATATGCTGAAATTAACATTAACTATGATTAATAAATGCTTAATAAGTATTGTTCATTGTTAGTTCATGTTAACTAATGTAATTTAACTTTTCTTTGTTGGGTAGGTTAAATGTGAACTTGTGCAGAGTGAAAGGAGCATGAGCAGGACTTTCCAATTCATTCTCAATGGAAGCTAGACAGAATGTGAGATTGACAGTGGAGCAGAGCAAGCAGTGAAAGTGTCAAAAAGGAAGGAAATGCTGAACTTTATGAAATGTGAGGTAAAAAATGCAAACAACCAATTGCTGTGAGGTGAAGAGGTTGTGGCATCAGCCATACATTGAAAATGTATGCTGTTTCTGCCCACCTAACAAGGAATGTTCCTACAACTTTGGCAAACATTATGTAAATGTTGGGAACATTTAAAAAAAAAAAAATGTAAATGGTACATCCTTATGATGTTGTAAGTATTCGATAAAAGTTCTCACAATAAGGAGAACATTTTCTTAGTGCAACATTGTTTGTGGAAAATCGAATGTTTTCAGGAATGTACCTGAACGACATTCTACTTACATTACGATAACTGGACTTTTTATATTCCCACAACCACATTGTAATGTTTGGAAAAAACATAACATTTTAAAGACACATTTGTTAGGCAGATTGTAGATTCAGTGACTAAATTACATTAAATATTACTTAATTTAATTCAGATTACAACTGATTACTTAACAAATTGTGTCTGCATGTTTGTTTAGTGTAGAGTAACATTTTTTTTTTTAAAGAGGAATAGATAACCTGGCCATCAGAGACAGTGTGCAATGAACATATTCTGTTGTTAAAGAAAGATAATTGGGGAAAATAATTCTGTTAGATTTGAATTGGAAGGTAATTACTCAGATGTTTGTGTCCCCTGCCAATAATCTACTAAGGGTATGGTGGATTGTAAGGAGTCTACGATGTATATCTACACTACATGACAACACACATCATTTGAATTTATGTACTCAATGGACTTACTTGAGTAAACCTAAACTACTTAAAATGTCAGCCCATTAATGGCACTGAAGACCCCACCAGCAGTTTTTTCAACATAAATCTAATTCCTCGCATTGCTGGGTCAGCATTTACAAACTGCACATTTAAATATTTATCCACATTTCTTCCACAAAACGACTCACATTTTTAAAATATAAAATTTAGAGGATTATCCACGCGTGTCATATTCCCTGTTGTCTTCTGTTTTTGTAATTTTATGTTGAAATTCTTGTTTAGTTAATGTTAGTTTTGTAGTCCTTTGTAGTTCTATTCCTTGATTGGTTCTCCCTGATTATTTCTCATTCCCTGATTGTTTCCCCAGGTGTTCCTCGTTTCCTTGTTTGTTCCCTTGTATTTTTAAGCCCTTGTTTTCCCCAGAGAGTTTTCTTGTTTATTTTAATAAAGCTGACTTAGATCCTCATTCTTTGCCTGCCTCGTCACAGCGTGAACTTGGGTGTGTACAGACAGTTACCGCATGAAAATAAACATGGTCGGAGGTGTGACCTAACAGACACGGTGCACATTGGTGCTTGTGTGGCAGCGACCTGATATAATTTTGCTGTCATTTCACCACTCTCATGACCAGTTAAAGGTATAAGAAATCCATTAAATATGAAATAGGCAAAAAAGTCCATGTGTTAGAATTATTTTACCATAGCACATTAATATACTGTAGATATATAGATAGATTTCAAACTATGCGCATTCACTGATATGCTTTTATCTGCATTTTACCATGACTTCTAACATGGCTCATGTAATCAGAACTGTAATCTTTTTTATAATAATAATTAAATGGACATACATCTGTGTATGAATAACTTTTTTAAACAATAACATCGTATTATAATCAGGTCATCATTCTCCACTAATTTCCTCTGGGACAATTAGATGTTCCCGGCTGTTCTCTGTTCTCAGGATAGAAACTCAAGGGTACATTATTTCAAAGGCTGGACATTGTGTTCTAACATAAATATCAACACAGAGACTGTTTCAGCATCTGTATTAAAGCAGTGTTGGGTCCTTGTGGGATTTAGCCATAATCCAGCCCAGACTGAGAATGACAGAAAATCACTGTAATCCGACAGCTACATGGCCAGGCTTTGAAAATGGTCTTAAGTGGCCTCTCTTCTGTTCTTTTAGAGCTGACAAAATGGCTGTAAAAAACATAGACTGTTAAATTGTTTTGGTGGGCTCTCACGCTTTGCAGAGAAGTGATTGGATGCTCGCCATATGTGTAATTGCTCATATAGGAAGAATCACTTGCTTTTGAATGTTTTTAGTGTAAATCATAGCCAAACATTGTTTCATACTCGGGTCTTTAGAGACCAGGCACGAATATCACAAATGGATATACTAAAATGCCCAGATAGTGACAATTACAAAATAATAGAATTGAATATATTCTGATACATTTTGATGTTGTATTTTTCATAAATCAAAGAGATGATGCAACAAATATAACAGGATTCATTAATTTCACAACAAACTTTCATTAGACGCAACTGGCTGTATTAGCTACACATAAACTACACAAACTGATAATTCACCAATGCCACACAGAAAATCAACATGATATAGTATTTATTTGTATGTAATACATTTGTCTTGTAATAAACAAAGAAATAGATATCCTGTGATAGTAAACCTATTTAAATATGAAATAATCATAAAAATATGATTTATGACCACACCTTTAGTCGCAAGTTCGAATCCAGGCTCGAAACCAATTGGCTCGGTTGCTAGGATGGGTAGATTCACATTGGGTTAACCTCCTAATGGTCGCTATAATGTGGTTCTCGCTCTCGGTGGGGCGCGTGGTGAGTTGTGCTTGGATGTCACGGAGAATAGCGAGAAGCCTCCTCCACATGTGCTAGGTCTCCACGGTAACGCGCTCATCAAGCCACGTGATAAGATGTGCGGATTGATGGTCTCAGACGCGGAGGCAGCTGAGATTCATCTTCTGCCACCTGGATTGAGAAGAGTCACTACGCCACCACGAGGACCTAGAGCACATTGGGGATTGGGCATTCCAAATTGGGGGAGAAAATACAAAAACATTTAAAATATATGATTTATGGAAGCACAAAAACTTTAATGACCCTAAACACTTTTGATAATTCTGTAAATATGTAGTTATAAAAAAAAAATTGCAATAAAAAAATTTCTAAAATTGTAACACTAGTCAGAAGAGAAACGTTGATGCCATGTCCAGGGCTGGACTGGTAATTTAGCATACCGGGTATCCCGGTGGCCCAACACACTTTGGGGGCAATGGGTGGAACAACTTTTGTTGTTAGGTAATTGTTGTCATGTGACGCAGTCCATTATTTGTTCATTCAACCCAAAACAATCAAGATGGCGGCCCGTGTTGTATTGGCGTTGTTGTGCCTGTTATTCACTTTGATAGCATTGATAAAGATAAATGTTACTTTGTACAACCTTCACATTACATTCCTTCAAAGGCGACAGGGCGTTAATTTGAAATTTTTGCATGTGCAGAAAAGGGATTTAATACTTTTTTAAAAAATATGTTTTAGTGTGGACGAGCAACTTTTGGAAAACACTTGATAAAGGCAGTGATATTTTTAGATAAACTATCCATTTTATTCAATATACACTCTCATATCTTATCTTACACAGTTTTGCTTCTCAAGTAAATTCATCTGGTCTCAAAGAGTTTCAGATCATTTGACTGGAAAACAAGATAATAAAGTGAGTGCAAAACACATGTTGGTTTAGAGTCTGTACAGAGAAAGGGATCGTAGTTGTCAATCAGTCTGTAATCACTAGTAACATTTCCTGCGGCACGCTCTGCTCAGTTCTACATTCACACGGCCAGATATTGAGCTTCGACATCAAGTGGACCAACTTCCTCCCCATGAAAGCATGAGCTGCAGAGGAAGCTGCCGCAATCCTCCAATTACTGTCAGGCTGCTGGCCTGTTCTATGAGTCAGTTTCCAGAAGTTATTTTAACCTCTGCTCCAGCTTACCTCATACGATCTGGCTTCCTTTTTCTCAGGCTTTGCTCTCTGTATGAATGTTAAAAACAGTGACAGCTGTGCACAGTTAAGACTGTTTAGTTGTCTTACCCATGCATACAAACGGCCTTATGCAAATGCACAGGAGTATGACAGGCAGGCGAGCATCTGCGGCTCTGCGACACTGTTATCAACTGGGACGAACAATGTTCTCTCCACCCCTCGACACGATGTGACCTCACACCTGGAAGCCCATGTTAGGGCTTGCATTAAGTGCAAAGTGTTTAGAGAATGAGGTCGGTGCAGCCAGTCATGAACAGCGTGTCTACAATTCAGCTGACATTCAGCAAACATCATTGGGGATCTTTTCATGCTCTTCAAACTGAATATGGACGATTATGGCTTCAGTTTATAAGCTAGAGAATAGAGCGCAACAGTAGTATTTTTTCCATACAGAAAGTTATTTTTGGCTTTTTCAGTGGCTTTGAATCATGCTCATCCAATCATAATTTGTTGGAAGTATCAGTTTTATAAGCAATAATAAAAATGTCACTTTTAGAACTTTACAGTGCAATACTAAATATATTGTTGACCTTTGTGTGACAAATTGCTTGTTCTATTTTTGTTATCATTTGTAAGTCTCTTTTGGTAAAAGCATCTACTAAATGTGAATTTAAGTAATTTTTAATGGAGCTTCTGTCTGGGAAAATTCGACTGTGTGATTTTGAAATTATGAACTTGTTTCATATTGTTTAGCCAAATTCCCAGTGAAGTATTACACTATCAATAATCCTGAAGAGTGATCCACCAATCAGGGAAGTCTCTGTTACCATGAAAACATAAATTGCTGCAGAAGTAATCAGCAGTAATGGCGCAGTCACATTGCAAATTATTTCAGTCGAATTTTCTACCATTTTAAACTACTTTTAAACAACTTGATTCAATATTTTTTTGGTCACTTTGAATTGGACATTTTTAAAGATATCTAATGAATTGGAAAAATACTTCTGAAACCAAGAACATATAGAAAGTGTACAGTCACTGTTGCACGCTTTAAGCATCTTACAATGCATTACACCACTGCACTGTGGTTACATGAAGGAAGGTATCACCAACTTATACCATAAGTGGCTACCTTTTTTCAATTTCCAAATTCCGCTGATATGTTTGAGGGCTTATAAAAACAGAACTCCATAAAAAGTTACGATGCTTTAACTTACAGCCACACGTAATGCTTTATCACCCCAAGGGGATTTTTATAGAATACTATTTATGAAAAAACATCACTATTAGCGTCTTAGCTGTTAGTCACTCATAGCTCCTCAAGCATGATTACAAGGCATTTTCTCATGGATCAAAGCCTTGGAGGAAATCAATGTGAATCAATTCAACCCCTCCATTCCCCAACATTTAACTTTTTACAGACAATTAATTCCACAGATGGCGAATCACTACAGAGGCACTTAGCATTCTCTGCTCACATTGACTTCTCTTTAAGATTACAGTATTCTGTGATACCAGATCTTTGAGAAACCACAGGGAGCAAAAGGTTCCTCCCATCTAATCGTAGAGGAAGCAAAAACTAAACAACCCATTGTTCCAGAAAATTTATAAAATGCAACCTCTAATATTTTTGTGATGTCAAAGAGCAAGTTAGAGCGGTTATCTGAGTTACCGTAGACTTTGTTAGTTCAAACCAGTTTGGCCATTCTCCGTCGACCTCTCTCATCAACAAGGCATTTCCGTCTGCAGGACTGCCCTTCACTGGATGTTTTTTTTTTCTTTTTTTTGCACCGTTCGGAGTAAATTCTATGTAACTCAGATAACTGCTCAGTACAACTGTGGTGAGAAGAATATCATCTCAGAATGCTATTCTGAGACGTGGTTTGGCACTGTTTTGGCGGCATGAGAGGGACCTACACAATATTAAGCAGGTGGTTTTAATGTTGTGGCTGATGTGTATATATTATATACAACAGATATTATTCTGTTTGCCCTCAAAGATTATTAATAAAAAGTAAGCATAAGCCCTGTTTAGTCCACACAGTGCAGTGTAATTTGTGTGCATTTTGCCTACTTCAACACAATTGTGGGTGCTACATGAATAAAAGTGTTCAGTGAATTCACCCAATAGACTTTAATTTATATTGCAGTTGTGTCTTTCTTTCCCTGGAAAGAGTATAACAAAACGTGAATATGAACTAGAAGGGCTCTGATGTAAAGGGCTAAAGGAGAAATCGAGGACAAGCCAGTTGGCTTCTTGAAATGCAAACCTCATTACTATTTTCTGAGGCTGCTGCATGGATCGTATCCCTTAGTACACTGGCGCTCTGTGTGGAAGACCTTTATCTGGGTTGACGTACTGAGTCTGTGCCGCTAGTTTACACATTCAGGGCCTTGAATTTGCCCGCACACTGTGAGGAAAGTTCCACTCCATTAATCTGTGTAGACTGACATAAACGTCAACTGGCTTCTTGTTGAAATTCAAATGAGCTTAGAGGGACATCAGTAAAGACAAATATGAGAGTGTGGAGGGTTTGCAGGCATTGATTTGTAATGAAGAAAATCTCAACCTTGCAACGATTTGCATTCTGTTAAAACAATTGGCAATTAGCAATAAGCATTACATTAAGGGATGGTGCATAGGAAAGTAGAATACAAATGTGAAATATATCTATAGCTGTATTATTGGAGTGTATTTGGATTCTTTTGATTTGCTTTATTTTCATAAAATGCATGTTTCAGTACTATCTATGAAAATCTGTTGCTTTTTGAAAAGCCTTTCAACAAAGATGTATACCAGGCAAATTAAATTCTCCATTATCACTCTCTTTTTTGTGTGCAGTGTGAGGCAAATTGATCAAATTATTCCCACTTGTATGGTTTGTACCTTTCAAGTGAAAAGGATTTGGCTTCTAAATCAATAATAATTTAGCCCAGTGAAAAGAGAACCTACAGATCTACCTCGACCCGAATTAGGGGGCTGCTATATGGTTGAGTAAAGAAGAGGTTCCTGGTAGTTATAGAAATGTTGAATGCAATCTCAAAGCCTCAAGAAGATGAGTCCCCTGAGATAGATGCAGCCTAACATTGCTTATATCTTATTCAGGACTGCAAATTCAAAACGCCTTCAGAACACATTTTCATTCATTTCTCCTGCGGCCATGTTTACAATGAAAGTGCTGCGCTGGCTCTTTCGCGGTCTCTGAGGGATTTTACTGAATTCACTTCATGTTCAGACACAGAGAAGCAGCATTCAAGCTGCAGGCAAGCGTCAACGACAATATACGACTGGGCATCTCTGTTGTTTCTTCAAAGTAATGCATTTGCTAGCTCGGCATTGTCCACTTGGAGATAGATGGTATTGTCTTGGCACATTGCACAGATATGTTGCTTTTCTGATAGACCCCAGCTCCATAGTACTCAGTTATTCTTGGTAGATTCTTTGACACTTAACAGTGGGACGATTTGCATGGGCAATAATTTACATGGTCATTTGAGGGGACTAAATTTCCAATCCAATTTACTTTATCTGCTTGTTTGCTCCCCTCTTTTGCTGCATTTTGTTTAGGGATGTGCTGAAGAGATCCGGCCTGAATTGTTGCAGTTTGTGATTAATGTGGCCATTCAAGGCGTTAATTGAAGAGAAAATGGACTGTGTCGCTTGTGTTTGCATTACAGTATCTGTTTGCATAGAGTTGGTTTTAAATTGAATCCTCTTTTAATTTGACTCTAAAGCTTTCTGAAATCCATCCGCATGATCACAATGAATATAAATCTTGTTCTTTAGATGTTAACAGGAGAGCTCTAGGCATTTTAGTAGCATCTTCAGTGTTAACATAATGAGACAAGCTTCCATTATCATGATCTACAACAAGTTCTCAACTGGTTTGGCATAAAGGCCTAGATTTTTACATTGAACATCAATTGGCGACCCAACACAATGCCAAAGTATCGATGATTTCATGTTGAACAGAGGGTCAATCGCATTATGTCCCAGTTTTGAAGCACAATACATTAAATCCAAACCAATTTGCTAAATTGTTCTTTTGAAGCGACACAACACAATTCTAAAATTGTCAATAGCACAAAATTAAATTTAGTAAAATTCATGTTCTTGGCAGCCAATAAATCACTGCATAAAACACACCTGTCCTGAGCACATGTCCTCACCGCAAGTGTATCATGATATTTTACCACATGATACTGTATTAATTTTCCAACACGAGGAATTGATAAGTGTCCTGCAACATTTGATCAACGCAGACTTGATCATTTCTATTTGACCAAAATGCAAACTCAAAACAAGCATAAAATAGAAGTCTAAAACTTGTTTAATTTGTTAGGATGTCTGTACAGATCCTCTATACAGCTATGGCTTTGAGATAAAGTTAAGCAGGAACTCCAATTCCTTTGAAGTCCATTTAAGATTAATGAGAAACAAGAGAGTAAAAGACTGCGTTAAGTCACCACTTTGAAGCGCAATACATGAAACATAAAGAAACACTATTATTTGCTGGCCCTGTTACTATTATAGTTTCACAACCCAGAAATCAATATAATATTGGGCCGCCAGGTTCCAGCTGATTTCAAACCCAAGGGAAAATGCTATCAAAATAAAGTCTTGCCAGTTTGAAATCCTTTATTTGTCCATAGTCAGATCTTTTAAAGTCCTTCTCCTTTTCACACTTGTCCTTGAGATAATGCAGCACAGTTGCGAGAATCATTTTCCCGACTCTGCTCAATATCCTCACTCGCCAATAACTGTAGAGTAACATAGATGGTTCACAGGTAAAATCAGCCCATCTGATCCTGCAAGAGAGGTAGCTTGTAATTATGAGGAAGCTTCCAGGCAGGTCTGTCCCTTCCCCCTTCTCTGCACAGGGGAGAGATAATTACTGGACCTGCTTTTCAAGGGCAAACAGTGAAGTACTGTCACTGGCGATTGAGCTCTTTGCTTGCCGTGTGAGATGGCTGGAGATGCAGCAGAGGTTTTTTTGTGAAACTCCCGGCTCCCTTGTTTGCTTGGCCCTCTGTTCTCATTAATCCACACATACACCATTTGTCTTCATTAGCCTCTAACTCAAAAGCCAGGATCATCCTGTTCTAGGCCCTTCTCGGCGTCCCGAGTGGTGGAGTGGCTTAGATCACCGTCTACGTCTCTGAGGGGGACAGCTAGGGTGATTGTCAGCTTTGAAAGTTTCATTCAGCAAATGAATTTATGCAGTTTTAAGGTCTTCCATAAAATATCACAGTGTGGCAGACTGTGAATCAAGATTTTTCTTCTATATTCAGATATGAATAACCAAGAACATAACCCTAACCCCCCTGACCCTTGCTCATATTTTCACTCTATGTGATTTTGTTGCATCTTTATATTTGCATTGTTTAATTCCTTCCCCAGGTTAATCTTGATAAAAAGTGAAAAGCCCTATACTTTGACAAGCACTGTTTCTGCTGTCCTCTAAACAAAGTAAGCCTCAAAGACTTTTTCATGACTTATTTTCTGCATTTTTATCAGGTGTGAGCATTATTCAGTAAGCTGCATTTCAGCTGTCGACTGTATGAATAAATTATGCAAATGACTATGTACTGCTCATAGCTTTACTGTTTGCATATTTTATATACGCTGCTGTTATTGTATTTGTTGTAACTTGCAGTTATTTGACATTTTGTGATTATTCGGAGCTCATCTTATACTTAATATGTTGTCTTTGGTTGTCACCATTATTGTGATTTGCATGTCAAATAATGAGAAGATTATGACACATGAAAAGATAAGATAATTTTACTAACTTCAAGTTTGCATCTCATTCAGCAAAATCAGCAGATATTTATTCAAGTAATTTCATTAATTTGAGCCAAATCCCCCAACACGTCTACTTATGCAAACTATGATTAAAGTCACGATAAGGAAAAACTGATAATGCAGCCAAGGACAAATTATGAGAAAGTCTTCTGGTCTGAGTCGTTTGTTCTTTTGTCACATGACAGCCGTATGTGCATTTCTGTTTCCTGTGTGAGCAACGCATAGCATATACGGCTGTCACGTGACAAAAGAACAAACAACTCGAGAGGTGAATCACTACAATGTAGTAGACTGTAGCCAGAATATTTTAGGTCTGTAGGTCCATACAATGCAAGTGAATTGTGATGAGGCCTTTGAAGCTCCAAAAAGGAGATAAAGTCGGCGTGAAGTGGTGGTGGCGGCATGACTGAATGATGAAGTGGTGGTGGTGTAGTGGTCTAAAGCACATAACTGGTAATTAGAATGTCACTGGTTTGAACCTCACAGCCACTACCATTGTGTCCTTGAACAAGGCACTTAAATCCAGGTTGCTCCGGGGGGATTGTCTCTGTATTAAATGCACTGTAAGTCGCTTTGGATAAAAGCGTCTGCCAAATGCATAAATGTAAATGTAAGTCAGCATAAAATTAATCCAAACGACAGTGATTTAATAAATGTCTTCTGAAGCCAGTTGGTGTTGGGTGAAAACATAGTAAAATATAACTTATTTTTCACTGTACATCTTGCCATTGTAGTCTCTAGGAACGATCATGATTTCAACCGACCATGATTACAGTTCCTAGTGCTTGACGCATGCGCCGAGTGCTAGATGGCGCTATGCGAAGTGTAATCAAGCTTGAAATCATGATCGCCAAGGAGACTGCTGTCAAGATGTTCAGTAAAAAAGGAGTTACATTTAGGTTTGTTCCGTTTTTCACAGTGGTGATATCTCAGGGCCAGCAAAGCCTTCTTTGCAGATGTAACATGCCAAATAAATAAATATTTTTTCTTCCTTTCATTCACATTCACCTTTTTGCCTATGTATTTTCAATAGCTTTCCACTCCTAATTCATCTACAAATGAATAGAAAAAAATGAAAAGTTTATCCAATCAGAATTTATTCTTCGATGCTGACAAGCAAAGTGTGACAGCTGTTTCACAAATCGCATGCCCGAAGCCGAAGCAGGACATGAGTCCCTCAACAGTGTAAGTGAATAGGCATCTAATGTCAGATTGTCAGATTCATCAGCCAATCAGATTGATTTATTTGTTCTTGGTGGGTGTGATCTTTAGTATATTTCCCAGTCCAGGCCTTCTAGCTTGCCTTGAGTGATGTAATCATGCTTTAAGTGATGTACGTAATTTGAAAGTGAAGAGCGCGAGATCTTGCTGTCATCACTGCCTCATCACCATTGAGAAAGATATCCTTATTGATTTAAAAACCTGAGATGTTCTGCATGATGTTGTGATTGATCAATTAAGAGAACATAGGAGAATATGATTGATTTTCACTTCATGCAAATTGGTAAGCGCTTTTTGCATTGTTATAGCAACATTAATATCATAAACGTGCGACAACTAGTCAAATAATGGCTTAAACTAACAACTACTAGTCGACTATGAAAATCTTTGGTCGGGTTCAGCACTACATACTACCTCAGCACAAGCCCTCACCACATATCACCCATGTTCCATATTCCTACTTCTGAACCCCCCACTTTTTGTCCTTCCTTCTTAACCATAGCCAGAAACTCCCTTTCTCCCTCTGGGGAGCATGGTTGCCTTTGTTTGACTTCAATCTATGCACCTCTAGGATCTCTGCCAGCTTCAGCAGGACCTGATCATGCCGCCACCTGTACCTTGTGCCAGGGCTGTCTTGCACCCAACCAATATGTGCTGCAAGTATGCTCTTGGGGATTTACAGAGGGGGAAACTCTCCTGTTTGCCATACCACAGAGACAAAACTTGACCTGCCCTCACTGCCTGGTCTGCTAATTCCCATAGCTCCAAAACAAGCCTGGTCTTTTCCTGCTTGTAGCCTAGAGTGAGTGATTTTAGAGGCAGTTTAAAGCATTTCTTCCAGTCAATGCTACATCTGAGAGAAAAAATGGCAGGCCAAGCCACTTCCTGATACAACATCCATCCTTGCCAATGCCGCTGCAGAAATCTCAAACATTTTTGTGGCCACATCAGGTGATGGTAGAGTGTAAATTGGTAACACCAAACCTTGAATTTGCCTGGGAGATTACAATTGACTATTTATCTAGACCCTCTTTCGGTTGCTTCAGGACCAGCTCTGCCATGTGTTTGTCTGAAAGATCTGCTGTGTATTCTCTACCTAAACTTCAAATAGGGCACAACCGTTATTCTTTCCCCATCCACCTCAAATGAAATCCAATCATCCCTCACACCTTTTCTAATAGAAAGACTATGTGATTTTGTTGGCTTAATCTTCATTCTGGCACATGCCAATAGCTCTTATGCAGAGGATGCTTGTGACATTATCTATATAACTGCACAGAGCTGGCAATCTCACCACAGATTAGGAACAAATTCCGTGGACCATTTCTCTTACACAAATTAGGATGTTCTCGAAAGCAGCCATGAACAGGATGGGAGAGATTGAACATCCCATCACTATTCCTTTTTTCAGTTGCTGTCATTGCGTTGTGTAGTCCTATGTTCCATGACATATCTTCAAGTCCCCATAGAAGCTGTCTACCAAGCTCCTGATGCAAACTGGTACATGGAAAACGTATCGGTTACCTAACGTAACCTCGGTTCTCTCTAGATGAGGGAACGAGTATTGCGTAAGCTAGCTTACGCTACTGGAAAGATTCATCTTTTCTGAGATATTGAAGCCAAAAAATTATCCTTAATTTTTGTATCCATTGTCAACGCAGTGCGGCAGCTGCAGACCTTGAGCGGGCTAGCTAGCGAGCTCATAGGTTGCTCTGCGGCAACTGCTGCAGCCTATAGACGAGCTTGGGCGAACTCGCATCCAATGAGAGGCGTCCGCGCGCTCACTGCATCAAAGCCCGCCAAAATGGGCGTGACTTGAGTGCATATAAGCGTAGTTCGTAGGCTGGAACCCTGGTTTTCATTGACTGAAGCGAAAAGTCGCTCGTGGCGCGAGCACGGCCGGCTACGCAATACTCGTTCCCTCATCTAGACAGAACCGAGGTTACGTTAGGTAACCGATACGTTCTCTTACGAGAGGTTCTCTCATATTGCGTAAGCTAGCTTACACTACGGGAACCCATTGTCAACGCCGTGTGCGCCAAGCATCCACTGTATGAGCCCCAGGGAATTAAGGGGGGACCCGGGGGGAGCCCTTATGAGTGGGGAAATAATATTTGGCCGGCAAGAATGCGGGTCATTGATTATGTAATACATAAGCACATAGTGGGAAGGGAACGACAGAGCGGCGGTGCCGGTCTGTGTGGAATGTGTCCCATCAGTGCAGCTCACCAGGGGAGCTGTAGCGTATTAAACCGCTAGTAGTTTTGCCTGCAGAGCGGGCACTTCCATATTATAAAATCTGACAAAGGTGGAGGGGAAGTCCATCCCGCTGCCACACATATGTCGTGAATGGAAATCCCGCTGGACCATGCCCACGAGGATGCCATGCCTCTAGTGGAGTGAGCCCTAATGCCCAACGGGCATGGCAGGTCTTTTGACGCGTATGCAGCAGCAATAGCATCCACTATCCATCTAGATAGTGTCTGTTTCGAGGCGGCGAGACCTTTGGTGCGCCCTCCGAACGAAACGAAAAGCTGCTCAGAGCGTCTGAAAGCGGCAGAGCGCGCAGTATACAATCTCAGTGCTCTGACCGGGCAAAGGAGATTGGCGTCGCGTTCACTATCGGGTGCTGGCAACGCCGATAGGAAAATGACCTGTGCTCTGAAAGGAGTACCGATCACCTTGGGAACATAGCCGTGTCTAGGCTTTAAAATGACCTTGGAGTCACTTGGTCCAAACTCAAGACACGCAGCGCTGACAGACAGCGCGTGAAGGTCTCCCACACGTTTGACTGATGACAGGGCAGTCAGAAAAACGGTTTTGAGTGAAAGGTATTTCAAATCCACGGATTGAAGTGGTTCGAAAGGGGGGGCTTTCATAGTTTCGAGAACTATAGAAAGATCCCAGATAGGAACCGATGGGGAGCGCGGGGGGTTCATGACCAGCGGATGCGGATGACCAGCTCGTTTTTACCCCATGACTGGCCGTGCAGGGGTTCAGCGAACGCCGCAACGGCCGCCACATACACTTTGAGCGTGGATGGGGATCTGCCCTTATCCAGCAGCTCTTGTAGAATACGAGCAGCGACGACACCCCACATGTCCGCGGGTCCAGGTCTCTGTCGGTGCACCATTTTGAGAACACAGACCATTTTGACGCATAGAGTCTTCTCGTGGAAGGGGCTCTAGCGTGTATGATGGTGTTTATTACCCCTTCTGGCAGAGCGACGGGTAGTCGTTGATCACCCACGCATGCAGCGCCCAGCGCTCTGGGTGGGGATGCCAGATTGTGCCGCGAGCTTGAGAGAGGAGATCTGCTCTCACTGGGATGGGCCACGCGCTGTCAGTGACAGCTGCGTAAGCTCCGGGAACCATGTCTGATTCTCCCAACGCGGGGCTATGAGGAGCACCGAGTGACGCGTTTCCCTGATCCTCTGCATTACCTGTGGCAATAGCGAGGCGGGAGGGAAGGCGTAAAGCGGGCGTCTGGGCCAGTCCTGGGCCAGCGCTTCCTCGCTTCGAGAAAAATATTGGGCAGTGAGAGTTCTCTTTGGACGCAAAGAGGTCTATCTCTGCTCTGCCGAATAGGTGCCATAACGTCTGGACTGTTTGAGCGTGCAGGGACCATTCCCTGGGGAATATTGTCTCTGGACAGTCTGTCCGGGCCGTCGTTCAGGTGGCCTGGCACGTGCGTCGCCCTCAGCGGCGCAGGTGGCACTGGGACCAACTCAGTATGCGTTTCGTCAGATGGAATAGGTTCCTGGATCTGACACCACCCTGACGGTTTAGGTAGGATACCACAGATCTGTTGTCCGAACGGACCAGGACGTGGTGACCCTGAATGACCGGGAGAAAGCGCAAAAGCGCGTACTCGACCGCTATCATTTCCAGACAATTTATGTGAAGGAGCTTTTCCTGAACTGACCATAGGCCGAAAACCGGAGAGCCCTCGCAGACCGCGCCCCAACCCGTGTTGGACGCGTCTGTCGAGATGACTTTTCGGCGAGATACAGCTCCCATTGTCACTCCCCGCTGATACCATTTGGCCACTGTCCAGGGCTGCAGAGCTGAAATACAGGTCTGAGTCACCTTGATGGGCTGGCGGCCTGTGGCCCAAGCCCGGCGAGACGCGGGTGTTTAGCCAATGCTGAAGCGGGTGCATGTGCAGTAAACCCAGCTGAAGTACTGCTGCGGCTGAGGCCATGTAACCTAGCACTCTCTGGAATTTCTTCAGAGGCGTGAGGCTGTTCATCTGAAAAGATGCGGCTAGTCAGCTGAACACGGCGCAGCTGTGTAGATAAGCGAGCCGTCATTGCTACGGAGTCTAGTTCTATTCCAAGGAAGGAAATTGTCTGACTGGGCTGTAGTGAGCTCTTGGTCCAATTGACTGCAAGACCCAAACTGTTCAGATGGCTGAGGAGGACTGCTCTGTGAGACAGAAGCTCCATATGTGACTGTGCCATAATCAGCCAGTCGTCCAAATAGTTCAAAATTCGCAAACCCTGACTCCGCAGGGGTGCGAGCGCCGCATCCATGCGCTTCGTGAAAGTACGGGGTGCTAAGGACAGGCCGAGCGGAAGGACGGTGTATTGATAAACCTGGCCGTCGAGGCGAATCTCAAGAATGGCCTGTGACGGGGATTTGTCTGAATCTGAAAGTATGCATCTTTCAGATCGAGAGAAATAAACCAGTCCCCTGGCGCACATGCGCGAGGAGTTTCCTGATTGTAAGCATTTTGAACGGTCTTTTTGCAAGCACCTTGTTCAAAACCCTGAGATCTAATATGGGTCTGAGGCCGCCGTCTTTCTTGGGAACAAGAAAATAACGGCTGTAAAGCCCGACTTCGCTCAGAGAGGGTGGCACTTTCTCTATGGCCCTTTTGCACAGAAGGCTTGCTATTTCTGAACGAAGCATGCACGCTGCTTCCGTGTTCACAGTGGTTTCGAGCCGCGCTCTGAAGCGAGGAGGGCGGCGATCGAACTGTAGCAAATAGCCCTGTTGTATTGTGCTTAACACCCACTTGGATATCCCTGGAATAGCTTCCCACGCTTTGAAGCGTAACGCTAGAGGGTGAATGGCCAATTCGCTCTGATTGCCGCACACAGATCGCTGAACAAAATGTGTGAGCACGTTTAGTGTGTTTATGCATGATTGCTCGCAGACAGCATGAACAGGCTGTTTTGTGAGTGACTTCCCGATTGGAATGAATGGGGAAAGAGTCACATCTGTTACGTGATGCGCAAGCATAGTCATGGGCACGGGACTTACACACAGAGGAATGTTTGCTGGCCGTGTAACAGAGCGGGCAGAGAATGGGCGCGCACGTATTCGTGGGCGCATTTATTGACTCTAGCGCTCGAGCGGTTCGTAACCGCTTTATGTGAGCGTGCTCTGGTGGGGACACGAGACATGCAGTGCTTGTGTGTAGAGGTGAACACTGGATTGTGGGCACTTTTTCTACACATAGGGCTGGTCGTGTGACAGAGCGGCCAGAGAATGGGCGCGCGCACGCATTTGTGGGCGCCTTCATTGACTCTGGCGCTTCGAGCGGTTCAGTAACCGCTTTATGAGAGCGTGCTCTGATAGGGGCACGGGATGTGTTATGCTTGTGTGTAGGGGTGAACACTGGGTTGTGGGCACATTTTCTACACATAAGACGTTTGCTCTTTACAAGATTTATTTGGGTCGCCGTGAAAACGGCGTTTGAGTGCAGGCAAGCGGGCAGTGTCACCGGCTTGTTGGCTGCTAAATTCACCACTGCAGTAGCCTGAGAGAAGGGGACTGACAGGGGGCGAAGCTTTGACAGTGGTCCGGCCGCGGTGGGACTGAGCCGTCGTTTGTTCAACACAGTTAGGAAGACTTCGGCTGCTCGGGTTTCAGTGTTACCTTAGATCGAGGCCCGCGGGGGGGTGGCGGTCTGCGGCGGCTGTCTGAGCGCGATCGAGGGCGGCCGCCCTGTCGACGCTGAGAAGTCTGAGTTTGTTGAACTGGGTGCTGTGAAGAGGCTCGTGCAGGAGGCTGATCACGTGAGCGGCCTGCAGAGGAGCTAGCGCGACGCGGCAGGAAGAGGTTCATGGCTTGGGTGGCTTTCTGGACTTCTGAGAAGCGGTCAACAATGCCACTCACCGCGGAGCCGAAGAGACCGGTCGGAGAGAGCGGTGCGTTGAGGAACGTGGAGCGCTCTGCTTCTCCCATGTCGGCTAGTGTTAGCCACAAGTGTCTCTCGGTCACAGTCAGCGAGGCCATGCACTTCCCTAGAGCTTGGGCTGCAGCTTTGGTAGCGCGAAGGGCGAGGTCTGTCGTGCTTCGTAGATCAGTAACAGCCTCTGGGTGCCTGCCTTTCTCATCCCACTCCCGAAGAAGGTCTGCTTGTAGGATCTGTAAAACGGCCATTGAGCGGCGGAATAGGTGCGGCCAACATAGGCGGAAGTCGCTCTGCAGGCCTTAGACGGGAGCACAGGCTTGGAACGCCATCTCGCGGAGGGCGGACAAAGGTGTGCTGCTACCGAGTCCTCGACCGGGGGGATGGAGGAGTAGCCTCTCTCAGTGGCGCCGTCCACCGACGCGAGAGAGGTGGAGACGTGGGAACGGGACCTGGCTGAAAAAGGAGCGTTCCACGACTTTGCAAGCTCCGTGTGTAATTCCGGCAGGAAGGGAGCGGCCTGGGCAGCGGGTGTAGAGCGGCGATGGCTTTGAAGAAAGCAGCCGTCGAGTCTGTTGGGTGCCTGCTCAGGGGCGGTGACCACTCGAGCCGAGTCGGTCGGCCTGTGTGAGGAGCGTGTTAACTCCCTTCGACTCCAGCACGGGTCCTGCTGGATTCCTGGGCCGAGGAGGAGGCTTGGGAGCCTGACCACTCCTCGCTGTCCGAAGCCATGATGGAACAGCGGCCCTTATCCTCCGCCTTGTCATCCGAGATGGCAGCAGTGCGGCCGCTCGGCGGCAACTGCGCGTCCCGGGGGGGCGGGGAGGGTGAAAACGATGCTCGAGGGAGAGGCTCCGGCGAGGCAGTCGCTTCAACCACAGTTTCCGGCAGCCTTTGTGAGCTGCGCTTCTTCCTGCACGGCTGAAGGTAAGGCGGCGCGGCGGTTTCTGCTTTGAGCGCTTCGAATCGAGCCCGCAGGGTCGACATCGGTAGCTCCTCGCAGAAATCGCATCCGCCCTCAGTGAGGGCGAGCTCTGCATGCCCCAGTCCCAGGCAGAGAGCGCAGATGATGTGGCGGTCTCCTGTGCTGAGAAGGGCGCGACATGAGTCGCAAGTGGAGCGAGGCATCTTGAAAAAGACACTCGTACTCTTTTGTGAATAGTTCGTGAGAACTAGCTTGCTGAATAAAAGGATACGTCGTCGGATGGCGTAGCTCGCAGGATGGCTGAAGGTGGCTGAGACGGCCGGCTTCTTCTAGCGCTGTCCACGCTTGCTTGATGCCCCTCGAACGGCGACGCGGCTTCCAGGTCAGCGATGCGAAGAGCTTCGCTGAAGAGATGAAAATCAGGGTTCCAGCCTACGAACTACGCTTATATGCACTCAAGTCACGGCCATTTTGGTGGGCTTTGAAGCAGTGAGCGCGCGGACGCCTCTCATTGGATGCGAGTTCGCCCAAGCTCGTCTATAGGCTGCAGCAGTTGCCGCAGAGCAACCTATGAGCTCGCTAGCTAGACCGCTCAAGGTCTGCAGCTGCCGCACTGCGTTGACAATGGATACAAAAATTAAGGATAATTTTTTGGCTTCAATATCTCAGAAAAGATGAATCTTTCCCGTAGCGTAAGCTAGCTTATGCAATACGAGAGAACCTCTCATAAGAGAACTGGTACTCCAGTGCATAGCTAACAAGCTGGTGTGGAACTGATCCATAGGCATTTGATAAGTCCAGCCAGACTACGTGGATGTCTTACGGACTGCTCCCATATTACGGACACATGTTCCATGCATCCAGGAAAACATGGTACACCTGCTTTCTGGCAGCATGTGTCTATGCATACATTCCTCAGGAGGTAGTCAGCATCCTCCTTGCTACCACTGAAAATAAAATCTTCCCCCTCCACATTCAATAGAGCAATGCTCCTAAACTGAATAATGTTGGTGGAGTCCTGCTCTTTGGGTATGAAGATGGCCACTGCCCTTCGCCACTCCACAGGTATGCACTGCTTCTTCCAGGCAACCCTCAACAGTCTCCACAACATTTTGAGAACCTTGGGGCGCTTCTTATACAGCTTTTATGGTATCCTATTCGGGCCTGGGGCTGCCCTGGCTTTTTCTACCACCTGCCTCACGCTTAGGCGGATCTACATCAAATTCCACTACTGTCTCTACTGGCCGTGGGACATATCCAGGGGAGCCAATCAGGTTGTCGTTGTAGGGGTCACCAAGTTGCTGTTCCATGTGGTCTTCTAGTTGTTTTTTGCATCACCATCTTCCCACTCCTCTTTTCTTCCAGCAGGTTTTTGGCAAACTTGAAAGGATCTTTGATGAATTTCACCCTTTCATGCTCCCTCTTCCTTCTCCGCTGTCGGATTCTCTCTGTCCTCCTCAAGACAGCTATTCGAGCATATTGCCATCCCACAATACCTTCAATCCCTCCTTCTCCTGTTCCTCTGTCTTCCTCCAAGCCTTACGAAGCTGCCTCTGTTCTTTCACAATCTCCTTCTCTCTGTGGCCCATCACCCTGGGACCAGTCTTCCTCACCACTTTTTCACCAAATCTACCTATGTATTCTTCGTACACAATATCACTAAACATATTAAGCTTGGACTCCACCCTTCCAGTAAGGGCATCCTCACATGTCCTCATCTAGTCCGCTCCATGCATACTTATCATTAGATCTCAGCCACTTGATTAGCCTCCTTCTCCCTGGTTTCTTCTCATATATAATATATAAAAGTATATGTGTTGCACAAAATTTTATTAATTGTACATTGTTAAAAATACATTTCAATAAATGTTCAAGACTCATTCTTGTCTGCCTGTCAGAAACAATGCATCAGAGCATGGATTGAAGATTTCCAATTAAAAGAACATCTGATGGTTCTCTTGTCTGATGGGTTTGATAGGCCATTTCTAAAAATGGGCATCTTTTGTGCTCCTGCTGTTCGACTGCCAAATCCTGGCTGCTCGATCCATCACAATGTAATATATCAGCCCTAATCCAGCATAGGCCCTTTGTGTTGTTTCTGTAATCTTCTCCATAGAAAAACCATTAAAGCACCCAAAGCACGCATGATTCCATAATTCAGCCTGTCCCACAAACTCTGCTGACAGCTAGAAATGCATCTATTTAGGGAAAAAGAGTGAGGGAAAGAGAAAAGAGGAGAAGAAAGAGGGATGGCAGTAATTTAAGTAAACTGTAGCACTGAATAAATGGATGGAAAGTGTTCATTCCAACACAGGGCAAAGCAATTAGATGAAGGTGATGTATTTCCACTAAACGATCCTTCTAATGTGAAGCAATGGGAGTGTTGAAGTGTGTGGGGTGAAAAGAAGGTGATTTTAATAATGCTTAAAGTCTTGAATGATGGCTGTGAAGAACCCGAGTTTGCTGTTTAATGCGATTTGAAACCCATGCTTTATATTGGGACTATACTTGTGCCTTTGAATGATGTCGACAAAAGTGCGATCATGCTGTGACTCATGTGAAGAAATTCAAGTTTCTTTTCAGACTTGAAAAATAGCTGCATGCAAAGCTGGAATTAGGTTAGCTCAGCAAAGACACAAAGGTGTTTTACAATGTTTTTTCAAAAGAAAATGCCCTGCCCACAAACAACCTCAAATGTTTAATGCAGCCGTATAAACATTATTTTTGCTGTGCAGTTGAGTTGGTTGGAGAAGCAGGTAAAACAGGTCAAGCTTTTAAGAGGAAGGAGTCATGTAAGATTCTCTCGAGAGAAGCAAAGAGACAGCAGAGAGGACACAGTAAATGAGAAAAGATCATTACTGTGGGATCTGGAAGCACAAAACAGCGTCATCTCTTTGCCTTCTTGACCTCTTGGTATATATATGGGAATCCAATACACTTTGAATGGAAATGCATTAGGATTCACCCATTTAAAAGCCAATCGAAAAGAAA
This sequence comes from Xyrauchen texanus, assembly GCF_025860055.1. Classification (NCBI taxonomy): domain Eukaryota; kingdom Metazoa; phylum Chordata; class Actinopteri; order Cypriniformes; family Catostomidae; genus Xyrauchen; species Xyrauchen texanus. The sequence goes on along the minus strand of NC_068321.1, from coordinate 18,536,430 downwards.
TTGGGTATCTTTTAACCAAAAATGAATATGCCATGAATATGATTGTACAATGATGATGATGACTATGAATCATAGTGAAGCATCGAAGAGATCACTAAATCTTTAGGTCACTTAATTACTCCCTCACTAAAGCTTAATTGTGGCTAATGATGAAACAACCTAGGAGAGTATTTTTCATATGTTGTCATGAGCTTTTGAAGTTAAATAGGAGCAGATATGAAGGTGCGATCATAGAGATATTAGACTGGTAGCAAAAAGATAAATATATAAATAACTAAATAAATTAGACACAATGAATGCCTTGGGGAAAGTTAATTAGCCGGCATTCAGGTTCTTCACCACCAAACAGGATAATGGCACACACCTTTTGTCGTTGCAGGTTACATTTGACTTGGAAAAATGTAACATTACAACATATAAATACATTTGCATAATCTAAAATCATGTTTAAACTCGTTTGATCAAAAAGAAACAAGAAATACTGTGTGCAAGCATGTACATATGTGCACTACAAGTATACATTCTATTGCATAATATTATTAAAAAGAGCACAATTATAGGTAAAATATAACTCATAACACCACAGAGTTTTTATATCCATAAAAAAAAAGCCTCTAGAGCCTCCTACGGCGCCGCCTCCCTCAGCTCCGCCTCCTGAGCCTCCAGAGCCTTCCATGGTTCCGCCTCCCACGGCTCCGTCTCCTGAATCACCCTCGGCTCCGCCTCCTGATGTTCCTGTTTGTTTGCCTTCACTTTTCATTAATAAAGAACCCGCAGTTAGATCCCCACTCCTCGTCTGCATTCATAACAAACGTGACTTTTTTGAACGCCTGTGACTTAGGTTTGGGGTTAAGGTTAAGGTTTAAAATCAGGAAAAATCATAACATTGTTTGTAGGTTTGTTTACTTTTGTTTTATGGAAGTAAAGTCATATGTTTATGCATTAGTCAAATTTTCTTACGATTTCACCATCTCAAGCTATTATTACATCAGTCATGTACATTTTTTGGAATTTATATAAAGGAATATTCCAGGTTCAGTACAAGTTAAGCATAATCGACATCATTTGTGGCATAAAATTGATTATTACCACCGAACATTATTTTGATTTGCCCCTCCATTTCTTTATAAAAAGCAAAAATCGGGGTTACTGTGAGGCATTTACAATGGAAGTGAATGGGGCCAAAGCGTAAATGTTAAAATATTCACTATTTCAAAAGTATAGCAACAAAACATAAACAATATGCATGTTCACATGATTTTAGAGTAATAACATCACTTAGTAACCTTTTCTGTGTAAAGTTATAGCCAATTTGACAACTTGCCATGATATAATGTCAACAAACCAAAACCCTAAAATAACTGCACAAATTATCATTTAAACAACTTTACAGTTCAAATATTACATGCGTTTTACCAGAAGAATTCATATATTATTTCTTATTATTTCCATAATTATATTTACAGGAAATGGATGAAATTTGACCCTAAAAAATAAAAATATATTTTCAGATTGTTGAAACTGATTCCATGAATGAAAAATGAATGGCATTTGAGTGAAAAGCCTTGTCCTTTTGTTACCGTTTTTGCTTTCAGTATAACTACTGTAATCACTAAAAATAAATCCATTACTTATACTAATGGCAATTGTTAGAAATGGTCTTTTATGACCTGAAACCAGAGCACTTTTAGTCATTTTCTAATGCAAACAAAATCTCCATTAATGATTAAACCATATATAGATTAACCATCTCTAAACACCCTCAGAACTTATTTTCATTGTGCCATGAATTCATTACAGTTCTTGTTCGTGTAGCGTTAGGGATGATATGGCTTTTGTAATGACACTCTTTCAATTAGACAAAGCACAAGATCAGTGGGCTGAAAAAGCCATTGCTCTCACTTAAAAGCGATTTGCTTGGCATACATCATTATTAGCGTGAATGTCATCCACATTGAAATCACGGTCACGTTTGAGCAAAAAAATTATATTTCTGATGGCTGTAATTTATGTGATCTGAGAGTGATCATGGTTCTGTGAGGTTAATTAGCTACAGGGACAAGGCTTCAACTACAGTCATCTAGGATGTGTAATTAAGCCTCTAGTTTAAGTGCAAATGGCTACGCAATCTCCCTTCAATCTCCTCTCCTTTTGATCTAATTTTCTGTGATTTTGCATCACAATGCCACCAAAATTAAATCACGTTTAATAATTCTTTTAACACTCTTAGACCTGAGCAGCATAGGAAGTGACCTTAAATACAGACATACCAGACATATTTATCAACAATATTAAGATAAAGTCTATGGTTGAAATTTTGTGTTGTGTAGCAAAAATGCATACGGCAAGCTTTATTTTGATAACTGGATCTAGCATATGCAAGTTAAGATAAATCTACAGCATTTGTGGCATAATGTTGATTTCCACAGAAAAACCTCATCCTTCGAGGTTAAAGTGAGGCTCTTACAATGGAAGTGAATAGGGACGATTTTTGGAGGGTTTAAAGGCAAAAATATGAAGCTTATAATTTTATAAAAGCACATTAATTCTTTAGCTAAAACTCATCTATTATTTGAGCTGTAAAGTTGTTCGTTTTTTGGCAGAATACTGTTCTATGCAGATGTACTAGATTTGTTCTCTTTTTAAAATAAAAAATAGGGAGAAGTCTACATTTGACTTTTTGCCAATCAACATTATGCCACAAATGCTGTTGTTTGAACTAAACTTGTATTTATCCAAGAATAATCATTTAATATTTACATTAACATAACTTTTAGCTTTTAAATATATAAGTAAAGTCAGTCACCACAATGTTTCTTTTTAAAGTGTTAATTTAAAAAAGGGTAAGGTTTACAAATGACCAGCGTGAATTTCCATGCTCAAGTTTCATGAAGGCTTATTATTGCCTGAATAAATAAAGCACATTTTTAATCACTGACTATTTATCAGTGTTGCACCCTTATATCTTACAAAACATCATATGACATTGAACATTATGTAAAGGTAATAATATTCAGCCAGGGAATTTTAATGGGATTTGTATTTGTTATTTACGAAGGAATCCCAATTGCAGGCCACATCTTGAAGAGGACACTCTAAATTATTCATTAGGGCGCACTTGACCCTTTACTTTTCCACTGACCTATTAGAAAAATTGTGCAGTTATTTACTATAGCCAAAGAACTCCACACATTACATATCAATACACTATTCAGACAATTACTCCCACGTCAAGGGCTTTTGTCTACTTAAAATGCTCTCTGTGCTCCCTAAAAACCATGACACACTGTGCTGGAAGGAAGGCAGAATGTATTACAATAAGCCATTAAAGATGTCTGGCTTTTCTCCTGCTCACCAAGGACAGGTCCAAAAATCTTCGAGAAGGAATAGGATGATATTGCTGTCCCGAGACCTGAGCATATCCTCCAGGAAGCCTAGTCTTGACATGCTCTGAGCCCTAAGCAACATATTGCCATCTGGACCGACGCCTACACGGGCCCTTGGCCCTCTATTTCTGCCAATTATAAAGGCCCCCCTTAAGACCTGTACCATCAGTGGGTGGAAGAAGACGTGCTACAATACAGGGTAAAATATGTAAGTTTTTCGAGTGTGCTCGACACCTCTGACTCCGAATTAAGATCTGACTCTGAATTTATAGAGTTCTGTGTGGCAAATCTTGCCGGAAAACAACACAATTGTTTGCAACACTACACACACTGTTTCACCATCTTTTCAACAACTGTCTTAGACACTACTGCACCTGCCCAATAAAATCAGACTACTCTGTTCGAGAAAACAAAATTAAAATGTAAACAGAAATGAAAGGCACTTATTATTTGGAATACTGACAAATTGTCTTGTTCTAAAGTCAACTAATCTCATATATGTGGTATCTGATTTCAAATTCTGGAAGCTGTCGGGTCTAATAGAAAACACCATGGCAGCTCCTGTCTTAATTAGAGTTGGACTTGATGTCCACTGTTTTCCTATTCTTTCTCTCCCAGACAAACTCTATTTCAATTATACAAAAAGTCAGCTTTCTCATCTAGAGGCACTGATCCAAAGCTGCCAGAAGAGGAACAACCTTGACCAGTTCTTGACTTACGTGTGAACCATCAAGAGAGACAATGTTCAGACTGTTCTCATATTCATTAAGACTGTGTAGGAGAAGTTTGGGTTATTGAGTTGGGGAAATTTGGCTGGATGCCTGACAAGCTTTTACTGGTCAATAATATGACATGTTGGCTGAACAGAAAGCATAATGTTGTGATACACTTCATAGAATTTAATGAGAAAATTTTAATAGAACATTTAATTGTGGCCCCTTCTGCAAGTTCATTAAAACAGGCCAGTGTATGAGAGGGCTTTCAGAGTTTCTTGTAAGTCTATTATGGTTTAGCTTTATCTGCCTCTCGCACACAGTACAATCACATTTTGAAATCATGTTTCATGCTTTGGGTTTTCTAATTTCTCTGGACATGGTTGTCATGAATAAGCCGCATATTCAGAGCCCTAGAAAATAACCGCCAAAGCGTTATGCAGTTCAGTGGACAGGATGGGGAGGATCATTTGCGTTTGAAAGCTTACTGGCTCCCACCAGGGTGGATAAAGGGGAAACACACCCATCTTCTCCCCAATACTGCACACTTTGTGCCTTGCCAATATTCAGGTCGACATTTTCAAATGCTTGATCACACACACTGATTGAAATTGAGGTTGCGTTGAGCACACAAAGGTAAAACTGATTTTGCAAAAGTCAACCATAATATTGCATTTGGCAGCTCAGGAGATTGTGAGATGTTGAACTGGGAGAAAACCCCATTTCAAATGGCAGTATGTGGCTGCAGGTTAAAGGACAGCGAGGAAAAACACAGCAGACCAAGACAGATATAGGAGAGAATATTCGGTATAAGATTGAATAGAGCTTTTCTATGTTGATTCAAAGGGTCAAATGAACTCCAGATTTCTGGCAGATTTCAGATTGGTTGCTATGCCAATAGCAATTTATCTACTTGGTTTGCTTAACTCACAGACATGAAAGGAAAAAATTTTCTTAGTTTATTTCACCCAAAAATGAACATTTACACACCCTCAAGACATTTTGAAAACTGCTCTCCATTACCACATACTTTGGAAAACGATGATGTTAGGAATCTGAAATTGAAATTTCAAATTAAATCGGAGTAGTGGGAATGTGGCCTATGACAAAAACTATTTTTTAGTTAAATGTTTTCACTAGCCTGGTCTCATGAAAATTACGTGACCATGGCAACATTTTTGCAAAACTAAATTACCTGTCTTATTACAAGTTCGGCTGCCGTTTCCCAGTGAAATGTCCAGGGGGGGTCACCGAAAGCGAGTGAAATGGTAACTTAATCAGACAAGGTTTTTAAGGTGAATATTAGATGGAGGTTTTCATGAGTAAAACATACTACCCTAACCTAAAAGTTTATCTTAAACCTAACCAAGTGATCTAAAATCAAATGAGAAGTAGACACAAAACACATTTTCTGAGACATTTCACAGTCAATTTCTGAAGTGACTGCTTCATCATGTGTCATTTCTATGACACTGTCATCTCACATGCCAGCTTACGTGCTTAACTGGTCTTGAACTTCAGTCTTCCAAGTTCAAAGTCCAATGCTCTATCAGGTAAGCTACTATAGTAGCTAATCACATTTGATTAAGAGTGTAAATATACATCTGTAAAACAAGCGTTAAAATGTAAAGTTTTTCAAATGATGCATTATAGTAAAAGTGTTTAACCCTTGTGCATCAATTAAAAAAAGTTACACTTTTTTAACTTGGACCTATGTAGGTTCATTATGGACAAAAATGGCCATGTCCAAAAACTGTCATAAAAATATTATAGATTTATATTTTTTTCCACATTCACTGACATCATTTTTTTTAACCAGCATCAGCTCTAATCATAATGACCAAACATTCATTCATTTTTAGAATTGTAACCCTTTAAACGCTGGTTTGTTTACATAATGCCACTGTTGTTTTTTTAGGAAAAAATTAAAAATAGTAATTATTTTCAATTTAATAGATGCTAAGCAGAATTTTTTTTCTTTGATTATTAGAGCCTCGGATATGTCAATGATTAACAACAACATTCATTTTGATGCTTTCATATTTTTTATGCAGTATCAGATTTAAAAAAAAGCTACCACTCAGGTCCATAATGGACAAAAATGGCCATGTCAAAAAAGTGTCATAAAAATATTATAGAATAATATTTTTTTCTACTTTCACTGACTTATATTTTAATAAGCATCAGTTCTAATCATAATTACCAAACATTCATTTATTTTCAGAATTTTAACACTTTAAACGCCGGGTTTGTTTACATAATGCCACTGTTGTTTTTTATAAAAAATATAATAATTATAATTATTTTCAATTTAATAAATGCTAAACAGAATTTTTTTTATTTTTATTATTAGAGCCTCAGACACATACAAACCACACTCTGAAATCCATACCAACACACTCACACAATTATATATTCATAATGTATCTAATTGGCTCTATAATATGCATAAGCCAAAAACAGCAGAAAACAACAACAAAAGCGATGATATGCCAAACCTGAAAAAATGCCACGATCTGATAAAAAATATTTTAAATGTAAATTTTGAAGCCTTGCCAACATAATGAAAGCATGTTAAACAAGATTGCATAATTTTATAGTTAAATGGCACTGGGATTAAAAATCGCAGTTTTAATGGGTTTCAATGTGCCATTTTTGTCCAAAACGACGCTAAGAGGGAGTATTTTGTGTAACTAGTGCAAAAAATATTTTTTTAAAGAAAATAGGGTGAAATATTAAAATTCCAATAAAAATTCACACCTGTGGAAAATTTTATGCAGTTAGCATTAACACAGACAAAGTTATCAAAAAAACAAAACTGAAAAAGCCAAAAATGTCCACAAGGATGCACAAGGGTTAAATATAATAACATAGCAATGTGTGTGTAATAGTCTGAAAAATAAGTGTTTATAAAATGATAATAAGCCATTGTAGTCGTGATTTGTGTGAAAGTTAATAAAATGCACAGTTGCTGTAGTGCCTCATTTTAATTTCACCAGGAAATTGCAACAAAACATTGTTTGTCAGTTTGCAAAAACATTTGTTATAGCAATGCTCATTCTATGAAACTAGGTTGGTTTTTACATTATTGTGCCTCCATCTTGTCACAGAGGACTTTCAATTTCGACTTTACATATGTCTTGAAATTTTGACTTCTCGCAGAATATAAAGTCGAATTTGCACAATATAAAGTAGCAACTATGTGTACCACCAGTGATGGGCACACATACATGAAAATGTATTGAAAATAAAAATACAAAGTACCTCATTTAAATGTAACAAAATGAAATATAAAATACAGTGTGGGAAAATGAATCAAAATAAAATACAGTATTTTGTATCATGAAAATACACAAAATACAAGTATCACTATAGATCTATCTGGACCTGGACCTAACATTTTAGTGTATAACTGCTTGTGACCCTTTTATGGTACCAAAAAGTAAGTTGCAAAGCAACACATACGTTGCGAGATTAAGTTCATATACTTCCAAAATCCATCTCATTTTTACATTGACCCCTTTAATTCAGTAACAAACATTAGATTTTCTTACAATGCAACAGAATTAGGTGGAATTAGTCAGTTAAAAAAAAAAAAGTACTATAATTCAAATAACATACATTTATGATGGATAATAATAATAAAAAATGCAGGCCTAGTGCTGAGATCTTATGTGCTTATATCATAAATGTTTTGAATTGCAGTCATACGAAATGTTCAATAGTTGCTATAAAGTATTGCCATGGTTTTTGGACATAGCACCTGATATAAACTATGGTAATGGTTTATATCCAAATACCATCTGATGCTATCACTTTACCATGGCACTGCCACAGTACTTTATGGTAAAAGTTAGGTAACGTACGGAAATCAATTAAAGACAATTACATATAAAGAAGTAAATGATTACAAACTTGATTGTAAAATGCCAAATAGCAGCCATTTCTACTTATTTCTGTCCAGGTTACACTGCAGCCTATGCTCTTGCTTGTGGCGAAACCTATTAAATAAATCACGTGTAAAACAGTGGGTACTTTTCTTGCTATCTAGCAAGCAGTAATACTTTACACACACATGACTAGCATTTTAGATTGCTAGCTAGTGATCTAGCTAATGATAGCTAGTGAACACACTAATGATAGTTAGTCTAGCTCGCTAGCTGGCTGCTGACTGGTTTTGATTTCCTCACCATTACAAAAATTGAGAGTTCATGGCAAAAATTTGCTGCAAATTTGTGGCTAATTTAGTTTTTTTTTTGTAAGCACTGTTGACACGCATTGCATTGGCTGATGAGAATTTTCAGAGCTACCTTAATATTTTAATGAAAATTTAAAAAAAATTGACAGCAATTATTATTAGAATCGAACATCACATCCTCACCTTTTCTTACAATATGATCAAGTGAGGATGTGATGGTTGATTCTTCTGAATTTTCTGCATTTCAACCAATTTAGTATGCTGCTGATTTCTTGGATCAACTAGTTCAAGCATGCCCCCCAACCCCAAATTTCATAACGGCTCCATCTAGCATTTTCAAGCGAAATTCGCTCACCCAATGCTAGATGGAGCCTACACACTCTCACGGCAAAATCGTAAGGATTCATACAACTTTTCTAAATTTGTCTAATTCATATGATATCATCCGACTACACTCGTATGAACTCGTTCGACTACAGCCAATGACATCGCTGGACATTGTCTCCATCTAATACGCGACATATACTTGCTTCTGTAACACAAAATCTTCTTTCTATCATGTTTACACACTGCTGATCAGTTAGGTTTAGATAAGGGGTTTGGATAAGGGCAAGATATAAATAAGAAATATAAGACATACAGGCATTTGCACGTGATGCAATCGTACAAATTTATCCGAACTCGTTCGAAATCATACGAAATAGCCAACTCTTAAAATATTTAAGAATTTTCATGAGACTGGGTCCGCGACCCTGTACACAGGATAAGCGGTTGACGATGGATGGATGGATGGATGAGACTGGGTTGGATGGAGCCGTTATGAAAGTTGGGGTTGGGGGGTATGCATGAACTAGTTGATTCAGGGAATCAGCAGCATACTAAAGAGGTTGACTGGCACAAAGTATTTTATGTAATTTGTAATTTTTTAAGTATTTTGTATTTCAAATAAGTATTTTAAATACTTGTATCTGAAATACTGCCCATCCCTGTGTACCACATTATATTTCAAAATTTTAACTTTATATCTCGCAACTGCAAGTTTTTATCTCATAATTACGAGAATTGTCGCAAGTGAGAGATATAAACTTGCAATTAGGAGTTTTAGAGTAAGTTGCAAATGCAAGACATAAAATCACAATTGTGAGATATAGTCAGAATGACCTTTTTATACTTTTTTTATTCCATGACAGGATATGGCTTCCATATGTTTTAAATCTATATGGTTTTCAATTAATTTCCTCCATTATAACTGACTAGATGCATGTAATCGTTCTTCTCTCTAGCTAAAACCAAACAAATATGCCAAAAAATAGTGCTGGGAGCTGATGGCCAAACATTTGGAACAATGCACAGATTTTGCTCTTATGGAATGAAATTCACCAAAGTGGCATTCAGCTGATCACAATGTATATTTAGGACATTAATAACATGAAATATTAAAATTACAATTTGAAAAATAAATAAATAAATCGGATCTTCTTAAACTACTTTAAACAGAGTTTTCATCAAATAATCCTCCATGTGCAGCAATGACAGCTTTGCAGATCTTTGGCATTCTAGCTGGTCAGTTTTTCCAGATACTCAAGTGACCTTTCACCCCACACATCCTGAAGCACTTGCCATAGATGTGGACATCTTGTCGGGCACTTCTCATGCACCTTACAGTCTAGCTCATCCCACATAATCTCAATGGCGTTAAGATCCATAACACTCTTTTCCAATTATTTGTTGTCCAATGTCTGTGTTTCTTTGCCCACTCTAACCTTTTCTTTTTCTGTTTCAAAAGTTACTTTTTCTTTGCAATTCTTCCCATAAGGTCTGCACCACTGAGTCTTCTCTTGACTGTTGTACACAACCCGATCTAATGAAAATTCATAAATAATTTACGAAGTAGCTATTTCGTGTGATGTTGCACGTTTTTGTATGCTTTTGTACGTTTTATGGAGTGGTGGTGGTGTAGTGGTCTAAAGCACATAACTGGTAATCTGGTAATCATAAGGTCGCTGGTTCGAGCCCCAGAGTCACCACCTTTGTGTCCTTGAGCAAGGCACTTAACTCCAGGTTGCTCAGTCAGTACAGTCGCACGATATCATACGAATTTTCTAAATTTAGAAAAGTCGTACAAATCCTGACGATACCGCTGTGAGAGTGTGTTGTTTCTACATGAAACTGGTGTTGAGCGAGTAGAATTCAATGAAGCTGTCAGCTGAGGACATGTGAGGCGTTTATTTCTCAAACTAGAGGCTCTGATGTACTTATCCTCTTGTTCAGTTGTACATCTGGCCTTCCACGTCTCTTTCTGTCCTTGTTAGAGCCAGTTGTCCTTTGTCTTTGAAGACTGTTGTGTACACCTTTGTATGAAATCTTCGGTTTGTTTGTTAATTTCAAACATTGTATATCCTTCACTCCTCAAAACAATGACTGACTGACGAGTTTCTAGAGAAAGCTGTTTCTTTTTTGCCATTTTTAACCTAATATTGACCTGAAGACATGCCAGTCTATTGCATACTGTGGCAACTCAAAAACAAACACAAAGACAATGTTAAGCTTCATTTAACGAACCAAATAGCTTTCAGCTTTGTTTGATATAATGGCAAGTGATTTTCTACTACCAAATTAGCAATTTAGCATGATTATTGAAGGATAAGGTGTTGGAGGGATGGCTGCTGGAAATGGGGCCTGTTTCCTTCCGAAACAGCAAAATCTGTACATTATTTCAAACTTTTGTCCGTTAGTGCAATTATGAAATTAGGTTTTAACAAACCTTAAAGGTTGTAACCCTAGCCTACATTAGCGAAAGCTAATTTAGACAGAAACAAAAACAGTCCTAATAGTAAAAAACCCAAACATATATATTTGATTTAAAAAAAATATATACAAAAAAATGTAATGGTGTTCTGAGGTTTTAAGAAGGAACTCACCCTCATAATGAGGCGGGGGGAAAACCCCACACTAAGATTAAACCGCAACGCAAGTTTTCTAGACACACTGTACCGTTACATAATTATTTTTCAGCCTTTCTGTCAGTCTCAGTCAGCCTGAAATCCACCATCCGGCCATTTCTATCTCATTTATTCTCTCGCATTATATTCCCTGAATTATATACTATATCAATCTCTTGTCCAAAAATATTTTCGAAGGCCGAGAAAAATCGGCTGAAATTTCTAGACCCCGTCAATTCACCTCATCCAAAACTTACTCCGTGTTCAAAGGCTTCATCATCATCATCATCATCATCATCGAGCACTGACATGTTCTCAGGGAGGACGAGTAGTGAACCTAATCTGCCTCCACCCGTGCTGTTTTTGTTCTCCTCCTTTGTCAACTGTGTTTTTGAGGAAAGAGGAGATGCATATTCGTAGAGGGTTTCGTTGGGCCGCCTACGTTTTACTTAATCTGGGACCAACTGGCACACCTCTCTTCAGTCTTCACCTCACGACAAACGAACGAAATATCCGTCCGGCGTTTCGCGTACAGAGAGATGTCTGAGGATGCGCATCAATACCTTATTCATCCCTTTTCTCTCCACGGAGCCCGTCTTTGAATGTTTTACTCCGAGCATGAATGGGGCTGCTTGAGGATATATGACCTTTTTCATCGCCGTTCCCGACGGTTTATTAAGGGAACAGGAACACCTCGATATTTAAACACAAGAACAAAAAGCGTAAAAGCGTCTATGACGGGCGTTACGGAAAGCCATCGCAGCTTATGTAAATGTTTTTCTTCTGTTTAAAATTTCGGCATGTTCACGTGCAGCTTAATATGAGGCAAGTATATCGAGCTGAACTATTTGTTTCACCATATTTTCCATGTTGATTGGATGCCTTACAATCTTCGCGCTGGAATAAACGATACCAAGTTGGTCGCCGTTTTACATAGCCGACAGTCAGATCAGATCTGGTACTATTTTTTTATGTTATTTCAGACTGAATACTGAGTTGTGTTGCACTGCGGTAAATCGACGCGCTGTCGTCGACGGCAGCCTTTCAAATCTATCAGAAGCATGCATACTGTATTGTGAGAGGTTGCAATTAATGCAGCTCTCTACAGGTGCCTGAACTGGTGCCAGTTTCTGCAAAGATTTTGTAGCCAGTCTACATTGTAGATCTTAGATTGCATGCATCTTTTCCCCAAGGGAAAAGCAAAATACCTCAGGCTTGTATAAAAGCTTGTAGGAGCCAGTTTAATTTCAAGAGTTTAGCTGCATTAAAATGCAGAGTGCATAGTGCTTGAAGAATTTAAGAGAACTTATTTTGAAGAGACATGCACTGTGTTGTGTCAGATAAACTGATAATGCGCTTCATGTGGTAACATCTAAATAACTGGTTTTATTCAAGTCAAAATATTATTTCTTATGACTTAATCAACCTCACTAGGTTGCACTAAAAGTCAGAAATGGTTCCTTATTGTAACAGTTTCTCTTTTTACAGTGTTCATATTTGGCTGCTAGAAATTCATGTTTGGTTATGTGCCTCTTAAGTTTATAATGTAGACTTGAAAATAATATTTCATGAATTAGTTTAAACTTTACAAAAGGTTGACAGATAATTTTCTTTATTCCAGACCTGGGTTTAAATGGAACTAATTCATTGTTATACTTTTTATATTTTTCAAAAGCTCCTCATGTCTTATGTTATGTCTGTTTTTTTTTTATTCTCATGCTGTCTTTGCAGATAGGATCAAATCAGACTGCATCATCTAAATGAAGTTACCCAGCCATGCAATGTTCCTGGAAGGCTGTGATTCTGCTTGCATTGGTGTCCATAGCGATTCAATACACAGCAATCAGGACATTCACAGCCAAGCCTTTTCATATGTGCCCGGTCCCTAACCCTTTGAACTGCGGCTTGGGACAGGATGTGGAGCCCTTCGAACGGACGTGTGACGAGTACCCGTATTTTAATTACAATTCCTCCAGGAAGATTCACATCCTCATCTTGGCGACCACCCGAAGCGGCTCATCTTTCGTTGGACAGTTGTTCAACCAGCACTCAGATGTGTTCTATCTTTTTGAACCACTTTATCACGTTCAAACGACATTAATCCCTCACCTTTCTCCCAGCAGATATGCTGTTGAGCGCAGGGTGATGCTGGGAGCCAGTCGCGACCTTCTGAGAAGCTTGTACAACTGCGACTTGCATTTCTTAGAGAGTTACATTAAACCGCAGCCTGCAAACCACACCACGGACAAACTCTTTCGAAGAGGAGCCAGCAAAGCCCTTTGTTCCATGCCGGTCTGTGATGCCTTCAGCCCCAGCGAAGGCAATGTAGATGAGGGGGATTGTGTTCGAAAGTGTGCCACTCTCAATTTGACCCTAGCTACCGAATCGTGTCGAGAAAAGCATCACGTGGCCATTAAAACAGTGCGCATACCGGAGGTCAGTGACCTCAAGGCGCTAATCGAAGACCCTCGGCTTAACATGAAAGTGATCCAGCTTGTGAGGGATCCACGTGGGATATTATCTTCACGGATTGAAACCTTTCGGGACACGTACCGTCTGTGGCGGATCTGGAGAGCCACAGGGCGGAAACCATACAACTTGGATTTGACCCAGCTCACAACAGTGTGCGACGACTTCCTGAACTCTGTGTCCACAGGTTTAAGCCGGCCACCGTGGCTTCGGGGAAGGTACATGCTGGTAAGATACGAGGACCTGGCCAGGAACCCGCTCCAAAAAACCAAGGAGGTTTATGAGTTCCTGGGTCTTTCCATGGAAAAGAACATTGTGGACTGGATACACAACAACACCAGAGGCAATAATGATGTGTCAGCAAAGCATAAGTACGGCACGTTGAGGGACTCCGCAGCCAACGCAGAAAGCTGGAGGTTGAAATTGTCTCATGACATAGTTGATTACACGCAAACTGTTTGTCAGCACATTTTAGACGAGCTTGGCTACAAGGCTGTCAACTCCCCTGAGGAGCTGAAAAACATGTCGCTCTCGCTCATTGAGGACAAAACCTTCATACCTTTTTTGTAACAAAGGTTATCGTGTGCACACACATCTATTTTTCTACATTTATATTGTACATTTATGCCTTAATGTGATTGACATTTGCACTATGAACAGTTTTTGTACTTTGGAGACTCCCTCGCAGTCACTATGATTTTCTGAACAGCACAAGAACCAAAACCCTTAGCTGTAAAGAGATCGTAACTTCACCTGGATTGCTCTTGAGATTGCTTATTATTTATATACTAGAACAGAGCACCACACTACTGACAAAGAAAATTTCTGTATGCTGGCCATTGCTATGACAAAAGTGAATGTGAATATTTTGTCGGTCAAAGGACCCAAGCTATTCTCAAGAAAAACAGACCTAATGTGGGACTGAAATGCTGTCATATATAATAACAGCTGTGCAATAAAATTGTGAATGTTTCAGTTAGACTGTTTCTCAGGTTGTTTCTCAGTGTAAATTCTTGACTGCTACAACTTGGAACGGACTTTAAAGGAATATTCCAGGTTCGGTGCAAGTTAAGCTTAATTGGCAGCATTTGTGGCATAATTTTGAATACCACAAAAATGTATTTTGACTTGTTCCTCCTTTTCTTTAAAAAAAGCCAAAATCTGGGTTCCAGTGAGGCGTTTTCAATGGAAGTGAATGGGGCCAATCCGTAAATGTTAAAACACTCACTTTTTCAAATAATATGCATGGTAATATGTTTTCTGTGTAAAGTTATATTCAATTTTACAACTCTGTTGCACTGATGTTGTTACACCATAAACCTTAAAAAGACCCATCAAAATAATTATTGAAACAATTTTACAGCTAATATAATACACAAGTTTTTAAAATGCTTTTAAACAATTGTAAGCTTCACATTTCTACCCTCCAAAAATTGGCCCCATTCACTTACATTGTAAGATCTTCACTGTAACCTCGATATTTGCTCTTTTTAAGTCATATTTGTTTTGTTTTGTTTTGTTGAAGTAATCAACATTATGCCAGAAATGCTGCCGATTGTGCTTAACATGTATTGAACCCAGAAAATTCCTTTAAGATATGGTTTGGTTTTCTTTTAGAATGCATTATGCATTGGTGCTGTATCCAGGGGGAAAAAAGAAGAACAAATCCACTACAGCGAAGCACAGTGCAATCCAATTTATAGTGTGGAAAAACAACAATTTTATGTTATTTCCATATGAAATGCATGGAATCATTCATTCTTTAGTGAATTTCTTCATCATCATTGATACAGTGCATGTAGATTTATATTTAGTGTCCATGGGAAAAATGTCTGGCTCAATTTATATAAAAGAGACTTTTGCTATTTTTGAACTTTGTATAAATCTAGAAACAGAAATGAGACATTATCACTGACAAAGCATAATACACTTTTGATCTTATGTAGATAATTAAAAACAGACTATTGCTTACATTGTGCCTGTTAGTTTGTTTTTGATTGTGTATTTGACTTGCATCACTGTCACATTGACCTTAATTTGCCTTAATGCTTCATGGATTTAACATAATCTAGATAATCGGGATTCACATTCAGGTTAGTAAACCAGAGACCACATTTGTTTTTTGATCCCATCATTGTCTTAATTCCTAAAAGTCATTTGGTTTAAATGGTGGATTTCAAAGAAATATTTTGGGTTCAATACAAGTTAAGCTCAATTGGGAGCATGTTGATTATCACAAAAATGTAGTTCAACTTCTGCCTTGTTTACTTTTTTGTTTTTTCAATGTGTCGTTATTAGAACGACCCAAAAAGACTTTACACAACTGAACCACCCAGTGAGGAGACTGTACGGCTATCTTTCACAGCCTCATTTTCTTTCCCATCAAAAATCAAAGATGGAGCTGCTGTGAATAAGGTCATTGGAAGTCAATGGGACCAACTTCAAAAGTATATCCTCAAGATGTAAACAATATGCGTGTTAACATGACTTTGTGATAAAATTGCTTACTGACCTTTTCTGTGTAAAGTTATATCCAACTTGACAGCTTTTTTGTCATGACTACATTGTAAACCATGTAATCCCGCAAAAATATGATTTTACAACTTTTCAGCACAAATAATAGGCAAAGTTTAAAAGGAATTAATTAATGTATTTTTCTGTTTTTTTTAAAGGAGGGACAAGTCGAAACGTATTTTTTGTGGTAATCAACACTGTGCCGTAAATGCTGTCAATTGAGCTTAACTTGTATTGAACCCTGAATTTTCATTTAACTTTCCATTTTCAATTTTTTTTTTTCTACTTGAGCAATATCAAACTACTTTGTGGGTATGAAAGACTCCAAAAGTGTATTATTTTTCATTGCATAAGATGCATCCTTATTGACTATTCATTGTTGAGCATTCCACCAGTCATGTGTCACAGACATCGCCATCTTAATGTCATGCAAGGTGCCATTGTCTGTTTGTTTTGTCCTTTCAGGATGTCTAGGAGAAATGACACCCCCTTGTGGTTTGAAGAATAGCTAATCATGTCCACTTTTGATTATTGTGCTGAATCAGAGTGGATTGTCACTGATTTAAAGGACAAAGGATCCATTAGTAGTAATGAAAACTTCAGACACCCTCAGACGTAAACTTGTATAGTAACCCCGCTTTTATATTTTCAAGTACTAAGCACATTTCTTTAAGTGTTACTACAGTACTTTAGCGACTGAGGAGGACTGTGTGTTTTAAGTTTTACATTGAAATGGTGGCATTGCCTGTTAATACGAAAATGTTTACAAAGCAGTTTAAGAGAGCAATTCTTACTAACAGTGGTGCTTTTATCAGTTGTGCAAGCTTTTTGTAATTTCATGGGAATTCTGTGTGTAGGTAATGAGACTAGCCTCCAGTACTGTCATGCAAACATCTTTATCTCTGTGTGCCAACCTAATTTTGAGGTAACGATATACAAAAATGTTCTATTTGTTAACTGTAGTTAATGCATTAGTTAACATGAACTAAAAAAAAGAACAATACTTTTATAGCATTTATTAATATTGGCAATTGTTCATTTAAATAGTAAAAAAGTTGTTCATGTTAACATTAGTTAATGCACTATGAACTAACAATGAACAATTGCATTTTTGTTTTCTAACATTACAAAGATTAATAAATGCTGTAAAAACATTTATTGTTCATTGTTAGTTCATGATAACTAATGCATTAACTAATGGTAATGAATAGATCCTTATTGTATGTTGCCAATTTTGATTATTCAAGCCCACTACCAAATACCTAGTGATACCAGTTATACAGCCAGTAAAGGTGCAGGTCTTGGGATAAAAGTGATTTTCTACTAATTGATTTAAATATCTACTTATTTGTGTGTTAAGCTTATGTACAGTAAGTACAAAAACTTCTCCACAAAGGGATCTAAGAATATACTGTATTAGAATATACATGCAAGAAGACAGTTCTGGATATTTTAGTATAAGAGTTCAGGGTTATAGTAAGCATTAATATATTACAAGGCAAAATCCAGTTAGTGTGTTGTCATATTCTGGCCATTTCAAAGACTATTGCAATATTATGTTGATAGAGTTTAATAGGAAATTCGATATTCCATCTGAAATATTCCAAACAGACTTCAAAATATGACTGTTGAGAGTAAAGTCTCTAAATAGTAAATCTCTCAAAACTATTTTGAATAGTTAAAGGCATTTAAACAAAAAGAGGCCACATTTCTTTTGAATTTCTGCATTTCTGTGTCCTCGCTGTTTTAGCTAGACCAGAATGTCATGTATATGCTGCTTGCACTAGTTTGAGCAATGAGTGCAAAATGAGGGAAGAATGAAGTAATAAATCTCTGGTTATAACATGCATATGTTTTTTTGAGGGTCGAAATGTGTTTAGTTGGATATTCAATCTTGAACCTTTAGATACATGCTTGCATAACTGTTTTGTGCAAGACGCAAAATATTAGAAGGACAAAATGGGAAAATATTCTTGGATTGCTGCAAAAAGAACTTCAAATATATCAAAATATGTGACAATTGAATATATTTTAAAGCAAAATTTCACTTTAAGTCAGAGTCGTGGCCTTATAGTTGGAGTACAGGGCTATGAGACTTTGAGCCTTGAGTATTGAAGTTCAGATATGCCTTGTGTCATTTCCCAATTCCACTTTTGTAAACCCCCCCCCCGGAAACAAAAAAAATATCACGTTTCAATGTGGAACTTGTTATTCAGTAAAACTAGAGACTGGTTGAAAGCCTTATTCATTTTGCAAGGTGCCACTTTCATGGCAGGTGGCTTTTTCTACAACCCGTGTGTATGACTTTCTTGTGCAGAACACAAACGAAGATTTTTAGAAGCATATCTAAGCTCTGTAGGTCCATCGAATACAAGTGAATTATGACCAAATCTTTGAAACTCCAAGAAGCACAAAAAGGTAGCATAAAATTAATTCATAAGACTCCAGTGATTTAATCCATGTCTTCTGAAGTGATCCAATTGGTTTTGGGTGAGAAAAGACCAAAATATATCTTCTTTTTCAGATGTGTTTTTTTTTTTTAGCTTCAAAGTTTCACATGCATTGTATGGACCTACAGAGCTGAGATATTCTTCCAAATATCTTCATTTGTGTTTTGCAAAAGAAAGTCATACCCATATGGGATGGCTTGAGGCTAAGTATATGATGAGAGAATTAACATTTTGGGGTGAGGGGGGGGGGGAGTATTCCTTTAAGCCCAGTTAAAGTGCATACCTAATTCGGTTTTTAGGCAATCTTGCATAATACAATGCCAAAAAGGGTGCAAAATAATTTGTTTGCACCTGATATAAATCATACCAGACTATGGAACAACCAGCAAAAATGTGCCAGATAGGAACTGAAGTTTTTAAACAAGGGTGTAAATGTTACTTAAAAGCCAATACTTGAGTAAAAACCTGTCGATGTGCATGCCCCCCCGAACTGATGTGACTTTGCTTAAATAAGTTCACATTTACTATAGTCTAGTCAAAAAAAAGGAGTTAATAATTTTGATAAATTATACATATATATAATTAGAATGATGTCATGCTGTTCCAAACCCATGTGACTTTCTTTCTTCCATGAAACCCAAAAGGAGATTTTAGGCAGAATGACAATCTTGGTCACCATTCACATTCATTGTATGAAAAAAGATACAATGAAAGGGATATTGAGACAAACATACACTTATAGTCTTCTTTTGGGTTCCATGAGAGAGTCAAGATTTCGAGTGCTCTTCTGAGGAAACAGTTCTTCAAACACCTCATTGCCCATTTCAGCATGCTTGAGATCTTCTCAAAAGAGATGTTGTTCATTGAGACCAAGTATAGTGATTAAGACAACAATTTATACCACTTATTGTGATTAAAGTGACTCCAGGATGCAGCTATATTCGAAACATTGTGTTCTAGCTGTTGTATTTATCACCTGAGGATAATATAGAGGGTATGGATGTAATACTAGTGGAAATATATATTATGCAAATTATGCATAATAAGCACAAAATGTGTAAGGCCATGTAAATGCCTTCAACAGTGTTCCTTTACCAGGGTGAAGTCATAAACAGTATAAGCATAAACCAATTGATTTTTGCCCATTATCTCGATTTCACGTAGCCACCTTTACCAGCATTCTTATCAGCTAATCTAATGTGTACAAGATTTGTGCGCATGACTGTTCACATTCTGACATCAAAAGCAGAGAATAACCCCATTATTTAAAATGCTATGCAAGCGCAGTTTTCTTGCGTTGTTCGATTTGTTTTTAATAAACAGATTTTTGCTAGTTTTTAGCATTTTTGGTGTACACGTAAACACGCTCAATGACCACGTTTACATTAGGAATGTGCCTGGGTGGTCGCTTAATCGACTAGTCATCTAACAACTGACTAGTCAATAAGTGGGGTAGAGGTAGACTACCAACATTAATATTTTTAGTGGTGGTGCTTTTAAAGGGAGACGCAACTTCTTAGAGTGCATTTTGGTGTGCATCAACCCTGCATCAACAATACTGTACATTTCAAGACGATCACAGTCGGACATGAAATCCTCTGCTGTAAGTAATGTTTCCGTATTTGTAAGGAGATATGGTAAATGGTCTGCACTTATATGGCGCTTATATAGATGTTACCAAAGCGCTTTACACTGTGTCCCTTTCACCCACACATTCACACACCAATGGCAGCTCATGCAAGGCGCTAGCCTGCCATTGGGAGCAACTTGGAGTCATATGGAGTCATGTGGGCTGGGAATCGAACCACCAAACTTGCAATTAGCGGCCAACCTGCTCTACCACCTGAGCCACAGCCCTGTGGAGAAATTAAAATAATTTGCTGATTCTGTCTGACACTGCTTAAATAATAGTAAAAAAGGTTTAAACTCTTTGATGTTATGAACTAGATGCGTACACACAATATTACTTTGCAGTTCTGCACTTTTGAATGTGCAGCGAGGATCACCCTAAAGCAATCCGTTTACATTGAAGTTTGTCATTCTGCATGCAGGATGCGCATAAATGATTTTGTGCCGCTTTGTATTGGAGCTTTTCTTATTTCCAACTTTGACAGTTTTGTGCAATAAAATGTTATAGTTATTTAGCCTATTTATTTGTGGAATATCCATTAGCCACCATGTTGAAGTGCTGCACTTAGCATCCGTATATCCCTCTAAAAGGCATCTGATCGGTGTCACGTTAACATAACGGAGCCTAATAATACATTATTATCCTTAACACCGACTAGTCCTTCAATGAACCGACTGACTAGTCGACTATGAAAATTTGTAGTTTTGCACATCCCTAGTTTACATGCACAATCTTACACGATTATGTTTAAGCAGACAACGTGTAAGGTCACAAAAATGCTTTAAACATCTTTCCTTGTATTGGTGTGCATGTAAAAGCACTCAAAATACCAAGCCTACTGTATTACAGCAGTCAGAATCACCATTGAAAATTGTATTATCATGAAAATGATGACAATTCAAAAAATCATATTGTCCTAAAATAAGCCTTCATTTTCTTTCTGTAAGACAAATACTCTTAATTCTTTCTTTTGATTTTGGGGGGAAATGTGACCTAGACATTTTTTCAAGACATTCACCCTATTACATGAGAAATGCCTTTGGTTTGTGGCTCTTGACAATTGATTGTTGGCAGGTTTCATTGTGACAGTCCTTGTGTGTCACCTTGTATTATAAAGTATAAAGTTAAAAAGTCACAAAACAGACTTTTAATGGTGCTTTTAATACTTGATACTAAAATCACTAATATATTGGTTTACATTCTGGAAAAATTGTTGTCAAGCCATGCAATTGTTTTTGAAGATAAAACACACTTCAATGACGTTTTTGTGCTGATTCAGTGCCATAAAAGAAGACACAGGTTTATGAGCACTTGGGTCTGCCCACAATGGACAGGGCAACGAATAATGCCAGGGGTACAGTGCTGCACTGAGAATTCTAAATGGCATGAAAATCAACTCGGAGGGTAATGCAGTGTGCAAATCGACTGTATCCAAAGAGGCATAAGAACATCTCTCTCCATCTCATAAAAACAAAACCTTCTAACCCGTGATGGAAAACCAGTTTAACACCGGATGTGAATGCAGTTTAATAGTTTACCTTTTCCAAGGAGAGTTGGAACATTAATAAAATTATTATTTTACCATGTGAAATAATAAATTATGTGGTCATTTACTTATTATAAACTGCTTATGTATCCCAGATCCGGTCTGCTAGAGCATTCTATTGCATTTAAATGTTACATAAATGATTGAAGCTGAAATGAATAATAGATCAGTGGTTTAGAAATATCTCCACACACCTATATGCCAGAGGCAGATTATTGAGATAATCACTTCTACTTTTTTCTGCTCACATTGTTGCGCATGAAAAGAAGCGTTCAAATAATAAATCAAATACAGAATGCAAATAACGCAAACATTTCTAAAATACAGAATGCATTTATTTGTAGAATACAGCATAAATTTAGCAAAAATAGTTCTATTATAGACAAAAACTAATTGGGTCTTAAAAGTCCAGTTTATAGTAACCGTGTCTTCAAGACATGGATACCTACCAGAAAGTGAGTATATAACAGGAAAAAGCATAAATATGAAATACATTGTCACATTTAAGTCAAACAGCATGTTGCACAGAACAAAACTAGAGCTTCAAGCATGCATTGCAATGGTATAATATGTCATGAGGTTTTTGCATAAATAAAATAAGACAAACATTTAAGCAATGAAAAAAAAAGCAACAGAAAAAAACTGAACAAATACACAATTAGCACATTTCCAACTGTGATAGTTTTTATGATGTAAACAGCTGTAAAATAGGGGCGGAAAATACATCTGTGGTTATTTTGTAACACTTAACGCCCCACTGTGAGCTCTAACAACTCCCAAGACATTCAGGCACATGTATGGCCAACAAAGCGACATTTCATATGAGCTACCAAAGATGCTTCACAGGTAAAGAGCAAAGCAGACTTAGTAAAAAAGCTGTTTTAGATGGACTGAAGAATTAAACTCTTATTTATACTCCAGGCTCCTGTTTCCTAGATACAGATTGAATGATTCATATTTTAAACCATTGTCTTAGAATGGAGCGTTTACAATGGAAGCTCACATTAATGGTGCATTTCGGTCAAGGAGAAAATATAAAGTCATAGAATCAAAAAGTGTGAACTTCAACCATTTAGAAACCTCAGTATACTTACCATAACTGTGATATAAATGATAATGTGCAATCCTCTGCTAGGAAAATAACATAGCTAACTTGACCAGCATTTTGTGGTAGCACTGAAATCTCTACAATGAAACTCCATAGTCACCCATACACAGTTTATTTTACATAGCCAAACCCAAATCAAAGAATATTTGAGTTTATGTAGTGTCAATCCCACATAATAACATGAGGGCAATATAGTTTCACAATATTTCAATTAATTAAAGAATTCTAATAATACACACTTTTTTATTCAATGATGGGTTTGAAAAAGCTCCAACTCACATTTTCTAGGAACTTGTAAAATGTGCTTGAATTGACACTTATTACAGATATCTCATTATTACTTATAGTGTTCATACATCATATGACGTTTTGAAATAATATTGCAGAAATGTAAAAGTAACCAAGTATTACGTGTGTCTCAAGTAAGAGAAAATTTGTCTGCATTTCTTTTGGTGATGGAGGTGAAATGTAAACAGGAAGTGGAGATGATTTTAGTTTCATGAGAATTGTTAAACAGTATGTTTGATATCACCATGTGATCCCTCTTTGTCCTAAAACTACTCTTCCCCTACACCAATACAGTTCAGTAATACAATTCAGCTGACACAATTTATCAACATACACAACATATATAAACTAATAAGCAAACAAACAGAGTAATATCCAAATTGTCACATGTACCTAAGTCACAGATTTTAATGTTTGTCAAAGTTTTATACTGATGTGAGACCTATTTTGCAGTTCTTTACATTAAAATGGATTGGTCAAACAAAAATTATTCTGTCATAATTTACTGTTCCAAACTTGTATGACTTTCTTCCGTGAAACACATAGGAGATGTTACGCAGAATGTTCAGGGCATTTGTGTTCCATGGAAAAAAAATAGTGATACAAGTTTGAAACAACATGAGCCTGAGTAAATAATGACAGAAATGTCACTTTTGGATGAATTGTCCCTTTAACTAAAGCAGGATATAGTTGGTCAGAGATCAATGTAAAACAGCAAGTCCCCCCACCAATGGTTTATATGTACCTGCCACCTCTCCAAAACCATTGAAAGTGAGAACACACCACCCAGACAAGCAGAGACACACTGAATAAAACAGAAGGTGGGAGTGAGCAGCCATTCTAATCCGACTTGTCCTTTTTCTTTGGTGTAACTTTACCGGCCACGGCAGACCCCACTGCCCCAACCCCTCCCGTTACCACAGAGACACCTCCTTTAACCAATCCCACTCCAGCTGCGGGAACGCTCGTCACAGCAGACTTGGTCAGCTCAAAGCTCTTGCTGCCAACCCAGGCCACGCCTCCGAGAGTGGCACCCACCGCTCCTTTGGTGAAGTTGAAGAGCCCACCTGTCACTCTCCAGACCACGCCTGCTTCATTCTTGGGATGGTCCTTCTCCAAGTCTAAAGTGTAAAGAAGTGTAAAAGGATTGTGAACAATCATGTAAAGTTTTTCAAAGCAGTATATGGTCAACTCGTTTATATGACTGCTAATAATTAGTAAAGACATGAAGTACTAAACTGCACACCATTTGTACACTATACATGTACGCAAACACATAAGCTTCTAGCTATGCAATTGAAATGTTGTGCGCTGTTGCGTTACAAAATGTGTCCAATTGCAAGTATGCGAATGCAGACGCTTCTAACTACATAAGCTCAATTTTGTGCATTGTTACGTTCCGAAATATGTCAGACCGCAAGGACATGAATTCAGATACTACTAGCTACATAAGCTCGATTTGTGTATTGTTGCGTTCCGAAATGTGTCAGATTGCAAGGACGTGAACGCAGATACTACTAGCTATGCAAACTCCATTTTGTGTATTTTAGCATTCTGAAATGTGTCAGTCTGCAAGGATGTGAACGCAGACGCTTCTATCTACGCAAGCTCCATTTTGTGCAATGATGCAATCCGAAATGTGTCAGACCACATGTGAACAAATGCAGACACTTCTAGTCTTGCAAGCCCTATTTCGTGTGTTGTTGGATTCTGAAATGTGTCAGACCGCAAGTACATGAACGTAGACACTTTTAGCTACGAAAGCTCAATTTTATGTGTTGTGTTTCAAAATGTGTCAGACCGCAAGTACGTGAAAGCAGACAGTTCTAACTGTACAAGCTTAATTTCATGCGCTGTTGCATTCCGAAATGTGTCAGACCGCTTGTACACGAACACATATGCTTCTAGCTATGCAAGCTCGATTTCATTCGTTGTTGTGTTCCAAAATGTGTCAGACCACAAGTACACAAACACAGATGCTTCTAGCTATGAAAGTTCTATTATATGTGTAGCTGCATTTCGAAATGTATCAGACCACAAGTACGTGAAAGCAGACGGTTCTAAATATTAATAATAGCTTATTTTCATTCGATGTTGCGTTCCGAAATGTGTCAAACCTCATGACCACAAACGCAGATGCTTCTAGCTACACAAGCTCGATTTCATGCGTTGATGCGTTCAGAAATGTGTCAGATCGCATGTACATGAACGCAGACACTTCTAGCTACGAAAGTTTGATTACATGTGTATTTGGTTTTCAGAATGAATCAGACTGCAAGTACGTGAAAGCAGATGGTTCTAACTACACAAGCTTAATTTCATGTCAGACTGCAAGTACAAAAACACAGATGCTTCCAGCTACGAAAGCTCGATTTCGTGTGTTGCGATTCGAAATGTATCAGACTGCAAGTACGTGAAAACCAACAGTTCTAGCTAAGCAAGGTCGATTTGTGCATTGATCTGGCTACGCAAGCAGTGCATAACAAAAAATAATAATATTTAGACTATAGAATTTTCCATTAATTTGAATTCCATATTTTTTATTTCCATGAAATGTACAGGTCTGCAAAACACCATTTTAAAATCCTTTGATATTTCCAAGTTTTTCAGGACCTTTGGAAGCCTGAACTGTTGGCAGTTGTGGCACAAAAGTTAGTCATGTACCCTGCCTAAAGACCCCCACTGCCTGATTGAAGTTCTGAATAAGAACTTGTACTTGGTACCCAAACCTAGTAAATGATCACATTCATGACAAGCAATTTTGTAAAGTAAATCCATTCTTACATAAATTGTCATCAATATCACAAAACCATTTGTGCAATTGTTTACAAATCCATTCTTATGCAATTTGTTACCAACTTCATAAAAGACGATCATTTTCAAAAAGAAAAGTTTTACATACAATTTACACAGAAAGTCGTTCTGCTCACATTTCATGAATCTGATTGTGAGAGAAAAACTGCTAAATAGACTTAAGTTAAATGTAAAGCGTGTTAGACATGGAGGGTACCAGGCTCTTAAAATGTAGCTAAAAGCATTATCAAACTAGCTAAAACATATTTATAAACAAACACACAAAGATTAGAGACGTGTAGAAATTGGTGAATGATGGGCATCATTCCATGAAGGCAAAATTAAGTCAGAGATATCCACTCAGTCAAAATGATCAAGTCAACAAACAGGAAACTCTAAACTAAACTAGTAAACTTACAGGATGTAAGTATGTTATTGCTTATTTGCTCAAGGGTATTTGGGTAACAAATGAAAAAGACCATGCAAATAACTCAGCAATGTCATCAATAGCAACATGTATGTAACAACATGATGTCTATATATTTGAAAGTTCTGTCAATATGTATCTAGCACAAAAATGGTTCACTTGAAATATGGCATAAGGCATCACCACACCTTAAAGTTAAATAATAACGGCATAATGAATCACTCACAACATGCAAATAATGCGCAAAAAGCATTCTGCGATGAATGTGACACATATTCTTCTGAATTTTATGGAATAGATTTAAATAAGTTATGTTGACATATCAGAGATGCTGTCAATAGAGATGAATTTCTATCGAACACACACACACACACACACACACACACACACACACACACACACACACACACACACACACACACACACACGCAGTACATACAAAAATCTAATAAATCTAAACTGTTATACTGTTCCCGGATCTTTTTGTACACCACAAAACACCTTTAAAGGAACCAACACAAAGCAAATATAATTCGAATCTCCCCCTTTCACTATTATCTCTCTCATCTGTGCAATTTTACACTTATTTACAGTTTGAGCAATTTTGAAATCATGTGTTAGAGAACACTCACTGAAAAATAAATGTATTTATGTAAGGATTGTGTCTCTGTGGTGTAAAGTGACACTGAAAGCTTCTGGGTAGCATTTTGAAATCAGCTCACATCTACAGTCCTGACACACTGAGTAATACACTGAGCAGATGTGGTCTCAAACACACACACGCACGCACACACACACTTTTTCCCCTTTGTTGTTTCTCTGGCAAAAAGACACTCTCTTTTACTTCCGTTGGACAACTAGCATTTACACACACCGCAACACTCTGTAGACCGCGAACAGAAATGATATCTTTTACATTTAATCAATACTGTTAAGGACCGCGTGGTCTGGTTACATGATGAGCTCCCTGTGAATCGATGTGCCACAGAGAAGCAGCGCATATTCATAAGAGTCCCACGGGATGATAGCTGAAAAACTTCAGCGTGCTCGCAAAGCAGTCAAGGTCAGCCCACACGTAGTTCATACTTGTGCATGGATGTGCACACGCATAAACAACAGAAACAACCAGAAGCGGCCATGATGTGAAACCCTTTTGGGATGCGACCAGAGAGGAGATGAACGGATTTAACTAAAGCCTGCTTTCCTCTCCTCACGGCCTTGCATTAATGTCTAAATTCATTAATATATATAATATGTACATGCAAAGCTCTTGTTTCTACCAACATTGTGTCCATACTGTGAATTGCTCGCTCTCAGTGTTGACCTGAAATCGACATTATTTTGAAGTGTCTAATAACCGATATGCAGGACCGATTTGTAATTTCTCTGTCTGTTTCTGCTTATGAAACAATATTACCTAAATAATTTTTAGACTACAAAAAAAATATCCATTGTGAATATTTTATTAAAGGAATAGTTCACCAAAAATAAAAACAATTATGTCATTGTTTACTAACCCTCATGTTGTTCCAATCCTGCATGAACTGTTCTTTGGAACAAAAAAAGTTAAAATGTTGTAGAATATCTTGGCCCCTCTTGTCTATTTTATGACTGAGGCACAAGGCTCTTGAAAAAACAAAACAAAACAAAAACACACCTAGTATAATAACAGAATTATAAAAAGTAGTTTATTGGACTTGTGTGCTATATCAAAGTCTTTTGAAGACATACAATTACTATGTTTGAACAGACTGAAATCATTATTAACTCATAATCTTCCCATATGTCCTCTCTGAAATGGACTACAAAAGTGGTATGGACTACAAAAGTGGTATGGACTACAAAAGAGGCAAGTCAATGGCATTTGATGACAAACACCATTGGTTCTTCGGTGTTGCATAACCAAATGTCATTGACATCAATGGTGTCATATTTGATTTAAAAGCTACAGCAGAGGGGAATATTTTCTTTGAATAATAACTTAAATTGTGGTCTGTTCCATACACAAAGCTAATGCATGGCTTCAGAAGGTTTAGAATACTTTTACGTAAATTTTATGGTGCTTTTATATTCTTAAAAATTTCCCCTTTTGTGTTCAATGGAAGAAAAAGTTGATGTATGCAACTGGAACACCAGACCTCTTATAACTTCTTTACATTCGGATGACTTCAAATCATGTATCAAATTATGCCCCCTAGTCAATGCACTATTTAACTATCATGTTAGCATGGAAGAATTATACAGCATCGGAAGTGGCCAATGATAACTGTGGTAAAACAAGCATCTTTGATGGCATTGGCAGGTGGGAAACTTACACCTCCACAGATTCAAACATGCAATTAAGAACTAGCTACCAGTGCCTGGACCTGGGGAGGGGTAATCACAGTTTCCATGGTGTCAAACCTCAAACTGCTGAGGTTCTTTCAGAAATCTTCCATTTGTACATTAAGCATGAGTGAGCAAAATCGGTGGTGAGGTATGTTTAAAAAAGAAACAAGTTTTATTGACATTTTCTAGCATTGTTTCCAATGATTTATGCTGAAAGAATAAAAGAAGTGTAGACACTATATTAAGGACAATGGTGTGTTTCTTTTAGGATAAGAAGGCATACACAGAATCTAACCTTTTATCCACACTTTAGGCCTTATTCATGAAACACATGCATGAAACACAAATTTCTGAGTGAACTGTTCGGAAATCCATTCTTTAGTAAATTGTCACATTTATGACAAGCAAATCCTGTCTTAACAACATGTAAATCTGTATATGGATTGTTCACAAATCCGTTCAAACGTTATTTGTAGGGATGGGAATCAAAAGGAATTTAAAGATTTTGGTTCTGATTCCTCTTAATGATTCTTTCAGTACTTTCGAGTAAGAATTATTTGGAAATAAGAAATTCAGTTCTTATTGCATTAACTGTCCTCAGCATTGCCAAATGATGAGATCATTTCAGATTTCTAAAGAGCAGATACAACAAATCAGAAATGAATATAGTAAAATTCTTGTAATTTTCAAACAATTCTTGTTTGCATACTTTTAACTTTACAAATGCATTCTAATAATTGATTATAACCATATATTAAATAACCAAGAAACAAGAAATGTGATAACATTCAGAGTATTAGATATATATACAATATTTCATTCATTCGTTTAATATTTTATTAAATTCCACTGATTACAACAAACTCATGTATCTTTAACTACACGTTGTCAAATGAATAACCATCTGGAAACTGCACTGCCTGATTGAAGTTCTGAATAAGAACTTGTACTTGGTACCCAAACCTAGTAAATGATCACATTCATGACAAGCAATTTTGTAAAGTAAATCCATTCTTACATAAATTGTCATCAGTATCACAAAACCATTTGTGCAATTGTTTACAAATCCATTCTTATGCAATTTGTTACCAACTTCATAAAAGACGATCATTTTCAAAAAGAAAAGTTTTACATACAATTTACACAGAAAGTCGTTCTGCTCACATTTCATGAATCTGATTGTGAGAGAAAAACTGCTAAATAGACTTAAGTTAAATGTAAAACGTGTTAGACATGGAGGGTACCAGGCTCTTAAAATGTAGCTAAAAGCATTATCAAACTAGCTAAAACATATTTATAAACAAACACACAAAGATTAGAGACGTGTAGAAATTGGTGAATGATGGGCATCATTCCATGAAGGCAAAATTAAGTCGGAGATATCCACTCAGTCAAAATGATCAAGTCAACAAACAGGAAACTCTAAACTAAACTAGTAAACTTACAGGATGTAAGTATGTTATTGCTTATTTGCTCAAGGGTATTTGGGTAACAAATGAAAAAGACCATGCAAATAACTCAGCAATGTCATCAATAGCAACATGTACTGTATGTAACAACACGATGTCTATATATTTGAAAGTTCTGTCAATATGTATCTAGCACAAAAATGGTTCACTATAAATATGGCATAAGGCATCACCACACCTTAAAGTTAAATAATAACGGCATAATGAATCACTCACAACAAGCAAATAATGCGCAAAAAGCATTCTGCGATGAATGTGACACATATTCTTCTGAATTTTATGGAATAGATTTAAATAAGGTATGTTGACATATCAGAGATGCTGTCAATAGAGATGAATTTCTATTGAACCCTGAACATTCCAAAATTCAAAGACACTCCGATAAACAAATAATTTCCTTTTCTAGCCTAGCTTATTTAATAATGAAATCAGCATGCAAACACACTTTGCTGTGTAAATACACAAGAAATAAGCCGCATCCACATGACTTCCTAATTGCTTAACGTCCTCAGCCCAGTATAAAAAAATTCACTTATCACAACATGGCACTAGAACAACAAAACAATAAATCACTTCCGTTCTTTGTAGGAATAACCAATTTATTTATTTATTAATTGACAGGAACCTTCAAGATCAATTCTATAGAAAAGAGAACATTTCAATTTGTCTTCAGATGCAGGAAAGAGAACAGTGACATTTGAAGGCTTAGATGAAAAGGTTAAGATATTCTGAGGTGTGTTACGGTTTCTAGAATTGGCCTGAGCTCTTTGGAGGGTGAGCATCAGTAGCTAAAAACCCACTCAACAAGCCCAGCACAAAGGTTACGGTGTTCACCTTGACAGTTAAATAAACATTCACAAAGACTGGATGGAGTATTTCACATGTCCTTCTAAGTGCTAAAAGCTTTTAAAACCATAGATTTCTGTTGGTGCCATTGTACTTGACTGACAGGAAACTGTAAATCGTTCTAAATAAAGCAATCTAGTAGACGGTTTATCAGTTGGCAAGCAGGACCAGTTTCTTGTAGTTTGCTGCCATAAGAAATTATACCATCCTTCAGAGTTGGGTAAAATTCAGAATTTAAGAATTGGCTCACTTCCATTTCACGAGATAGAATTTTAATAGAATTGGCTACGCCCCATTTGAATTGCAATTCAAATAAATTCAACAGTCACAGAAAATGTTTGCATTAAATATTTAAATTTATATACTGTATAATTATATTATCATTAATTTTCATTACGCCTATTTATTGCTTGGAATGTAGAATATCATTTTTTAACTGATTAGAATAATAATCTAAACTAGAGCTTTACCGATATATCGGTTATCGCAAAAATCGATGTCAATAGTTGCCGATAGTTTATTCATCATTTCAAAATAAGACTCACCGGTGTGTTTTGAGCTTGTTTATAAATACATACAGGGATAGTTCTAGAGGTCGACCGATTAATCGGCTGATTTTTTGCATTTTTTACATAATCGGCATCGGCCAATATCCAAGTATATCAAGCCGATTATTAGGCAGGCGCATCTGTGGGCAGCCTAGTGTTGTTGTGGAACACGTGTTCGACGCACGCTGCCCCTAGAGTCATTTTCCAGCAGAGTGAGCAGACCTCATCCAGTGCCTAAGGAAGGAGCTAAGTTCCTTGGAGAAAACAGTAAGGGTTAAATTTGTATAACTTCTTTATATTTAATTAAAAACTTTTGATATGTTACTGCCAACTTCAAGAAAAAACGTGACAAACGCGATAGTTGACATGACGTTCGGCTACTTTGGATATTGATAGCGTCGTTGAAGTTGCATTATCACAGCAGAAGGGTTGCTATCATGTCACAATAAGGAAGCAAGAATTTTGCAATTACAGACAGTGAATCTGAGACTTTTATTTGTTCTGTTTGTGTGTCTTATATTTGAGAGGGATGTCACTCAATACAGAGAAATAAGTAATAAAAAAAGATACCAACGCACTATAGGCTATTGAAGGACTGGCTTTGGTAAGCTCGGACGTTATCGGTTCTGCTGTCGGTACTGGAGAAATTAAGAAAATACATGTATTATTGCTATAAAGAGAAAGTTATTTTATCTCGCCAGCCATTTCTATGTATAATAATATGAAACCATTCGTCTGTGATGCAATTTAGCTATTCGCAGTCAGAGAGAGAGAGATCTCGCTCACGCGGTGCCACAGCGAGCACAAAACGAGCCCTGCTTAATGAGTGACAGAACTAAACATTCAAACGTAGCCTGGTTTAGATCTGTGATTATTAGTCTGATTTTATTTTAGATTTCGCCTTCCAAAGATTATAAAAAAAATATTTATACATAAGCCGCATTCTGTCTAGCACAACTTCCTTCCCTTCACAGCGGTGCACTGACATTTCTCCCTAAAACTCAAACTTAACGTCAGAATCAGCACGATCGGTGATTGTTGTAAAATGCTACTGTTGCTAAATTGCGGACGCGTTTAATAATAAAAAGAGCTCAAGAGATACCGTTCCCAAGGCAAGGCTCAGAAACACACCGCAAAGAGACAAGCAAAGTATAGGCTACTTTGGGTTTCATGTGCGCGTCTAAACGATAAAATATACACAAAAATATGTCAAAACGACCGGCTTGGAGATTCACTTAAACACAGTTTATTTCTTAAATGGACGTAGTTATGGAAATAGTTGGGAGAAAATATGCTGCATCAGGAGTCTATTAGATCTGCACTCGGTCTTAAAGGGGAAGCATCCTAATAAACATGCTGACGATTGAGCCATTACTGCGAATCAAACAACAAAAGGCAAAGAGAAAATCACTTACAGCTCTTGAATGAATAACTTCTGCATTAATCTATCTATGATAAACTATGCAGTGTTATTTTACAATTGATTACTTTATTAGATTTCTTTTTAGACCACACCTGAGCAGTAATGTTAGTAGACCTTCCTGAAATTAAATCACTGTGCCTATATAACGTTTATATTTGTGTAATATATATATATATATATATAGTAGCAGTATCGGTAAGATAGTAATACCATTAAAACCTTAACGATACCCATCCCTAGTTATGCCTGTGCTTCTCTTGGATGCTCTGAATATTGGATTACGTGTCTGGATTGCCCCTTAATTAAAGCTGCATTTGGATCTCAACCTTCGTGTCTCGGAGCAGGTCGTAACACCTGCTTTGTTTATTTAATATATTTGTTATACATTATTTATACAATATGTTTTTACATTATACATTTTTAATTTAATTGTACAAGTGCAGATTGGTCAAGTGTTCAATAAATGTATTTGTTGAGAAATGTTGTCTATCTTAAGTAATTATTTGTGTTACATTTTATCTTTCAAATAAAAGGTTCAGATAAGAGGTTAAAAACAATCACATATCGGCCAAAATAAATCGGCAGCATTAATCGGCCATCGGCTGACCCGGATTTCAAAAGATCGGCATCGGCCTGAAAAAACCAATATCGGTCGACCTCTAGATAGTTCACCCAAAAATGAAAATTCTCTCATCAGCTACTCCCCTCATGCCATCCCAGATGTGTTTGACTTTCTTCTGCTGAACACAAACATAGATTTTTAGAGGAATATCTCAGCTCTGTAGGTCTGTACAATGCAAGTTAATGGTGATCGGGCCTTTGAAGCTCCAAAATGGAGATCCATAAGACCCCAGTGATTTAATCAATGTCTTCCAAAGCAATCTAGTTGGTTTTGGGTGAGAACAAACCAAAATATACAGTAACTCCTTTTTCACTGTACATGTAGGCACGATCATGATTTTAAGATTGATTACACTTCCTAGTGCTTGACGAATGTACACTGTGCCAGTTGCCGCTATAGGCGGAGTAATTGAGCTTAAAATTCAGGAACTGAAATGGAATTTATAAGGCCTTTTGAATTTAGTTTATAATTTAATTCGAATTAGTGGTTCACAACCCTGACATGAATTGGGCTATGGCACAATGTGCGGTATTTATTAATGGTATTTATCAGCTGTTCATCCGCATGAGCAAGAAGCTATTAGCAACCTTGGATAAGTAAAGTTTTAGGTTGAAATTGTCTGTAAAAGGATCCAAAAAGCCAGAACTCTATTGAGATAAGTGGTCTCTATAGTGCACAGGCAGCTGAGAAAACTGTCTGGGCACACTTGAACATTCTCTTAAGATCCAATGGTGCCTGAACCCTGGTCTTAACCCTACATTATAATCCTGCCCAGTACAGCCAAATGTAAGACCTTTAGATAACACCAACAAAGCTGCATTCACAAACCAAAGGCAGAGAATGGAGATAAAATCTGAGAATGAACAGATGAGACCGATATAATGCATTTTCTTCCTAGGAACCTACTCAGGCGTGGATGTTTTGTTAAGGGAGGAACAACATTTTCAAAAACACATCTTGTAAGAATGCTGGAGTTCACTGGGGGCATAAATTAAACCAATCATAGAGGAAACACCAAGGCAATATCTCTGGGAATAGGCTCCAGAGGCTAGAGGTAAAACAATTGGCCTTTTCTTTCTACAAAGAGATCTATGTTTAAAACTAGATTTTTACAATATAGAAAATGTGTGTGGTGCTAATCCGTAGAAAACTTGTCACCACTATCGGTTTTTACTTTGGGTAGGGATTTAGAACTACCCCAACCCCAAGTGTGAGCAATAATAACAGTGCAGGTTTAAAAAGAGAATCTGTCATTTGTTTTAGCAGGTGTTATGCAGCAGGACACATGTCCCTGATGGGGAGACAAATTACTGTAGTATTGAGTTTACTGTATGTACCAAACTGCCATCTCTATAAAAACCTGTAATATAGTAGTCTTGATTTAGACCTGCCTGACCTAAGCTGAATTGGATAGCCAAGAATCCATTCCCTACCAATCAAAGCAGAACATGTTCCTGAACGAGAGGTGGGCCGCCAGCCTCCGGCGTAAATCTGTCGCCTCTTTAAATTTATGAGTCCATATCAATACCCACATCATCTCTCTGTAGTGCTGAGAAATAATGGTGAAAATATTGTTCTCCTCACTTGGCACCGAGATTTACAGCGAGCTAGAGAGCAAGAGAGAGAGAGTGGGAGAAATAAGAAAGAGTAAGAGAAGGGAGGGGGTAATCGGACCTTCCCCAGTGATAAAAACCCCCAGCGGGATTCAGCTCTCCGCAGTTCCACTCCTCTCACCAACAAGAACCGTGTCAGCCCCGTCCCTGTTGAGGTCTCTATTTTTAATCCCTGTGCCCGAGTTGCCTGGGGCAAAACACAATAGAGGGTCAAGTTAAAATGAGGTTTCGAGAGAACAGGCTGGAAGGAAATGTACTGAATTACTGTTGGACCTTGTTGAACATGCCGTTAGTACACGAGGTGTTAAGGAGTCAGAATAAGATGCAGAAAGTTTGCTGACAAACAAGCAAAACATACCAACATTTTACGTCGTTTCAGTATATAAAAACTAGAAGTGCACAATTTTTCATGGCTGTTAAATTGTTTGCGATTACAGGGGAATTTAATTATGGTTAATCAATACCGATAGTTGAATAAAAGCCTTCAATTTTAACTGAAAGGACATTTCAGGACATTTGCGCCAAAGTTTTTTTTCTGTAATGTGCATGTAAAACCACGTAAGTTCACGTGCACCACTAGCAACCAGAGTTCGCCAAGTTATCACGTCATGTCTCTCTGTAAGGATTAATTCAATATCTGCTCACTGTTACGTAGTGTTTGCACTTTTTTAAATTGGAATCATCTGCTATTATTAACAAAATGCCACTCCATATTCCTTGTATGTATTATGATGTAATAAACGAAAATGCAACAAATATGCACGTCTGAGGGTTTTCACATTTAAATACTCTTTATAGTTTGTTCTGTTGTACTCGTGGTCACGATTAGGGTTTCTCGCTCTCAATGGGGCACGTGGTAATTTGTGCATGGATCATGGACAGTAGCATGAGCCTCCACATGAGGAGTCTCTGTGTTGTCATGCACAGCGAGCCATATGATAAGATGCACAGATTGACAGTCTCAAAAGCAGAGTCAACTGAGATTTGTCCTCAGCCACTCGGATTGAGGTGAGTAACCGAGCCACCATGAGGACCTAATAAGTAGTGGGAATTGGGCATTCCAGATTGGGAGGAAAAAAAAAGATGCAGTTTTTAGGAGTTGGTCAGATCATTTAAGTGCATTGTAAAGTTCAGAGCCCAGTAGAGCTGTGCAATGTGGCCAAAAAAAAATATCATATCACAATTTACATTAATTGCAATTTTGGCAAATTATTTTCCTTAGTCATACATTTACATAAAACAATTTCAGTGTTCAAAAACATTTCAAGAAGGAAAAATGGTCTTTGCATTGTGATATATGTCAGTTATTTCTTTATAGGGGTGCACCGATCAGATACCTGGGTCGGTATTGCGTTCAATTCAAGTTTTTAACCAGATCGGGTATCAGTCCGTTGAACACAATCCAAATTGGTCATTACTGTAAAGTTCAAAAAAGAAAAATAAAAGCACCAAAGTAGTAATCCAAACGAATTGAGCATTTTATTAAAAGTCTCCTGAGAATAACAACAACTTTGTGAATTGCAAAAGGCTGCATTTATTAAGCAAATATATAGAGCATGCGCAATGCATTTCAGTAAATGTGATCTGCTCTGTTGACACAAACTCATAGCACGCACGGGCTACCATGATGCACTGCAACAGCACGCAATATGTGAGCACTGCGCGTGCGCACACACACACACACACACATGAACGCACGCATGCACACACAGACACACACAAAAAGAAAAATCACAGATGTAGATGCTCATTAGTTAGGTTCGCTTATAACATGCATTAAGTATGACAACGGAGGAGCATTTTGTCTGATTTTGAATAAGATGCATATTAAAATAAACTATGCTATATACACATTCAAAGGACTTCCTGGAGGGTTACACCAAAAGAAAAGCCCAAGGAGTTTAAAGTTAAGGTATGACTAATATATATATATATATATATATATATATATATATATATAGTATTTAAAAATTCTAAAAGTTAATAAATAATAAAATAATAATTAATATTATTAAATTAGAACAATATTTAAGTTAACTGGGTTCCAAAAATAATTGTATATATAATAGCTTATATCCCATTACAAAGTAAGTGAAAAAAAGAGATCTGAATCCAAAGTCCAAATACAAGTTGAAAAAAATAGGTGCAAAGAGAACTGACAGCTTTTCTACAGAAGACTTTTACTAATAAAAGAGTACCCCCAATATCAGAGAAAAAGTGGTACATCTCTTATTCTTATGCTATTTTTTTTTTCCATTTTATTTTATTATGCATACTCAATATTGTCCAAAAAAGCTGTTATAGGTTAACATTATAGATGCAGAAATTCCATATCAGTGAATTTCCAGCATCCCAATAGACCAATAGACCTGTGTAAGAAAAGCTTTTGATATGCAAGTATGCAATCAAAAATTACAAGAAAAAGCCTGGAGGAGTCTTCAAAAACTCAATGGCAGCTGGCTTTGCAGAGCCCACCCCCGTGAGGACGTCAAAGCTGCTATGATTAGAAGCTCTGTTCAATGTTGAGCTTTGGCAATTATGGGACTGACAAGAGGCTGAAATGGAGTTTGAATGTGGCCTTTTCCCTGTTGGCCTGATACAGCTGCATTAAATAAATAAGTAACTACCAGTGAACCACTTATCGAAAAGGTCAATGTTTTCACCGGGTACGCCAGCTTGCTTGCATCTGACCTATCGGGAGTGACACATATGACCCGTGAACCTATGTGCTTGCTCATCCCAATCCTCCCAATGTAGGTTCGCTGACTCTGGTAATGAGAAAAAGACAATTTCCCATGAAAAAGTGGAGCCACGATCTGATAATGCATGAGAATGAGTCACTCGTGCTGTTCCTCTTTGATATTTATATTGATCGCACAGTTTATTGTGTCATTTTAAATGCCAACATTGGTGCTTCACAAGCCTGTGACAGAAATACATGGTTGTCATCTTGAAAATCCTAACAAAGCTTGCATGCCTTATTCAAAAAAAAAAAAAGAAAGAAATAGGCTAAAAGCAGTTTTATGAATACAAGTCTTCGATACGCCCTACAAAGTTAATTGATTATAGCTTACTGGACACATTTACTTGGTTTCAAAACCTAGTGAGCCAATTTATAAGGCAACATAGCAAGTAAGCACTGCATGATGGACGAAGTGAGATAAATGTTGATTATAAATAATTAAATAAAATTCACTCAATCCCGAAAACTATTCTCAATCTGATTAAAAATTGACTATTTATTTTTATGCTTTTTAGTGCACTGCACCGATTCCAGAAAGGTGCACTGCTTTTTGCCTGCCAGCCAGACCATTAGCTTAGCAAAATGCTAACAACATACTCTATTGGAATCAATTGTGACTCGGGTTTCCCGTTCCAAACACCATTTGTGAGCCACACAGAGTTGCTGCCTATGTAGAAGGTTCCAAATCAGTCACATATGAGGTTACATTATTGCTTTAGAAGGCAGCAGCCCATGTAGGCAGCGAGGCATCTCACTAGGTTTTGGAACAGACTGACTCTCTTTTATTGGATAATTCCTTTCAGTGGAAACAATACTCTGTAACGATGCTCCATAAGACATCTATTTTGAAATGGTGGATGTGGTCCAAAAAAGTCTGTATCTCCATGGATGTGAGTCATCAACTCAGCGAAGAAAGACAGACTATGTAAACACTCTCCTTCAAAGTCAATCACGACTTTTGGGAGAAAAGACTTCCAAATGGAGTTAGAGCTGCAAGCGTTTCTATGGGGAGTTCAGAGAAACACACTTTCTAAGATTTTTTACAGCCACCATAACAATTAAACCTAGGGAGACATCAAATCAACCACAGCTGAGACCAAATGAAATAAACAAGTAGAAATACATCAACCAGACGAGCAAAGGTGTACCAAATGCACACACCAAAATATACAATGCAAGCCCAAACACAAGGACTTTCTTTTTTATTATTACAATACTTTCTCCTATCTCAGCTTAATATTTATTTTTTATTTTACCTTTATTCAACCAGGTTAATCAGTTGAGAACAGGTTCTCATTTGCAACCGTGACCTGGCCAAGATAAGGCGCAAGGTACAAGGCGACATAAAGTTACACATGACATACCAACATACAATTACACAGTCATGAATATAGAAAACATTCAGATTCAGTTAAAAAGTACTGGACAATATATAAGAATAGAAATTGAAAGACTTGATAGTTTAAAAAATGTAAAATGGCAGTGCAAAAGAAATAGCAGTCGGATAATAGTGCAGTCCAACATAGGTAAATTGATAATGTGCAAATAAATGCAGTGACAGCCATTTAGTTGAATATGTGCAAAAATACATAAGTCTTTGTTCGCAAAGAGCATCAACATCAACATGTACAGTGGTCCGTCAATAAATTTGACAGTAAAACTTTAAAAGTAGCGATCAAAACAGTGGATTCTAATTTGAGAGACTTTTGTAAAGTGTTCCAATCATTTGCAGCAGAAAATTTAAAAGAAGAGCGGCCAAGAGAGGTGCGGGCTTTAGTAGAGTCTAAAGAGATATATTTACTCGAACGCAGGTTAAATACAGGCACTGATATGGTTATTAAAGTACTTAGGTAAGATGGTGTTTTGCCTAGTATGGACTTGTAAATTAATTGATACCAGTGATTTAGGCGCCGATTGTGTAACGAAGGCCATCCAACTAGTGAGTAAAGAGTGCAGTGGTGGGTATTATATGGAGCTTTAGTAATAAAGCTGAATAGCACTGTGGTAAACAACGTCCAATTTCTTGAGTAAAGAATTAGAAGCAGTTCTGTAGACAACATCACTAAAGTCAAGCATTGGGATGATGGTCATTTTCACAAGGGCCTGTTTTGCAGGAAGAGTAAATGAAGCTTTATTTCGAAATAGAAACCCGATCCTGGACTTGATCTTTGACTGGAGATGGTTTATGTGGGTTTGAAAGGAAAGTGAGGGGTCTAGCCAGACCCCTAGGTATTTGTATTTCTCCACATATTCCAGCTTAGACCCATTCATGGTGGTGATATTTATTGGGCAAGAGATACAATGTGTATGATTAAAAATCATGCATTTTGTTTTACTAGAGTTTAGAGACAATTTAAGATCACAGAAGGCTAATTGAATGTCTTCAAAACTCTTTTGAAGTTTTTCTAAAACGCTTTCCAGTGTTGAGCCTGAAGTGTACAGAACGGTGTCGTCTGCGTAAAGATGAATAAGAGAGTTGCCCGCAGCACGAGCGATATCATTAATATATACAGAGAATAACATCGGGCCGAGAATCGAGCCCTGGGGCACCCCCATAGATACAGCCAAAGGCTCAGACAACAGGCCCTCAGACTTAACACACTGAAATCTGTCAGTGAAATAATTAGAAAACCAGGAAAGGCAAGTATTTGAGAGACCCAGGGCCTTAATATGCAGTCAACTATAAATAAGCTATTCGTAGGTTGATTTCCCTGAAAAGTGAACACGCTGTGGCTCTGTTGCTTTGCTATTTGTTTGAGCATCCAGATACATCAGCATAATAAACTTTGGCATGTAACTCACACGTGGAATGGTTGTGCTATGGACATGAATATTACCTCAAATCATGCAGCTTATGAGTTGTGCTTTTTGAGCCAATGAGTAACAACCTTGCAACCACCCAGAACACCCTAGCAACGGAATGGTTTGGTATGGACATGCACCACATGCGAAAGTGTAATAATCTATTTGCTAATACACAAATCCAGTTAACACTAAGAAGGAAAATATGTTATTCTCTCCTCTTTATGGAACAAATGCCTTGAAATAATCAGTAAATTCGGTAAGAAAGCTTTGAAAACTTGCTGTCTTACAACAGCCTTCCCTTTAGTTTGCTACAGAGCAGTTTACAGTTCAAAGCAAACCAAAACGATGAGCTGAAAGAAAACTGAAGCTTTTTCCTTCAAAGAAATAACCGTTCAATCTCTGTTATGTCAAAAACTTGTGCTTAAGTTCAACTTAGTCACAGAGAGCACAAAATAGCAAGTCTGGTTCCAAACGCAAGGCCTGGATTTTTTGGTTAGAGCACTCAGCACTCCAACACTAATAATTGAAGTGGGCTCTTTTTTCCCCTGACGGATTTCTCTGTTATACGGTGTATGATTGACAGGTGCATGACACACACTTGCACTTCAGTAGCTACAGATGGGGGGGTGGGGGGTGGGGGGGGGAGCTTCCCTGTTCCTGCTGAGCTTATTGGAGGAGAACCGGGTTTGCGGATCCTGCCCAGTCCTACTTTTCATGTCAGACCCAGTGCTTTGGGAATTCAGAAAGACACGTCAATCCAAAAAAAAAGTATTCAACTTAACCAAAAAGAACATGTGTATAGGAGGACCTTACTATTCGCAGATGAAAAGCCAAGGCTCTGTTCCAAAACCTAGTGAGGTAAATATTTTAAGGCCTCTTCGACTCCCTCCCGAAACAAAGGCTGTTTCAAACTGTAGGCAACTTAATTATGCTGCCCTTAAGATACATCATTTTGGTCCAATTTTAAAGCAGCATTGCATGTATCCTTCAAAGAGAAAGAATAAAATGAAAAAAATAAAATGTATTGATGAAAAAATATATTGTTCAGTTGTTGATTACGATGTTTGATGAAAAGAGAGAAATACGCAAATTTATTTTTAATTGATTATTTAAATGAATTAATTAATTTTAAAATTAATTACATTTTACGTATGAAAATATGTAAAATTTTAGAATGTGAAATATTTATATTTAATATATTAATACA
This sequence comes from Xyrauchen texanus, assembly GCF_025860055.1. Taxonomy (NCBI): domain Eukaryota; kingdom Metazoa; phylum Chordata; class Actinopteri; order Cypriniformes; family Catostomidae; genus Xyrauchen; species Xyrauchen texanus. The sequence continues at coordinate 18,494,362 of NC_068321.1, read as the reverse complement.
TAAAATATGAAAGTACATAAAATTCATTCAATACTGCAAATTATTGATAAAATATAGGCTAGTTAAATATAACTAAGACTGTTTGGGAGCCTGGGTAACTCAGTGAGTAAAGACTCCTAAGCAACCAAATTGGCCCAGTAGGTTAGAGTAGGGAAGGGTAGAGTCACATGTGGTAACCTCCTCATGGTCACTATAATGTGGTTCTCACTCTCAGTGGGACGTGCTCAACAAGCCACGTGATAAAATGCACAGACTGACGGTCTCAGACGCGGAGATTCGTCCTCTGCCACCGGATTGAGGCGAGCCACTATGCCACCATGAGGACTTAGAGCGTAATGGGAATTGGGCATTCCAAATTGGGGAGAAAAGGGAAAAAACATAAAGGTGCTGTAAGCGCTTTCAGTCGTTCTACTTACACAAGACTGAGCCATTAGATTAGCACGCCCTCTTTTTCCCAGAACTCCAAATATACCAAAATTAGCTTTATTGAGAGCAGAAACAGCTGTTAAAAACAACAGCTGCAAAATAGCGCCCTCAACTGACAACTGTTATGATCAACATGGCATAAAAATGCATTATGACTCCATTATTTGCTGCAGCTACAATACTATGAAAACACTATGAAAAAATGATTGACAGATGAAAAGCGTCAGTGTCCGCAGACTGCAGACACATTTTTGCTTGCTGTTTACAGAGTCTAGTGCTGTCACAGAGACAGGTGAAATATCGCAGGACAATTATTTCATTCATATATTTCAGGGAGTAGGAACATATTTATTTTTGCATACTTTACAGAACTTTTAAACATAGTGCTTTGAAACAATAGGCTAGTTTAATAAAGCAAACATTTATTGTCAAAAAATGTAAATGACTAAATTATACCGTTACCCTGAACATTGTGCAATATTTAAAATAGTATTTCAAAAATGCACTATTTTACATAAAAAATGTAATGTATAAAAAACAAATCCATGATGGTGGACATTCAATATCGAAAATATAGATCAGTGTAATTAAACATGGACTATTTTACACAATATTTGTGTGTGCTATGTATTTTTATGCTTTAGGGTATCATGCTGGTTCAAGAAAGGATTGCACTGCTTAGCAGCATGGTAATGCCAAACCAAAGACTTTTTAGCAAGTAAGTCCACTGGCGGACATGTAAACAAGAGCCAAACAAGTGCAGCTCCTACTTCCTTGAGTAGGGGAAAATCGAAATCTCCAAAATGGTTGGTCAAGATTACGAACAAAGAAAATTTTTTAAAACAGCAGTAAAAACCTGACAACACTGGTATAATATTGCCTCAGATTATGTAAAAATAAAACAAACTAAAAAATCCAGGCTTGTCTAACTATTGCGCATGTTCTTGAGCTGATTGACAGGCAATGTCTGTATCTAAAAGGTGACTGCCTCTTTTACCTGTAAGGCGGGACTTCCTTATCTAGATCCATTGACCGTTGGGTGTTCCAATTTCACCCATTAATTTCAATGAAGTGGCCCATCTCTGCTAAATAGTCTCTGGCCAAACTCAATTTGAGTCAAGTCTCTTGTTCAACACAGTTGCTGCCTATATATATGTATAGCATTCCAATTCAGCCACTTCAGGTTTCATCTCTGTTAGGATAATGCCTTAAGGGCCATTGAATGAAATCTTACACTTAAAAACAGCTAGATGCAGCCCAACGAACAAAGGTGTCGAGACAAGTAAAAAAATTAGCATTTTGAAATTGCAACGGAAACTGTACAAAGATGTCCATGTTTACAGATAATTTAAATAAATAACAACTGAAACGCTAGATGGACGTAAAAATGTGAATGGTGTGAATGGCACCTAAGAAGGCTGCTCACTAGGTTTTTTTGTTTGGAACAGACCCCAGGTGTAACTGGAATTTGCGGTTCAGGATCTGAAAAATATATCAAAAGGCTTTTAAAAGTGAAGATCTCTTATGAGGGGATTTCTCATATTACCCACATCAAAGGGTTTAGCTACATACTGTAATGTTTGGAACCACAACACACTGTGGCCATTCAATGAAGAGTGCTTCGTTTAAGGCCTTCCACCCTAAGCATGTCCTTTGAATAATACATCAAAGCAGATAGTGTGCAGAATCGTCAAGGTAAGATCTTAAATAATTCAGTGCAGGCAAACACCCCAACCCCCCTACCCCTTCAAAAAAAAAAAAAAATTACTGTTGGTTTTGCAAAGCAGGGATTTGCAATGATAGCAATGTGTAACAATGCGGCAACAAGAGGTTTGCTGACCAGGGGTGAGACGTGCAGGAAATAACTTTAATATTCCTTCATTTTTTGAGGACAGATGTTCCTCCGTGTTTCTTTCTCTGGCTTATGTTAGGCCTCTCAAAACCATATTAGACTGACTCACCAAAAATGCTTGGAAACGCAGGAAAAAGCATCTACACTACCAATCCAAGTGATAATTTGCTGAAAAAACACAGAATGTCAATCAAACTGCATACTTTGAAATTAAAATGAACAGCGAACTTCACTAATTATGTTCCAGTATTTTCCCAAGTAATGTTTTTCTTGCCATGTCAAGCTTGGCTTTTACTTTTGTGCCTATGTAAGTATTTCAACTTTAAGTAATTGAAGTATTGAACTTCAGTGCAAAACTTGTCCTGAACTATTTGTGCATTGGACTTTTATTTTATTAACAATCAGACTCATAATTTTTCACAAGCAAATTTTCTTCAAATTCTTTAAACTCCAGTTTATTATTAAGGTTATTTAAAGGGATAGTTCATCCAAAAATGAAAATTCAGTCATCATTTACTCCCCCTCATGCCGGATGTTTACAACTTACTTTCTTCTGAAGGACACAAATATCTCAGCTCTGTAGGTCCATACAATGGACAAGGCAAGCGAATGGGTGCCAAAATGTTGATGCTCCAAAAAGCACATAGAAGTAATCCATAAGTCTCTGGTATTTAAATCCACATCTTCAGAAGTGATATGACAGGTGTGGGTGAGAAACAGATCAATATTTAATTAATTCTTCTCCCAGCCCAGTAGGAGGCGAAAGCATGAAGAATGTGAATCACCAAAAACACAAGAAGAATGTGAAAGTGAGAGTTAAAATAGATATTGACTGAGCATGGAGGAGAATTTATAGTACAAATTTACTAAAATATGAATCTGTTTGTCACCCACAACTACCAAATCACTTAAGAAGTCATTGATTTAACAAATGGAGTCATATGGGTTAATTATATTCGTACCTGAGATTTTTGGAGCTTCAAAAAGTTGGCAACCATTCACTTGCATTTTATGGACCGACAGAGCTGAGATACTCTTCTAATAATCTTAATTTGTGTTCTGCTGAAGAAAGGAAGTCAGGGTGGTTTCAAATATAGTACATTTTAAATGAACCAAACCCAGTTTAGTTCAAGTGAACCAGAAAGCGAACCAGTGCAAATTACCTCAGTGCTTTTGGTGTTCACAATGTACAGTTGAAGTCAGAAATGTACATACACTTTAGCCAAATACATTTAAACTCAGTGTTTGAGCAGGGTGGAGCTGAGCAGGGTCTGAGCAGAGCAAGGCCGGGAAGATAAGTTCCCGGCCTTGCAGCAACCTATGTCAAGCCACAAGGTACTTAAGTCATAAAATGCAAAGCAGACTGGTACATCTTCGCTTTCATATCGCACAAATCAATCGAACCAAAATAGAACCCACAAACGAACCGTACTGAGTTTGTCTGAGTGGTTCGAATTTGGGCCCTTTTAGGGGGGCATACACATCCAGGATGACATAAGGGTAAAGAGTAAATAATGAGAGAATTTTCATTTTTGGGTGAACAATTTAACATTGAAAGTTAACATCGTCATCGCCATCGATTTGTCCCACTAGCCTTGAGGTGCATGACTTATTCTTTTGCTGCAAACAGCACAGGGCTGAGTTTTGTCAGGGGCAGAGAGTGAAAGAGCATGATAGCGACAGAGAGAATGAGTAAAAACCTAAGAGACTGAGAGGTAGTTACTGAGGAAAAGAACAGAGAGGGGGTGAGAAACATGGAGAGAGAGTGAAAGAGAGACAGGAAGAGGAAACTGTAATGAAGTGTCATATTTTACCAGTCGTATTACAGATGGCAAGTCGGCTTCTTGCTGCGTTTCATTGTTCTATGTCAAGGAGCTGGTGGACAGCAACTGTCAGCCATTTGAAAACAGCCGTGGAGAGCGATGCATTCACTCATCCTGTCATTGCACACACCATTATGTATCCTCCCCATTCAAAATTTTATTTTATTTTAATTTATGCTCATTGTGGCAGATAATATAATTGGATGTGAAAAGCACGGTCAACATTCGGTCACAGACAGCCTCTGCCTTTCTAAATTGAAACTGCCTGAATGTGAAAAATTTCATCTTTTTCTTTTCTAAGTTTTTCTCTATCACTAAATATTAATTCTCTAAATGTTGTTTGGACATTTTTCATAAAAAGGTATGTTCTTTCCTCCCACAAACCAGAGGCTCAAAGGACAATTTCAAGATACATCTCATAACATTTTTAAAAGATTAGGACAACGAAATACGTTATAATCTTTATCTGGTCTAATGTTAAGATTTTTTTTAAAATAAATAAATAAATAATACATTTGATATATGTATACTAATATATATATATATATATATATATACACACACACACACACACACACACACACACACACACACACACACACACACACAGTGCATCCGGAAAGTATTCACAGCGCTTCACTTTTTCCACATTTTGTTATGTTACAGCCTTATTCCAACATTAATTAAATAAATTATTTCCCTCAAAATTCTAAAAACAATACCCCATAATGACAACGTCAAAGAAGTTTGTTTGAAATCTTTGCAAATTTATTAAAAATAAAAAAACAACAAAAAACAAAATCACATCAGACAGACACCCGGATTTATTCAAGCAAATAAAGCAGGTGAGTTTAAACTTTCACAGTTTATATTATGTAGATCCCAAACTATTAGTGAATGATTACAAAAAAATTCATTCAGAAGCATGTACCGTTGTGGAATAAGGGGAGGCGGAGCACTTTAAAGGAAACATCCCAGCGTTACATCTTCAATGCAGTAAAATTGAATGCGTTATTGCTTTATTAAAGTTCAAATAATACAGAAGCAGATCATGTTAATAACTATAAACTCAGAAACTGGCATTTCTCTGTGTGGTCGGTGCCTCTTCTATAAGATCTAAGGGGGAGAGATTGAAACTGCACCCGGCTGAGAGAGACTCTGCCTCGGGGAACTCATCCCTCGCGCGCGCACGCTTAATGCAGCTAGATTAGAACATATTTAATCACAATATCTATATCTATATATCTATATCTATATATATATATATATATATATATATATATATATATATGTAGTCACTATGCATTTCTTATCATGAAGAAAATTGGCAATATGCAGCTTTATTAATAAGAGAGCACTCTGCACATTAGTTTGGAAATAGATTTTATTCATTCTATTTTTAGTACTTGGTAAAAATTTTAATTAAAAGTTGCAAAAGTTGAAGCAAATCTTATATAAGTGTTCAAAAATACTTTGAGCAACACTTTAATTTAAATATACTATTTTTTAATTATAACACAACTGTACAATGTATGCTTAAATGGCATATTTTTGTCCTTAGTTCTGCTGCTAATGTTTTGTAGACTTTGTTATTAAAAGGGTGTTGTTTAGTAACCTGTTTTTGTGTTTTGCTTTGGTACCGAAAATGGTATCGAGTACCGTGAAATTTCACTGGTATTGGTACCGACTACTGAAATTTTAGTACCGTGACAACACTACATGGCAGTGTTTTTGGGCAGAAATGTGAGACAGCCCACTCCCTTGGATGAAAAGCAACCCCACACATGGATGGTCTCAGGATGTTTCACTGTTGGCATGACACAGGACTCATGGTAGCATTCACCTTTTCTTCTCCGGACTATCGATTTTCCAGATGTCCCAAACAGTCAGTAGGGGGCTTCATCAGGGAAAATAACTTTGCACCAGTCCTCTAATGTCCAATCCTTGTACTTCCTGCAGAATTTCAGTCTGTCATTGATGTTTTTCTTGGAGAGAAGTGGCTTCTTTGCTGCCCTTCTTGACACCAGGCCATTGTCCAAAAGTCTTTGCCTCACTGTGCGTACAGATGCACTCACACCAACATGCTGCCAATATTGAGCAAGCTCTGCACTGGTGGTGACACGATTCCATAGCTGACTCTTCAGGAGGAGACGGCCCTGGTGTTTGCTGGACACTCTGGGATGTCCTGAAGCCTTCTTCACTGCAGCTGAACCTCTCTCCTTGAAGTTCTTGATGAACCGGTAAATGGTTCTTTCAGGTGTAATATTCTTTGCAGCAATTTCCTTGCATGTGAGGCCATTTTGATGCAAAGCGATGATGGCTGCACATCTTTCTTTAGAAGTAACCATTGCTAACAAAATATATAGCAATCAGTCTGCTCTTATAATCCACTCAGAATGATAGAGTGATTTCACCTGACAAGTACTCGTTCACACTTTCTAAGTTGCTGCTGAAATTATTAGTGAAATGATGATAGCTGGTAATTTTGTGCCAGGGCCAAAAAACAGTGAAATTTTGTTTTTTGTGCTAAAATTCATGTTTTTGTCTATATCTAAAAAAAAATTTTTATTGTATACTGATATTGGATTGTTGGTTATTGGATCGATGAATCGTTACACCCCTCATATATATATACATATATATATATATTAGGGCTGTCGATTTAACACGTTAATTCAGTGCGATTCATTTTACAAAAAATAATGCGTTAAAAAAATTGCATGCCCCCGGACCATAATAAGGAAGATTCCTGAGGAATGCAAGCTTGCAGTACCACCTGTTTACTCCAGAGGGCAGTAAGTGAAATTTCAGCTGTATGAGCAACGCACAGTTTATACAGTGAAGAAAACAACCCACAACACAGACATTAGTTACGTTCTTGCGATCAAAATACTTGAAGGAATGGGATCTCACGACGTGTTTAAAAATTGAGTATTAAACTATATTTATTATAATTATTTTCTTGTAGAGAGATTTAACTGTGATGTCGATATAGTCTGTACATTTTGTGGTCTGCAGGCGGAAACATTTTTTCATTTATTTTGGATTTGTCCCTACTCTACTTATTTTTTGGTCTGACTTCTGCAAGATTGTTAGAGATCATATTATTCTCAGCTTTCAACTTTGTTTTGAAAAAGATTTATTCGTTTTTTTTTAGCTATGACATGTCTCTTCATAACGAATATTATTTGATTAATGTTCTGCTTTTGTTGGCAAAGTTTAGTATTCATAAATTTAAGTATGGTGGTTATAAACCATTAGTTTTTATTTTTAATTCAGAGGTTCGGCAATACCCAAGAACAATTTCCAATTTGAGTAACAAGAAAGCTGTAAAGTGTATTGAAATATGCAAACAATTTGATATTTTTATTTAAACTGTTTATTTATTTTCCTTTTTGTTATTGTTTGTTTTAATATACCTCTTGGCTCTAGATGTAAAAGTTTTGTAAGCATTAATAAATTAAAAAAAATGTCTGACGCAGGTGTAAATTGACGGGTCCTTAAACAAGCCCTCATAATAAATCTAGAACTGATTGACAAATTCACTTGTGAAATGGATTGCTGTGAACTGTATGCCAATAATTGACTTATGATAAATAATATAGTAGTAAACAATGCATTATATTCAAAAGCTGCTTTTTGTATTGTCTTTTCAATGATTAACTCTTCTGCCACAAGAATGTAATGCATTTTAATTATATTAATATTTTTTATTTTATATATATATATATATGTAATTTTTATTGTAATATTGTAATATGTAAATGTGTGTATATATATATAATTTTTAAATATTTAACCAGGTTACACAGATGAAAGAAATGGACACAAGGACACAGTTACTTTACCATTGGCATCCACCTGTGAATCATTAAAGTTGCAAAACACATTTTCTGGATAAAAAACCCATTGTTCAGGCTGTGAATCTTAAGGAAAATTAAGACCAAAGAGCATTCCACAGAAGTTAGAGATACAATAATAAAAATGCATTGATTAGGGAAAGGGTAAACAATAATATCAAAAATGTTTGGTTATCCCAGTGAGCACAGTTAATCAAGAAGTGGAAGCTGCACCACACCAGCCAGGTACTGTCAAGAAAAGGCTGTCCCTCAAAACTCAGCACCCTAGCAAAATAGAGAATTGTGAGAAAAGCCTCAGAGTGGCCAATTATCACTTTGAAAGAGCTACAGATTTAAGTGGCTGGGAGTGGAATAATGGTGCACCAGTCAAACATATCAAGAGCACTGCATAACGCTGGCCTGTATGGGAGGGTAAGATGGCAAGACAGAAGCCGTTACTCAAAAATACCATCTGAAAGCACATCTGGAGTTAGCCAGAAAGCATGTGAGTGACCCAGCTGCGATGTGGGAGAAGGTTTTGTGGTCAGATGAGACCAAGCTTTTGGCCAAAACTCAAAGTGCTATGTGTGGCGCAAAGCTAACACTTCCAATGCCTCAAGACAAACCATCCCTACAGTGAAGTATAGTGGTGGCAGCATCATGCTGTGGGGATGATTCTCATCCTTAGAGACTGGGCATCTTCTTAGAATTGAAGGAAAAATGGATGGAGCAAATTATAGTGAAATACTGCTTCAGTCCACTAAAAATCTAAAGCTTGGGAGGAAATTCACCTTTCAGCATGACAATGATCCCAAGCACAAGGCCAAAGCAACATTGGAGTGGCTCAAGAACAAAAAGATAAATGTCCTACAGTGGCCCAGTCAAAGTCCTGATCTCAATTCTATTGAGATATCTGTGGCACTATTTGAAAATTGCAGTCCACAAGCATCACCTAACCAACATGAACAACCGAAAGCAAATCTGCCGAAACGAATGGGCCAAAATCACTGTCATTGTGTGTGCAAAACTTGTACATATGCACCCCAAAAGACTTAAAGTAGTCATTGCAGCAACAGGTGGCTCGATCAAATATTAATGTGTGGGGGTTGAGTACTTATGCAAGCAAGATATTTCAGTTCTGATAGTTGCTTTTTGGAACTATCGGTTATGCTGTCTTATGCTATACTCATAGCCGATAGTTACAAAAAAGCAACTATCGGCACGGATTAATCTGTAAAACCGATATATCAGTCTAATTCTACTACTTATGTGTCAAGGTTTTTTGCTACAAATTCAGACAGAATTTAGCCGCAATTAGTCTTCCACTTTGTAATAAGGTTATATTATTTAAATGTACGTGGTATCATGAACTAACAATGAATTATTTGTTTTTACAGCATTCATACATTTTGGTTAATTTCTATTTCTAAATATACTATTGGGTGACACAAGAAACATATCAAGATAATTTCCTGTTCGTATTTAACCTTAAATAACTATGAATATAATATATATCATATAGAAAATTAAGCCTACATTTAGGACCATCAGTATTTTTTGTATTGTGAGCATTTTAACCCTAATTAATGTAACACATGGTAAATGGTCTGCTCTTATATAGCGCTTTTTTAACCCGAGGATACCAAAGCGCTTTACACTGTGTCCCAATCACCCATTCATACACGCATTCACACACCAATGGCCGCAAAGCTGCCATGCAAGGCGCTAGCCTGTCATTGGGAGCAACTTGGGGTTCAGTGTCTTGCCCTAGGACACTTCGCATATGGAGTCTTGTGGGCCGGGTATCGAACCGCCAACCCTGCGATTGGCAATCGAACTGCTATACCACCTGAGCCACAGCTGCCCCTAATCCGGACATTTTACTTTTACCATTGTTTATACCTTTATACCTTTTTATACTCACAGTAATACATATTTTTGTCATTTTGATTAGATAATCATCAAGTGATCGGTGTGTGTGTCTGTGTGTGTGTGACGAGTTTCTTTGAGAATTTAAATGAGCGTAACAGCGCAAAATACAAACAAAAATATCACTGAATCTTATAGAAGCGTTAAAAAAAGCATAACACATTACAATTCACAAGTTTGCCCTAGTTTCACATTAAAGACCCCTCACAAGATGTGAAGTGATCAGCCACTTGAAGACGTGCAATAGCTCTGTGAATCACAAAAGGCTCCGTTTAATCAGTAAATATATAGTATGTGCAACTCCAGCGCTGTAGTGAATGACGCTGCTCTGTTTACACACACTCGCGGCCATTTTTAGCCTTCACACGTTGCGCAACATTTGAGCACTTCTCACGAACAGCACCTGATATGTAGATGCACAATAGTTTGGTTAACTTATAATATGCATTTAGATCGGCACCAGAGGTGCATTTTACCAGAATTTGAATAAGAAGTTAATTAAACCACTGTGAACTTGCCTACAAACAGACACATACAGGACTTCCTGGAGAGTTCAGAATGTCAAAATAAAAGTGTGAGGATTTAAAAAGTGCATAACTTAAATATATTACTGTTGTATTTAATTTTATATTTTAAATTCAACAATATTAATAACCATTTATTATTATTGGTTTACAATTTATAACAATATTTAAATTGAACGGGTTCCAATGGGTGTGAATGAAAAGTGTGAAGTTTCTGTCCTAGTGAAGACTTGAATTACTGTTAATTTTGCTGCTACATTATCCAGTATACTAGTTAATAATAAAGTGTTTTTAATAAGTTATACAGTTATATTGAAGTAATGTGTAGTTAGAGGTTTGTGTTTCTTTACATATTAAAGAGTACACCCAATTAGTTCCACACAATAATGTAAAGATATTCTAAACTGATTATGCAAAAAAAAAACAACACTGGTATCGGATCGGGATTGGCAGATACTGAGATTTCCGGTATCAGAATCGGAAGAGAAAAAGTGGTATCGGTGCATCCCTACATTAAATTATGTTTATTCATTCAGTATAAATTAAAAAAACTATCGGCTGATTAATTGGTTATCGGCATGTCTTCCCAACTTAGTTATCTTATCTGCAAAATCCTATATTTGTCGCCCTCTAATATGCATAGCTAATCTCAATACCAGTGTACTTCACACTTGTTTTCGATATTCAATAGGCACTGATATTTAAATATTGGTAGTGAAAGTGAATGTACTTGTGGCTGTGGCATCAATACTAGGACGATTCCTCAATGACCCATTTTTATAGCTTAGCTGCTATAAATGGTCTGCATGGACTGGGAAGGATGCTTTGCATTGTGAATGCTAGAGTATTTTTAAAAGAGCAAGAAAATCCTATTTTCCATCATATATCAGCATTAAAGTGAGCCTTCACAGCTACACACTGAAAAAAATACACAACGTCACAGAAAATGGTGTAATAGAAGAAATAGTTCTCCCTGGAGCAGTCCAAACTCCTTCAAGACTAGAGTAAAAAGTTCTGAGGAAAGCTTCAGTTTTGGCTGTGTTGTGACAGATAATGAAGTGGGTGGTAAAGCCAGCTGATACACATCAGTCCTGATGGTTTCTGAGTCTCTGTACTGAGTGAGTGAGATGGCCCAGCATGACTGTGCATATAATGGCCCAAAAGCTTCACATTTCCTCTGATTTGTGACAAAGCATTCATGTGACAAATGTCTCCCAGCGATCAGACAAGCATGGAGAGCCGACATCCACAGATGGTGCCTACAGCAACTGTCCAAAGTAAATTGTCAAAATCTACTTGTGTGTCTGTGTGTGCGTACCTGGGTGTCTAGTTGGTAGGCATTTGTGGTTTGTTACACTGGACAGGTTCCATTCATCTTTAACAATTAAAGTCACATGACACACTGTAAATGATGTTATTAAGATTTATATTTTTCCCACTGTTATTAATTCGATTACATAATTTACAATGTTTCATTGGATAGTAGTTAATTCCCTCATTAAATATGTTAAGTACACAGTCTTGCACATGTCTTTTTGTCTGATTTTATTTTTACCTTGGCATTGGTTGATTTGGGTCATGGCTTCAAATGCTTGTATGAGGACTTTATGATATCTCTATGAAAAATAAAAAGGGGAGGAACAATTCCCAATCCAAGATGGCTGAAAAACTGGGCACTGCACTCTTGCTAAAATATTATTTTTCTTTAAACAGGTTTTCCCCTGCTAAACAAGGTGGATTAATTATTTGTAACATACAAATAAAAATGGCAGACAACTTTAAAACAGAAATATTCTAAAACCTAAATCTAAAATTAAATTTTCCATTGCTTTTCTGTACCTTTGCAGTCCAAAACAACCAATTTCTCATGCACCAAAGCATCAGATAATTCTTAGGTCATCCATCTATGCTGGACTCCCTTTAATTAAACACATCACTTAAGATAAAAAAAAAACTATTTGTAAGCTGAAAATGCAACCGAGTGAAACTACAAGCTTCTACTCACACTTGCACCAATCCATCATGCTGCTCGGGTTCTTTGATCAGCACATATGTTGATCTGTGTATTTGGCTTTAGAGACCTAATGAAAACGGTGAGCGGAACCACAGGTGGACGCTGCACCGTGAGCCTTGTCTGCCTTCATCCAGAGCAAGGGCCAGAACAAGTACTCTACCTTGTCATTTTTACATTCAGCACTTGCTGATAACACAAACCATGCGAAATTAGGTACTTGCAACACATTACTTCCGTGGATATTCTGTCTCATTGCAACCAAAGAGTCTCAGCTGAAAAAACACTGTGCCTCCAAATCGCTCCCAGCTTTTCAGTAGAGTGCCTGGCATTTTCAGCTGCCAAAAAAAAAAAGTTTTGAATGACACACAGCCTTAAGGTCTTCCATATGACTCCAGTGTTTAATCCATGTCTTCTGAGGCAAAACAATACATTTCAGGCTGCCCCTGATAGTCGACCAAACGTTAGTCGATGAGAAGAGTCTTGGTCGACCAAGTTTTGATTGATCGGTTGTTGGCAGAAAAAACTCCACAGGAAACTGACAAACACCGGTATCACCACTACTTGGATGCTAGATAGCAGTATGGGGTAATTTTCATTAAGCAGGGTCAGGGTTAAGCCTACACAATACAGCAAGACACCTTGATTTCAAACTTTGAACTTTATATTTATTTTTATTATAACATAAAATTCAAATGAAAATGGAAAAAAATGTAAATGCAGTTAAAATCTGTGTTGTTCAACTTTTTGAAAGACAGTTTTACAACAGTTGTGAACAACTCTGTGGCAAAGAACCTACTTAAACCTACATAAATTAGTTTTGTTCCCTCCTTCATGATATATATACATATACATATATATTGCAATATCCAATTACATCGGCAACCCTCCTGGGCTGAGGAATTAGTGAATATTCTTGCTTAAGTGATTTTGCATTGAAAATTCAATTAATTTATTAAAAAACAAAAAACTTAAATCAAATACATTTCTAAATTCAAATTGCACTCCAAATGAAATGAAAAAGCACATAAAATAATGAAGTGATAAAAGAATAATATATATATATATATATACACACATATATATACACACATACATACTTATATACACACACACACACACCTTTCCATTTACCATTAGGCAAGAATCCGTACAGCATGCAGGAGGAAAATTACTTACACAAATGAAGACATAAAAACGTATAATTCTAAATGTAAAAATAATAATTATAATTATGATAATAATCACTGAAATATTAACCATGGTTCGAGGTGAATGTGTTTTTGTATTATTTTATATATTTTTTACGATTTTACAGGCTGCAGAGTTGCGATCACAATTAACTGCTCTGTGGAAATAAAGTGAACTGATCTCAAAGCACCTCCTAAACGGAGATGTCTGAGGTAATTTGCAGCATTCAGAGACGATACTATGCTTGGAAAAATAAGAAAAACAAAGAAAGGGTTAGAACATTTTACATGTATGTGTTCACGATACTGCACGCCTCCATATCAGTGCATCATACATGCGTAATAGACGGTTTTTCTGTCATTTGTTCTTAATAATATAATAAAGTGTTTTTTCAAATGCGTGTCTGTGTCTCTATGGGCAAATTATTTGTAATTTTCATTTGATAATAATACTATTAATAATAATTTAATACATGGGAAAACGGGCCAAATATCAAAACACATCACTTAAGATAAAAAATATATATATATATATTTGTAAGCTGAAAGCGCAACCGAGAGAAACTACATGCTTCTCTTCACACTTGCACCTATCCATCATGCTGCTCGGGTTCTTTGATCAGCATATATGTTGATCTGTGTCTTTGGCTTTAGAGACTTATTGAAAACGGTGAGGCAGAACCACAGGTGGACGCTGCACCGTGAGCCTTGTCTGCCTGATGCTCCATCCATCATGCTTTTACAGCACATCAGATTGAGCCCCTCATGCGCACTGAATCTGTCAGGATGATGGAACTGCCAGTGCGGCTGAGCAAAAAGGACAGAAGCGCACAACTCAATACAACATCATTTTTACCTGTTATTAACTTGATTTCTTCTTTTCAACCTAGTAGCGAGATTTAATTTCGGCTGCTCTGAGGGGAAGTGCTACTTACCTTGAGTTGTAATTGAACAGGGCGGTTTTGAAAGATTGCATTGTTTGTACTTGGATGAAGATATAGTTTACTATATGCAAGAAGTTGGACATTACTTTCACAGCAGCAGAATATGGCTGTTAGTGCCATTTGGAGTGGTAAATACAATCCTGTTCTTAGACTATTAGTTATGAAAGAGAGTGACAACCACATTATAAAAATAATCCCAAAAAGGAATTATTCTTTAAAAGGAATAGTTCACACAAAAAATCATTATGTTTAATAATTTACTCTCCCTTATGTTGTTCCAAATCCTTATAACTGGCTGAATTCAGTGGAACAAAAGGGAGGTCTTTGGCAGTATGTTGTTTCAGTCACCATCCCGTTTCATTGTATTTTTTTTCCATACAATGCAAGTGAACAGTGATTGTGACCAACATACTACCTAACACCTCCTTTTTGTGTTCCACAGAGAAAAGTATCAACAAAGTCATACGAGTTTGGAACAACATGAAGAAGATTACAAGAGGTCAAATTATATATTGGTATTGCCGAAGTGTCCTTGGGCAAGACACCGAACCCCAAGTTGCTCCCAATGGCAGACAAGCACCTTGCATGGCAGCTCTGCTGCCATTGGTGTATGAGTGTCAGTGTGAATGTGTGTGTGAATGGGACACAGTGTAAAGAGCTTTGGTAACCTCTAAGGTTAAAAAAAGGTGCTATATAAGTGCAGACCAATTACCATTGCTGATTAATCAGTGCCATAGCTGCTTTTGGAATAGGTTCTTGCCAGAAATGAACAAAAATAGTTCAAATACTTTCATAGAAAAATTTATTTAAAAAACTATCTGCCAATTAATCGGTTATCATTATTTTCCCATCACCTTGGTATGAGCAAAATCCAATATCGGTCACTGTCAATTCAAAACAGTGAATGCGTGAATGTAACCAATCATATGCTAGTAGCAGTCTATACATTTTTTTTAACCAATTGGGCCTACTTAGTTTTTAGAAGAGAATACCTTCAGGTAGTACTGTAATTAGGCCGGTCAAACTGTCAGTTATTTTATGTTTTTGACCCAGCTAAATGTATTAAACACCTGCCAAGTGATCAAGAGCCTGTGAAAATTTCAGTTATGCACAAATTAGCACAAAGACCGAATCTACACCATTGTGTTTTTCAGATTTACATCAGTAAAAACCTGTTCGCTTGCTTTGAAAATAAAGTGCATTCATACTGACAGGGCTTGACAATTTAACCCTGATGGAATTTTGCTACCACTCTCTTGCACTAAAACACACAAAGAACATAATTGTGAAACATCTACGTGCAGTACCCATAATTTGCCTGAAATTATAACCCTGCCTTTCATTCTATTATAAGTGTCCTTGGAGTTGACATTTAGAGATGAGGTAACAGAGCGGGTTTGCAAAGAAAATCAGGTGCAAATATTGCATCAACAATAGAAACAGTCTGAAAACCTACATGCTGTCTGCTGTAGCATGCTCGCCTCGGGGTGGATCCAACCAGCCCAGTTCGGCTGTATTTTTACACATGAATATTAGCATGTGGGCTAGTCTGTCTGGTTCCACTTCAAGTCCTCTGTGAGCATGCCTGACCTTGGATGGCAATACACTCTAAAGGGACTTATTCTGTATGTCTATAACATCACAGGGTCACATTAGGTAATAGAAAGGAAATAAACTTATTGTAGCAACACATAAAATTTAAATATGGGAATCAAAAATCCCAATGTGTCTGAACTGGCTAGGGGCAAATCCTACCTGGTCTTATAGAATCACATTACTATAAATTTTTGCAAAATTATTTAGACGGACTTGTTGTCCGTATTGCGGCAGTTTCCTAGCTAAATAAAAAATTACTTTTATTTCCTTTCACACAAAAGGGCAGATCATCAGTTCATAAACACCTTCACACTGTTTCACACAATGCAATCTTATTCTTCAAAAAACATTTATTAAAGTGCATGACTTGTAAGATGTTACATTTTAATGTTTGCATTACATAAACTCCATTTAGAACCTTGTTTGGACAAGATCCAAATGGGTAGTGGTTCATGCATAGCACCAGGATATGAGACCTAAATACCAAGCGAGTCAACACGGGAGGTGAACTTCTCATAGTTCCTTAAGCCAGGGCTCGACATTAACGCTTGTCCGGGACAGTTGGATTTTTGAAGGGGCAAGTGAACGAGACAAGCAGACTGATTTAAACGTCAATAATGAAAAAATTACTGGCAAAATTTGTGATAGCCTAGGCCTGTGTCAGTTATTATAAAGTTAATATTCTTATTTTGCTGTTGAAAATAATCCAGAGCACATAATTTAACAATTTGCTAGCAATCTTGTAACAGCTATTTGATCAACAGGTGGCGTATGTGTGTGTACTGAACATGCACGTGTGTGCCACAAATTCTCGCACTAATGCGCACCTGAGCGGTAAAATTTCAACATTCTGCCAAAATTCCCATCTTGGTGAGGTTTTCATGTAAACACAATGAGTTATGTCTAAAGTGAACATAAACAATGGAGAAAAAAATCACTTGTATTAAAATATCAGACTTGTAAGTATAAATGTAAGCTAACAGACCATCTGTGTCATTATAATAATCAAACGTGAAAACACTCACTGCTCTTGACTCCTATCAGAAGCTAATTGGCAAATTGTCTAAAGGCTTGACATAATTTTCTGGAATTTTCCAAGCTGCTTAAAGGCACAGTTAAACTTTTAACCCACTGGAATTGTGATATATTCAATTAAAAGTGAAACAATCTGTCTGTAAACAATAGTTGGAAAAATTACTTGTTCCATGCACAAAGTAGATGTCCTAAACGAAATGCCAAAACAATAGCATTTTCTCAAAAAATACAGAATCAAACCCATTGCACATACAGTGCATAGTGAATAAGACATTTACTTGTAGCACACGTGAAGCGTTTTACTTTGAAGTTGCTCTCCGCACCCATGTGGATCCAGCACGACCAGCAATCTCCTGACAGTTTAAATGGCATGGATCACCTGCTTGGATTGTCACAGAGTGACCATCATGATTTGTGAATCAGAGGAACTTTTGATCCTGAAGTTTTGATTCTGGCTGACAGAATACACGCTTTAGGGGAAGATATTAGCTGAATGCTCAACGGGAAGAAAGCACTGGATTTTCGTGAGGTTCGTGAGTTGCATATCTTTAAATTAGATATCTGCATATTTGCAAACGTATATAATAGAAGTTTTATTGATATTTTATGAATATTTTATCAATAGATAAGACGAACCAGGCGATTTTCAGGAAAATGAAACAGGTGAGAACTTGAACATAATGAGCTCAAACACATCTGCGGCGGCTCTGATATGCAGACCGTTTAAATCATACTGTGTACACACCGGTCTATTATTAACGCACACGAAGACAGGTTTTCTCTATAACCTGACTGAAATTGCTCAAAAATTGTTATCCTTCATTACCTACAACAGTTGCTTCGCTACTACTTTCTATAAAATGTTTTAGATGAAGGATAATTTTGAGATTGGTCTGTAGTTAAGAGCAACCGAAGGGTCTAATGCGGAATAACCAACATAATAAACATTTACAGAATTTTTTAACCAAACCCGCCCCTTTTCCACGCTGCCCTCTTCCAAATTTTGTCATCAAACTTCCTGTTTGAATTGAAGATGCTAAAAAGTCAATCAAAATGGATTACGTGTGGGAGCACAAAAAATATTTTTCACCAAGAGTTCATGGTGTGAGCTACAGCACACCTTTGCTACGTGAATATGCTAGTGAGGTGTTTTTTTCTGTCATTCTAGATGTTCGTTTTTTTCAGAATCCCGCGGAGGTAAATTGGACCTGGCAGATCACATTTGGACAGCAATGACACTGCACTTTTTCATAACACAAGCATTTAATTGTTATACTTTTAATTCTCCTTCAATTGGAAGGTTTCAACTTGTTAAGAATTTGTGTTAAAATGTGTAGTTGATATTAAACTTCCAGCAGTGACAGCTTGTATTAATAAACAGTTCAACATTAAAGAAAATTACAATTGTACTTTTTAAAATGTGTTTGCTACCCTAAAATTTTTTTAGAGCCTTAAATGTGATTAAAATGGTTGTAAACAGAATATAAAATAAAACAAACACTTTCACATGTGTATGTACGTGTACGTGTGTGTGTATTAATACAGTTGCACCCCTCCACCATCCAGGTTTAACGCTTAAAAATCTGCTCACCTTAACTACAGTATAACGCGATGGGTGAATGACAGGAGCAGATGGTCATGAGGTGTCGTATGAGATATTTTTAATTACTTTGTGTTATCTCTTAGACTTTAATGAACATCAGTAAGTCAACAGCTTGAAGGTGGGATCTTGTGTATTTATGATGAAGTACTCCTGTTTTAAAAATCTCCCGCTCTGCTTCCAGTTGTTATGACATCCCCTGAACACTTCAAAATGCTCATGATAGCTTTTGACAACTATATATCCTGTAAATCCACTTAGCTAGCTGATTAAACATTGACATCAACACAATAGATATATATATATAGAACCTCTAGAATGGAAGTACAGAGACAAAAAAATCAAGATGGCTGCACTTATTTAAATAAATTTAATGTAAATTAAAATAATGCTAAATACTGTTACCTGGCCAGTAATCAATATTTACGGCTTGTAAATTGAAAAACGTTACTAATGCATCATGATTAATCTGTAAAAAATGGATCTGAGAGAACACCAAAGAAATCCAAAGTAGATTTGGCTTGTATGTCCATTCTTCTTGCTATTTGCTCAGCAATAATAAGCCTGATCCACACAATTCCACTCCCTGCGAACAGGCTCAATGCACTTGTGTACCCAAGCTCACAAACTAATTTCTTATAACACGCCAGTCAGCGTGAATGCTAAATTAGAATAATGTACTTTAATACAAACATCATGGATCCTGCAATTCTTCTATAGGTATGTGCTTTTCCAGCAGCAAAAAAAACAGAAAATGTATGTGATATAATAAACTATTTCAGGATCCACATTGAGACAGCAGCCAAAAAGCCAGAGGGCTGACATTAGTGGTTCCGCAACTACCTGTGATACGCTGGTGGGCAGCAGCCACAGAGAATCCCAAAGCAATTTATGGCAACATAATGCAGCCGTTTAGACAAAAGAGATTGTTTCTGGCAAAGCAGATGCATCAGAGCCTTCACATCGAATAGACTGTTTATAAAGAGACAAGACAAGAGAGCTTTGTGTCTTTGTAGAGTCCCTAGACATAAAGATCAAATAGCAAAGGGAACAAAGGGAGGACATTGATCACAGTGTGATCACAAAAGCCCTGTTTAACTTAAAGATGTTCAGTTATTAAAGGATCTTTAATTCTTAATGAAAGGCATTAAAATGGGCTACATACAAGTAATGAGAACTATAGATTAGCACACTGTGTGTAATAGAGTGTACCTGCATGGTTCTCTCGAACTTTTGTGAGATTAATGGATTTGCGATTTTTAAATCAGTGAATTAACTTAAAACTGTGTATAATTTGGCACTCCAGACAGAAGCGTCTCATTATTGGAGAGATTTCTCACTACTGAAATCTTCCTTTGTCTTCCGTGAGTCAGTGTGGCCCTCTGCAGATCACTACAGTTAATACAGCATAAAAAAAAATATCAGGCTAATGTGTATTCTTTGCTAAATTATTATATATTCAAATATTCTCCTTAATATTTGTATGCATTTTTTTATGTTAATAAATAATAGTAACTATATGATTATTGTATTAGATTCTATTGATTTATGATCTAACCATTAACCAGGTGTTTTTAACATTAACAGTCCCATGTATGTATAATATATATATATATATATATATATATATATATATATATATATATTCTTTTGCACTCTAATCTGTCTTGGATACTACTAATCTGATGCTAGTGAAACTTTGTAATGCAGCAATTTCCATACTGCTGCTGCCTTAAGATAAATAGCTTATGATGTATTCTTCTTCTTTTGTAAGTCACTTTGGATAAAAGTATCTGCAAAATGTATAAATATAAATGTAATGTTGACTCAAAGCGAACCCAGGGACAACAAAAATAAAAAAAAGCTTGATTTTTCAAAGACTTTTGCTACATAACACTTTATGATTGCTATTAATGTTCATTAACAAATTCGACAAACATTAATGCATTATTTAATGCTTGAAATGTCATTAATGTAGCACATTTTGAAATACATAAAAACCCTGGATCTACACCAATAATGATCGATTAAAAAAATAAAGAGATTATGGCTCTACAAAAGCAAATACATATTTAAGATACTGACATATACATACAGGTATCTTTATTATAAATGCATATAAATTGCCACAGAAACTTTCTAGGAATTCCATTGCAAAAGGTAAAAATGTGCCATCATGTCTGTGCTTTTATAGAAACTGAAGTACATTATTATATTATGCTCTTTATGAATGTTTTAGAATGTACAAACAAGCATCGTAATGATTTTAGAATGTTCTATAAAGATTTCTCTAGTGCCATTCAATCAAGCATTCACACCAATATTTGATTTAATGTATTAGTAAATATTTAAAGGGATAGTTCACCCAAAATGAAAATTCCATCATTTAATTTCTCTCATGGAAACCCAAATGTGTATGACTTTCTTCCTTCTGCAGAACACAAATAAAGATTTTTAGAAGAATTGTTGATCCTCACATGTAAATGGGTACCAAAAGTTTGAAGCTCCAAAAAGCAAATAAAGGCAGTGTAAAACTATTCCATAAGACTCCAGTGGTTAAATCCATGTTTCAGAAGATATCTGAAAGGTGTGGGTGAGAAACAGATCATTTAAGTAATTTTGTCCTATAAATTCACCTCCATACTCAGTAGGTGGCAATATACATGAAGAATGTGAATAGCCAAAAACACAAGAATAAGAATGTTAAAGTGAAAGTGGGGATTGATTGTAAAAAAAGGACTTAAATATTGATCTGTTTCTAACCTACACTTATATCGCTTCTGGTGTCACATGGATTACTTTTATGCTGCTTTTTCATCTTTAAAAGTTCTGGTCACCATTGATTGCATTGTGAGGACCTACAGAGTGGAGATATTCTTCTAAAAATCTTTGTATTCAGTTTGTGTTCAGCAGAAGTAAATAAGTCATACACATCTGGGATGCCATGAGGGCGAGTAAATGATGAGAGGATGTTCATTTTTGGGTGAACTATCCCTTTAATTACAAAATATAATGAAATCTTACCCTCAGGTGGTTCTTCTCGCAGGTAAGGTGGAATGTCTTCATTGTTTGGGTCAGTAGGTGTTGAATTCTCTTCTATCACCTCAGTCTCATTGGGCCCCTTGAATAAATAAAACATTATTATATATACGATTAATAGCCAAATAAATATACAGGCTAAAATCCACTCAATAAGTACAACAACAATCACTGAAAACTCAAAACAACTCTTCAAGCCTTATTGCTGCAATAATATTTAAAAGCATAATGCTTAATGCCAATGCAGTAAAGCATTTTGCATCATCATGGTGATGAAAAATAATAAATAAGCCCCAAGTCAATGCCAGCTGCCCTGCTTCAGATTGTATTATACCTGTTATCAGTGCAAGATAAGAAAACATCCGTCCAATTAATGAATCGAATATTGTGTCTAGTATAAAAAATACTCATGCATGACAAAACTGCTAGTGAACTGAAATATTCAACAGTTTGTTCTCGTGCAGAATCAGGTAATAACAGGTTTGGCTTTAACACAGCACCATCCAGACACGCAAACAACAACAAATCCTCCACTCACCTTCATAACTGAGGCTATTAATACAGCCGTGCTTTACACAGGGCGTCTCTGCACTTTAATGCTGATAGAGAACACGGACAGTATTGTTAAATTGAAACAGCTCTTTATACGAAATAATAAAATTCTGCGTTTGCTGTGTTTTTTTTCTTGCGAATGTAAGCGGAAGTGACGTCGGGATGTTTACGGAATTATGGAGATGTTATGAAGCTGTTGGCCGATAGGGGGCAGCAGTAAATTAATTACATACTCTACTATCTACGTTTTTAAAACCTTTTATAAAGATTATTACAAAGCCAAATATGCTACACGTTGATAATTGTCACATCATTTACGAGTATTGAGTAACATATAACACCATAACCTATACATGACATAATACGACATTATCATGACATCTCAAATCAGCTACATTTAGCAACATTTGTTTTGGGCTAGCTAGCCTTTAATTGTACCATGGTAACTCAAAGTTACCAGGAAAATACCATTAATGATTATTGCCACAATTATTGTTATCATTTTAAACACTGCTGAAGAAAAAATAGCCTACATAGGGAGTTTACTGGTCTTAGCTGTTTAAAGATGGTTTATTTGGTTGCCAAGCTGGTGTTTAGCAGGTTTAGACGGTTGGCCTGCTGGTTTCCCATCTTGACCAGCTGACAACACCTCTAAAACAATTAAAACAGACCTAACAAGGTGGGAGACCTGTTATAGGGTTAGCTCACCCAAAAATGAAAAGTCTCTCATCATTTACTCACTCTCGTGCCATTCCTGATGTGTATGACTTTCTTTCTTCTGATGGACACAAATTAAGATTTGTAGAATATATCAGCTCTGTAGGTCCATACAATGCAAGTGAATGGTGACCTGACCTTTGAAGCTCCAAAAATCCATTTGCATTAGTGAATGTTTTCTGAAGTGATGCAATCTATTTGATTGAGAAACAGCTCAATAATTTATCTTTTTTTTTTTTTTTTTTTTTTACTATTAATCCCCACTTTCACTTAAAGTGGAGATTTATAGTAAAAAAGGACTGACATATTGATCTGTTTCTCACCCACACCTACAGTATCATATTGGTTCTGAAGATATAAATTCAACAATTGGAGTCGTATAGATTAATTTTATGACTCCCTTATGTGAGTTTTGGAGCTTGAAAGGTCTGATCACCATTCACTTGCATTGTATGGACCTATAGAGCTGAGATATTCTTCTAGAAGTCATAAACATGTGGGATGACATGAGGGTGAGTGAATGATGAGAGCATTTTCAGTTTTGGGTGAAGTATCCCTTTAATCAAAAAACAAGAGATCTCTTTTTTGGATTTGAGACATTGTTTAGACTCAGCACATTTCAAACATAATTCTGGCGTGTGTGTGTTTTTGATACACTGAAATATCCCTTTAACAACATTAAGATTTTTTCAGCAAGAGAATTATAATAAATTAATAATATGCTATAAACAATGTAAAAAGCTTTCTCTTGTTTTAATTTCTTATTGAATTTTTATGACAGCAGTGTCTGTCACATCACCAGAGTTTACAACAGTAAACCATTACCACACTTTATCAACTATCATGACATTTTGTTAGAAACTATGATTAACATGGTAAATTTGAGTAAAATTACACATTTTGACCATATACATATATTTTGTGAATCTGTGGGACTGTGGTGACCTACAAACGTAGGATTACAATGGCAGTAATGACAGCTTAGAGAAGGTGAGAGACCTTTAATGTTTCCAGTGGCAGTCCTGACAAACTATCTCTTACATGCTGCTGAATAATGAATAACCTCATCAAAAGAGGACTAGAGGTGAAACTGGGGTGGATTTTGGTTTTATTAGCTGGAAGTGAAATTGATGTGATTCTGCATCTAGGTCACAGTTCATGGGCTGTTAAAACAAGAATCAGCACTGTGGAAAGGGAAAAAATGAAAAATTGTCATTATATACTCACTACGATATTGTTTCAAACCTGCATGACTTTCTTTCTTTCATGCAGCAGAAATGGAGATGTTATCCAGAATGTTATGAACTGACAGGCTCAGTCACCATTCACTTTCATTGGAAGGAAAATACAATGAAAGTGAATGGTGACTGAGGCTAACATTCTACCTAACATCTCTTTTTGTATTCCATGGAAGAAAGTCATACAGTTTTGGAACAGAGTTTTTGTTTTTGTGTGAACTATCCTTTTAAAGTTTTTGTTTATAATTTATTCACAAGGTAATGTCACATGTCACATGCCCTTTATCAGATTTACACTTTAAATAATGTTGTCAATATATGTAAACAAATTATTATTATTTTTTTATCCTATTTGTCTGCAGCCGTGAACTGGGATACTGAGCTTAACCTGTTAAAGGGTGCATTTATATACTGTCCTAGCTGAAAGGTCTTATCAGGATAGCTGCTTGAGAGACTGGAAAGGTAAGACTGGTGAGAGTGGTTTGGCTCTTTAGAAGGCCCAGTCAAGCCATATGTTGTACAGTAAGGCAATCTGTAAGAGTAAAGTGATAGGGGTACAGAGTTTAACATGACTAATCATGCAAGAAGTTTAGTGACACTTGTGTAATTGAGTATATTGGCACTCACATTTAATCAGCTATGACTTCATAATTCATCTATCATTTAAAAGAATAAATTATTCATTTAGAGACTTCAGAGCTCGTTTTGATTTTCTCTTCTTTTGATCCACCAACTATGTAAAAGTACAATACATCAAAGTTTTAGAACATAGAAAAATTCAACAGAAATGAAAGTTGTCATTGTTTTACTCACTCTCATGCCATTCCAAACCCGTATGCTGTTATTATTTTTCTGTGGAACACAAAGGGAGTGTTTTTGAAGAATCTTTACACAGCTCATAGTGACCACGCCTGTCAAGCTCCAAAAAGGACAAAAAGACAATAAACAAACAATATATTTTCAAGTATATCTTCTGGAGCTGTATGATAGCTTTGTGTTTGAAACAGACAGAAATTTGAGTCGTATCCTACTTTTATGGTGCTTTATGGTGTTGTAGGGGAAAGAGCTGCGTGAAGATTCTACAAAAATATCTTTCTTTTTTTTTCTGTTCCACAGAAGAAAACACCTGCATTTGGGTTTGGAACAACATAAGAGTGAGGAAATAATGAAATATTCCAATGTCCAATTCTGGGTCTAGAAAATGTATTGATTGCTCAGATCTTCATATTTTTTTTATTTCAAATCTGACTGACTTTAAACAAACAATAACTGCAGTGCTTTAAATAACTATGAATTTTGTACATCTTTTTATTTACCTCACTGTAATGAGGCGTATTAGTTAAAAAGTTTGAGGCCTTTTTTTCAACTGGCTCAACTATCAGTTGTATGTACTACTGTACTACTCAGAGGTAATTCTGGGTTATATTAGGTCTAGAACTGTAACTGAGAAAATTCTAAACGGATCAAAGAGTAAATGAGATTAAGACCTCCTAAAAATACCAGTCCATTCATTCTACGGTAATACTCCAAGTTGTAAGTGAAGAGGATTAGGCCAGTTTGTTTGTGAGAAGAATGCCAGGAGTTTGCAACATGGCACATTTGGCTCATATATTGTGACCATTTTCAGATGACAAATAATGTTGAACTTTTCGATATTGGACAAAGTGGCTACTGGACTTGAGTATGGGTCAAACTCAAAGTGAAGAACAAGAGGAAGTGGAACTTGCAGACATACAGCCTCTATACACAGTGTTCATGAATGTATGCCCGAGTGGAGCCCTACATCTTCACGAATTCCGCAAGATCTTTGGAGTTCAGAGCACGTCAGAAGATGAGGCGTTGTACATGGAAACATTATTCAAATCATTTGATACAAACAGGGTAAGCGCAAGTAAAATAGACCCTTTTTTGTCTCGTTTTCCAGTAAACATATCTAAAAATCTTTCAAACAGAAGACAAAAAGCAAAATAACATTGGATTTTAAGTCTTGTTTTTATGCTTTAAACAAGAAAATATTAGCAAATAGTGTAATACCTTTCTTACCTCATTGGCAAATAGTGTTTTTTTTTTTCCTTATTATTATTATTTTAAGCATAAACCTTATGCTTAAAAATTTGGTTAGACTTATCATAAAATAAGACTTAATGTCTTATGTCTTTTTGCTTATTGTATGGAGAACAAGACAAAAATTCTGAGTTAGAAAATGTTTTTTTTTTTAAATGTAATGAAGGTCAGACATTTTTAGATCTTTTTTTTTATTTATTTTTTAATGCCAGGGTTTCTCATTTACCCGAGAGAATATTCAAAACTTGATTGCGAAGAAGCAATTGATATGCATGATCTGTGCAAATTATGTGCTAATGTTATCAGCTCATCAGCTCCATCATTCGTGTCCAATTGCAGGATAATGTAATAGACTTTATGGAATTTGTAGCAGCCATCCACCTGGTTTTGAGAGGAAAACTGGAGGACAGATTGAAGTGGTCTTTTAAAGTCTATGACAGGGATGAAAATGGAAAGTTGGACCGACAAGAGGTCAAGCATATTATAAGGGTAAGATTCCTTTCTTACAATATTTAACCTCTCATGTGTTTTTTAATCTCTCACATGTTCTCTCTTGTCATTCTTGGTTCCAGATCATTTGCAAACTCAAGAAAAACGAAATAGACATGGCACCCAATGCAATTTGTGACAGAATATTTGAACTTGTGGATGAAAATAAAGATGGTAAGTGGTTCTTTATGTTGTTCTATGTGTATAATTTTTAAATGAAATGAGGATATTTGATAGTTTTAGCCATTTTAACAACAGACTTTCTGTATTTTGGCCTTTTAAGCTCTCTCTATATATATATATATATATATATATATATATATATATATATATATATATATATATATATATATAGTAGCAAACAACACAAAGGAGAACATTAACTAACCAATCAAATAGCTATTTATCAAGCCAGCGACCTTTAACGTTTTAAAGTAGCCATTATATAATTTCACAATACTGTGAGCAAGCAGCCTAAATATAAGTTGACTTAGACTGTTGCTAAAATAAGCATCTGAGAAAAGGATAGTGGGAGGGGTGGTCTGAAAGTATTAATTAAAGGCTGTCTTACCTCCTCTTCCACAGGTCAAATATCCCTGTCAGAGTTCATGGAAGGTGCACAGAAAGATGCCTGGATTATGGACTTGCTTTCATTGGACACCAATGCATGTAGTTGGTTCAGGAAAAAATGGGGGAAAAAAACATGAATTTTCAATCTAAGATCTCGTTGCTCTTTTGAAATCTTCCAAATGCTGGGGTCTGCAAACTGGAGAGACCTGGTGTGGAGGTCAGAAAATATTTGCCTTCTGTCACGAGGGAGCATGTGTCTAACTCCAGAGTGATCACGTTGAACATTGATGCTCAACCAGTAATTTTAACAAAAAAAAATTTATGTTAAAGCAGGTTTTTTTTTTTTAGGCTGGCTTTAAGAAGATGAGTTATTTTTATGACAGATGGATCTGATGGATAATTATTACTATTATGCCAAAATTAAGGATTTGGTCTGAGGAATAAATAAGTGGCATTATGTTCTCACTATGTGACATAATCAAAACTTATGTTGAAATGTGTGTTCAAAGATGGGCCTATAACTATTCAATCAGTTTCAATTTTTACTTCATTTTATTTTCAACAATTATGCAATAATAAAATGATATTTCAGCCAACCCATTGGATCTTGCAGTGGCACATTAACATTTTGTGACATCTACTGTATTCTTTTTGGCTGCCTCTGAAAGATTCCTCCATATTGTTGCACAATTAATCTTAAGTGTATAAAATTAAATTTGAAACTATTTTTATTTTTTGTAAGAGCAAAAAGCATACTCTTAAAGAAATATTTAGGATTCAATACAAGTTAGGCACAATCAACAGCATTTGTAGCCTTTTTTAGCATGTTATTGTAATGTAATTAACATTTATTTCGACTTCTCCCTCCTTTTCTTTTCTCCCATTTTCTCCCCAAATTGGAATTCCCAATTCCCAATGTGCTCTAAGTCCTCATCTCAATCCTGGTGGCGGAGATTGAATCTCAGTTGCCTCTGCGTCTGAGACCGTCAATCTGCGCATCTTAAAATGTGGCTCATTGAGCACATTACTGCCGAGAATAGTGTGAGCCTCCACACGCGCTAGGTCTCCGCGGTAATGTGCTCAATGAGCCACATGATAAGATGCGCAGATTGACGGTCTCAGATGGGAAGAAAATGGGCGATCCATGCACAACTCACCACACACCCCATCGAGAGCGAGAACCACATAATAGCGACCACGAGGAGGTTACCCCATGTGACTCTACCCTCCCTAGCAACTGAGCCAATTGGTTGCTTAGGAAGCCTGACTGGAGTCACTCAGCACACCCTGGATTTGAACTTGTGACTCCAGGTGTGGTCACTGTCTTTACTTGCTGAACCCAGGCCCCCTGTCTCTCCTTTTATTAAAAAAAAAAAGGTCTAGGTACTAATGAGGTATTCACAATGGAAGTGAATGGTGCCAATTTGTGAGGGTTTGAAGGCAGAAATGTGAAGAATTAATGTAATTTTTTATAAGAGCATTTGCATTAATTCTTCTGTTGAAACTTATGTATTATTTGAGGTGAAAAGTTATTTAAATCATTGTTTTTGTAGAATTACTGGGTTTACAGAATAGTGTTGTCATGGCAACTCATTTGTGAAATTGGTTATAACTTTACACACAAATGGTTAGTAAGTGATTTTATCACACTTAAATCATGTTAACATGCAAATTGTTTAAATCTTGTGGCTATACTTTTGAAACAGTGAGTATTTTAAAGCTTATGGATTGGCCCCATTCACTTCCATTGTAAGTGCCTCACTGTAACCCAGATTTTTGCTTTTTTAAAGAAAAGTCAAAATAAATTTTTGGTGTTAATCAACATTATGCCACAAATGCTGTTTATTGTGCTTGACTTTGTAGAAACCCAAAAATTCCTTTAAAGCTGCTTTTTGTTTATGTTAAAAGACTTTCTTATATGCCAGTTTAATGTGCATAGACAAGTAAGTCAAAAGCCTTACTAAGTAAGCCGTTAGTAGGTGGATTTCCCGAAGAGTGTAAATACTGTGTTTCTGTGGCTTTTTTTAACAGTGTTCTGTCTTTAAATTTAAAGTAATTCAGTTATGTTTTTTTCTTTTCTTTCTTTTATTTTTTTTTATCTCACAGACTTCACAAAACATAGGCACATAATTTATTTGCCATTTTTTTAAGGCCACATTCCTTTAAAACCACATGATGATATTAAAACTTTAATAGTTAATTTGGTAAAACTTTATTTTAGGGATCAGAAATTAGACAGTAATTCATGACTAAAAATTACACTTGTAATTGATTAGTTATGGACTTGTTTGGTACTATCAAATATTTATCAAGCCTTTATTGGCTGATTTCTTATTATTGCTTTATAACCCCTTTATATTTGCTTTTGTCATAATGATACATTTTTTAGCTAAAAACAAAACACATCAATTACTAATATGACGCATAAGGCATCCTTTAAAAGGTTCTCAGTACTCTGTGTGAATGTGCGGCTTATAAAATACATGTAGAATGCATATATTTCAACAAAGTAGGGAAGGTTAGGGTTAGGTTTAGCATTAGAGGTTGGTGCAGGGTGTCTGTGGGACTCTAAATAAACACAATATACATGCTGCAGTGACAGTCCTGTATAGTAGTATTTAGTTAGGAGAGCAAATGGCATATAACACTATTTGCAATTAGTGCAAAGAAGATGTGTTTTGTTTCTATTTACACTAAGCAACAAAAGTCTCTGCCTTCTATATTTATTTTTATACACAGATGCATATTCACACAGTGTAACGAGAACCTTACTAGTGGTATATTTTGTATTTAGTTCATAAGTTCATTGTTATTAAAAAATACACGTAAAGAGGCTATTAGGCAAGGCTAAGAAATCAGCGAACAAATGCTTAATAAATGCCTTATAATTCTAAACAAGTCCGTATCTAGTCCCTTACAAGTCCATTTATTAGTCATTAACTACACTGTAATTTCTGATCCTGGAAATAAAGTGTAACCGTGAATTTTAATATTATGTATTTAAATTAATTTGAAAATTTTCCAATTAATTTTAATTTAACAATTAATTAGGCTGAGCTTTCCATTTATTGCCAGCCAATATTTGCAAGACGACAGATTCTGAACACAAAGAGCTTGGATTATAAATACCAGTAACTGTTGGAGTGGCAGAAGGAAATAAGAGCCATAATCAAACAATTTCTGCAGGAAACAGCCTTGAGTTGAATAGAAGTCTGTACATAATTCATGTCTGTATGAGTCCACATATGCCGAGATTGCAGGACATGTGACAAATAAAGATATGCTTTTATATGCAGGCTATCTTTTATGTAAAAATAATAACCCTTATTTTTCTATGATTTAGTGACATGAATTTGAAGACAGTTTTACGCCAGTGTGGTGCCTCCCCGTATGCACACAGTGTTCACAGATGGTGCTTAGCAGTAAACTATTCTTAACAGTGACATAATCCAAACCATGGTATTTTTTTCACGCTTAAGCCTAAATGGAGCTCATCCCCTGGCTGAACTGCAATTAACCCCTGTAAATCATACAGGTACGGCCTTTTAGGGACCTTATGTGAAAGTCAACATGTTGTATTCCTCAAATTCATTTTTCAATTGAATTTTTTCCCCTAACATGATATCTTTGTAATTTACAGTTAACACACTTAACATGCAGGGAGTAACCAGCGCTATGGATTAGCATCTTGTAGGATTACTTGATTGACAATACACTAGGGGCCATTAGACTGACTATGTATCAATTTTCTTTGGCCAGGACACAGTTAAGTAGTCCCAGACAATAATGTTTTCCTCATACTTATTAAGTATATGTTAGTGTGTGAATTACATATTTTTTTTTATTTTATTTTGGTAATGGATTATTGGAATGTTACTAGCCTTACTGGTTACTATCCTTACTGGAGGCACAGGCTCACAAATCCTGTAACGTGTTTCCTAAAGTGACCCTTTTTTACCGGGACCAAAACAACAGAGTATGCGTATATGTTTGTTTATAATTTTTGATTATTCTATTAAACTAGTCTAATTAAACAGATAGAATTAAACTAACAGAATATAACAGCTAAATCAAAATAAATTAATACACAAAATAAAATTAAACCAATAAATTTGTTAATCTGCAAATTATTTTAAGTTATTTTAAGTATTGAGTTTACGGTAACACTTTACAATATGGTTCTATTTGTTAACATTAGTTAATGCATTGGGTATAATAGACTAACAATTAAAAAAAAGTTAGTCAGGGTTAATGTTTATTTATGAAAATACAATTGATAGTTCATAATTCATTAACTAACGCAAATGTATATATATCTTTGCATTTGGAAGGTGTATCAATATATCTGGTGTTAAACATTAACCACCATTAATAAATGCTGTAAAACTATTGTTCATTATTAGTTCATGTTAACTAGTTAAAGAGATAGTTCACCCAAAAATAAAAATTCTCTAATCATTTACTCACCCTCATGCCATCCCAGATGTATGACTTACTTTCTTCTGCTGAACACAAATGAAGATTTTTAGAATTATGTTTGTGTTCTGCAGAAGAAAGAGAGTCATACACATCTGGGAAGTCATGAGGGTAAGTAAATGATGAGAGAATTTGCATTTTTTGGTGAACTATCCATTTAAATAATATTAACAAATACAACCTTATAAATCATTACCAAGTTTATTGTTGAATTCTTGCCTTGCATATTATTGGGTCTTCTCATTTGTGAGTTATATCTGAAAATAGAAATGCTAATTATATCAAATACACTTTAATTGACTGCTGTACTCAAAACACTTCCATTCTGTGCAAATGAAAATTGCATTTATATAATCCTTTTTAATTGACATCAACATTTGACCTGTGATTGATTCATGTAGTTCTGCATATTTATGCTGTGGGCTTAGAATCCTTAGCTAAAGATTTTACATAATGAGCTAAAGATGAACTTATGCAAAAGAACCACCCCCTCCTGACTGGTTTCTCACACCGCACTGGGATCACAACATGGTCTTGCTGTGGTTTGACCTATTTACCAGTTTTCACTTCAGTAATCTAAATCCATGAAACCAATGTAGAGACAACCAAATAAAAGTAATATAGTTGGTTGTATCTTTTTTCATATATCCGTTTTTCTTGAAGGATGAAATAAAATGTATTCAAAATTCATGTGACTTTCTGGCCCTCCATAACAAGCACATTAAAATTCTCTCTGACATTGTTCTCCCACTTACTAAGAAGTTGCTAAACGGTGTGCAGAGTCATGGAGATTTATATACACTGTTACAATATTTAACACACAAAAACATTCAGAATACTGCAAACGAGCAACAACCAAATTTAGCAATTAGTAAATACTGTACATATACTCTATATGCTGTATACTGTCAACTATATAAAACAAAATGTTAAACAGAACACATTGTGCAAAATAAATGTTTAGAATGCTGCATTGTTGTCCAACATGATCACAAAATTTTGCTATTGAATTGACCCTGAGATTATGACAAGCGCCATCTCCCATCAGACATCTTTGCAGCAAATCAAATGTGTTTACGTTTTCCTGTATTGCTAGCACGTTGCTCAAGCAGCCTCAAAGAAATGGGTTTTGGTTCCGATGAGCGCGGAATAAAATTTTTAAAATATGCATTCCTGTTGACACTTTGTTTACAAAAAAATAAAAATGAAACTTGCTTTACAACAATTTTTTTGTACTACTCTGAGAACATGGTGTGGTGGGCTAAAGCACAGAACTGGTCAGCAGAAGGTTGCTGGTTTGACCCCACAGCCACCAACATTGTGCCCTTGAGTATATACGATATACTGCAGCAATGCTAAAAATAGCATGTTATTCTTATCATAGCATATCTTACCCCTGTATATATAAACTTTGACCCTTATGCTGCTCTCTCCCTTAATCTAGTCTCAGCCTCAGACGGCACACTCACGTACCGCCAATAGTATGTGCTCTAACCGTCTGATTCACCTTGCACTCAAAATTGGAAAAACACTTTCTCGAACCATTCAGTGCAAATCTCACTGGCTCATTTGATTGAACTTCCATGAGTAAAAGCACACAGGACTTTTCATCAGTCTGCCTAGAAACAGGGTTGTGTTCATAAGGTTCAACGTTGATACAATGAGTGCTTTTAAGGATGAAATAATCACCAGATTTGTCCAAGTTTGCCAGGTTAGTGACATCAAATCTTTTAACGATATTCAGGGTTTAGCTTGAGGCACATAGCAAAGTAAAGCATGATAAGGTCTGGCTACTTGAGACTACCCTTAGTCCAACTTATTGCAACTGGATATCTAGTACTTGCTGCTGGATTGCTTGACATTTTCCACTGTAAAAAAAGTTTTCTTCAACTGATAGAATTGCATGTGTTCCCAACTGATTGACACTTTACTTTAGAGCTGTCACATTGCCCTATCATACAGTCATCAAATCAGAGTTTCAACCTCCTAGCAACAGTGACACACACACACACACTGTTTTTACATAATTGTGGGGGCTCTCCATAGACTTCCATGCATTTTATGGATTTTATACAGATCTAAAAAAAATATTTCTATCCCCTAACCCTACCCCTAAACATAATCCTCACAGAAACCTTTTTGCATTTTACATAAAAAAAAAAAACAATTTCGCTTGTAGGTCTCACAATGATCTCCCTACAATGTAGGATGAACATGCACACACACACACACACACACACACACACACACACAAAGAAGCAAGTTCATGCCAGGGTCTCTCTAGTGAATAAAAACAAACATAGTTTTATGGGGTGTCCATATTCAAAGACTTGTGTTGCTACTGAATCACGTGACCAGACCTCTGCTGTTCTGTTGCCATTGCATTTGTCTTATTCTCATAGCTGAAATTCCTCCTTACTATACATAGATGCAGATCCTCCATTCTAAATGCCACACAATGTGTACTATGGAATAGAGTTCACCAAAAGTTGCTCTTCAAAGCTTAGTAGACTTAAAGGGACAGTTCACTCACAAATAAAAATGATGTCCTCATTTACTTATCCTCACATTGTTCCAAAAGTAACCAATTTACCTCCTCTTATTTGAACTTTGCATTTAAATGATCATCGGTCAATCAGTGTTTCCCAACCTTTTCTGTCGTAACTACTGTACCCATACAGCATCATCAGTAAGGCTGGAATACCCCTTCATCAACACAAAACAAGACTATATCATTTAACATTATTATTCATTTGGAATATTAGCAATGATAAAAATCAATTACATTTCAAATATATTTAAGATAGAATGTCCTTTTTTACATATGAAAGAAATAGTATCTTAGCTAATGCTCTTGTTTATACAGGAGGCCTTCTAACTTGATACATTACGAAATATAAATTATTTAATTTCACAAATTCCATTTTATCAATAATAAATATGATTTTTTTTGAAATTGTGTTAATCCTGGAACCTGCATACATACACCCGTTTGGGAATCACTGCTCTATGGAATGTAAAACAAACAAAAATCACACTTACAGTTGTGCAGTTACAATGGAAGTCAATGGGGAAACCGTTGTGCTGTGTTTACCCCATAGACCTCCATTATAGATGTCTTATTTTTTAAACGACTTCTGTCAGGGTATCGATTGAGCTTAACTTAGGTTTAACCTGGAATATTCCTTTAAGATCAGAGATATTTGTATCAGAGATAAGTTAAAATGTATGAGATCATGTGTGTGGGTGTCTCTTTACCATCTACAGTCAATGCTTGTGGATCTGTCAGTGTGTCAATATCAGAATGTAAGGCCAGGTGGCAGGCTGCCACTACTGTGCGTAACTGGGTGACCTCCAATTGGCACATGGCCAAACTTCAGGCCACTGGAGAGTCAAAAGAGTGAGATTTTGGATTATCTCAGTGTGGACACAAAAATGTGAACAGCCAACTGTAAACTTTAAGTTAACTTTTGAGTGTAGACACCAATACAAGCGAGCCAGTAATTTTGTTATTGCTATGACCTCTTATGAGACCACTCAGAAAACAGCATTACAAATGTTACAAAGTGTCCCACATTGTGAGTTTCCTTTAGGGCCTGGTTTTCTTTTAGGGAGACACACTGCTAACCATTCCTCATTTGGTAGACTTAGGTTACTGGTGTACCATTCACACCCATATGTGGTGGCAATGTGAATTTCCTTTGAAGGCCAGCTAGAAGTTCCTCACAAGCGATGGATACCAGACAACAGACGAATGGTCATTTGTCCATTATGACCAATGCACTGCATCTTATTTATAGCGGACAATGGGATGCCATTCTCTGCAAGTGATCCGGCCACCTCTCTTTCCAACAATAGTCTTCACTGTCCTCGAGAGCCATAAATTATCTTCTAATATTAAATGCATCTGCTCCATTGTGAGGCCTGTTCCAACACCCCATCTTCACATGGGACGGCCCACCTTGGTGTGATGCAGGGATGTAATGTCTCCTAAAAAGGCTTGAGGTTCTGAAGCCGTGGTGATACGTCTCCTGGTGGGACGAATATAAATATAGGAAGCAGGTGAAGTGATTGCTCACTCTCTACATTTCAACCGCTCTTGAGGGAGCAAGTTTTCCAGGCCTCTTGTGCAAGCTCTCCTGGGTGAGTCTAATACAATGGATCTATAATGGTTCAATTTGACTACTACGCACAATAGAGCCAAGCTTGGATGTAGTTTAGTATATTTTGCTTTACTAACAGAAAGTAGAGTAGAAACAGTAAACTAGGGCTGAACGAGGGGGAATGGGATCGGGACATGACCCCACGAATCTGGGGCCTTGTAAGCTAACAGCTCATTTTACAGCTGCATAGCTCATTTGATTAAATTTACAGTTAGTTTTTCCATTACTGGTGTAATTCAGGTTGGCATACAGGTTGGCATTGGTAGCTCTGATTATTAGGTGTACCTGGTCTTCGCATTAATAGTACATACAGTATACTCAAGTGTAATGTGACAATTTCAGAAAGAAAAGCTATGGTGTAGCTGCACTCTTAAGTATTTTACAGTCTGAAATACATCTAAAGCAATTTTTGTGTCAGACTCAAGACGAGGGATACTGTATCAAACAATAATAATGAGCAATATGTATTATTTATAGCACATTAGCACAAGTCTGCTTCATAGGGAGGGTAGGACAACATAACTGAACTTGTAAGAAAAGCTCTTATGAGCACAGATTAATCATTAAAGGTTTAGTTTGGGTTTTATGAGTGCTACATGAAATCAACAATCAAAGAAATAAGTATTTTAATGAGCATGAGAAATTGCTTCTGGTTTTTGATGGAAGTATCATGTTTTCGTTCTTTATGTGTACATGTGTGTTTGTATGCTATTTGTGTTTATAAAAAAAAAACACAAAAAAACAACAGCAGCTGTCTAAGCAAACATGTGTGATGAGGAAGAGACCACCGCTCTGGTGTGCGACAATGGCTCAGGTCTAGTGAAAGCCGGCTTTGCCGGTGATGACGCTCCCAGGGCTGTGTTTCCTTCCATTGTGGGCCGACCCCGTCATCAGGTGAGACAGCGACCTTTATTCACACCATCTGTGGCTTGTTCGTATATGGCTTATCCACTCACTGGCCACAGTAAAGCACTTCTTAAGTCAGTACTTAGGCTAGCACGTAACATTTGACCTGTGAAAACAACACTCTACAAGCAAGTACTTTGCTTTTGTTACAGCAGACATAAGCTTGATTTGAAAATATCTTTGGGCTGCAAATGCAACTTCAATCAATTATTTACTGGAAAGAGAAGATTATAAATCAGAAAAATCTACTTATAGGGATAGTTCTGCCCAAAATTGTAATTCTGTCATAATTTACTCACCCTCATGGAGATGTTAGACAGAGTGGCAATCTTAGTCACCTTTCACTTTCACTGTATGGTAACATTCACCTTCATTGTGATTGACCAGCTACTATGCTTCATTTTCTCTTTCAACAGGGTGTCATGGTCGGTATGGGTCAGAAAGACAGCTATGTAGGAGACGAGGCCCAGAGCAAGAGAGGCATCCTCACCCTAAAATACCCTATTGAGCATGGCATCATCACCAACTGGGATGATATGGAGAAGGTAGACCATTGAACCATATGCAATTTTAAGAGTAACAACAAACTTTAAAGGGATAGTTCTCCCAAAAATTACAATTCTCTCATCATTTACTCACCCTCATGCCATCCCAGATGTGAATGCAGAACACAAACAAAGACTTTTAAAACAATTTCTCAGCTCTGTTGGTCCTTACAATGCAACTGAATGGTGACCAGACCTTTGAAGCTCCAAAAATCACATAAAGGCTGCATAAAATAATCCATTAGACTCCAGTGGTTTTATACATACCTTCAAAGGAGATATGACAGGTGTGGGTGAGAAACAGATCAATATTTTAGTCCATTTTTTTTTTCATAAATCTCCACTGTCAAAGAATTTGAAAGTGAAAATGGAGATTTATAGTAAAAAAAGGCCTAAAATATTGTTCAGTTTCTCATCCACCCCTAGAGTCTAATGGGTTACTTTTATGTGGCCTTTATTTGATTTGTGAAGCTTCAAAATCTGGTCACCATTCAGTTGTATTGTATGGACCAACAGAGTTGAGAAAATCTTTGTTTGTGTTCTGTAGAAGAAAAATGTCATACACATCTGGCATGGCATGAAGGTTAGTAAATGATGAGAGCAGTTTAATTTTTGGGTGAACAAATCCTTTAACTTACAGTATATTGTATGTCTGTACCTATAATTGATGACTTGTGATACTGTGCACTCAGATCTGGCACCACACCTTCTACAATGAGCTCCGTGTGGCCCCAGAGGAACACCCCGTCCTCCTCACTGAAGCACCTCTTAACCCCAAGGCCAACAGGGAGAAGATGACCCAGGTAACCTCTTTTAAATTTCATTGCATTGATGCTAATTTACAGACTTCAGCTAACTTAAAGGTGCACTCAGTCATTTTTTGTATATATCTTCTTGGACTTTGACACTGACACCTAGTGGCCTTGTTGCAGCATCATTCAAATGCAATAGTTTACAGTTACCGATGACATTGTAGAAATTCATTGTTCACAGTCAGCCAGGATTCATTTAATTCCTGATTGAAAGTGTCCAATAACAGGGCAGTTACTGATATTAAGTGAGAAGTATTCAGCTGGTCATTTTATCCAAACAAGGATGCCCCCATGAGGGAACCATCCAAAGCAACTTTTAGAATGTTACTGTCATATATCATGAGTGGTCCTTTTTTCATACAAATGTTTCAAAAATACAATTAATTTCTTTAGAGGTAGAACTTTTTTATTGAGGAAAAATAGATGAGTGCACCTTTAAGACTTATAATCACCATTCATGGAAATGTTTAGCACATAAATACCATAAGCACATGTTAACCTGAGTCATTATTAACATTTATGTATTGGGAAGTCACTTTTACCCAAAGCAACTTTGCATTTGAGGAATACATTTATCATGACATTATGTGTGTGTTCCCTAATAATCAAACCCATACAGCTACAGGAGCTCATTTTATGCTTATATAAATATGAATGCACTACAAAATGTCTTTATTAAATATCTGATATTTCCACAGATCATGTTTGAGACCTTCAACGTACCTGCAATGTATGTGGCCATCCAGGCTGTGCTCTCCCTGTACGCCTCTGGCCGTACTACTGGTCTGTTGCCTACAGCAAACAATTAAATATAATACACAGAGTATTACAGTTGCTGTAAACTGTGAAATTTGTATGTGATTGATTATTTTAACATTTTATGCCATGTCCCACTCACGCAGGTATTGTGCTAGACGCTGGTGATGGTGTGACCCACAATGTGCCCGTTTATGAGGGTTACGCCCTTCCCCATGCCATCATGAGACTGGACTTGGCTGGCAGAGACTTGACTGACTACCTAATGAAGATCCTGACTGAGAGAGGCTACTCATTCGTCACCACTGGTAACCCAACTCACACCATTCATCAACTCATAGCAATTACACACAATACGGAAAGCACAGAAAGTTTGAATATAATAATTTAATTGACAATAGACTGCATATAAGGTTAATTAATGCGTATATCATACATCACTAAGCTGAACACCTTTAGATTAGAGAGTTGTAATGTTTACCATCGGACTGTAGTAATCTCTTAATTAGCTCAACAGCACCACCTATCAGTAATGATTAGTAATTGCGGATTCTTTTGTAATAAAGCGAATCATACCCAGCTGCTGTTCTTTCATAATTTACATGTATTAATACATTTCTAATTTGCTGATACAGCTGAGAGGGAGATTGTACGCGACATTAAGGAGAAGTTATGCTACGTGGCTCTTGACTTCGAGAATGAAATGGCCACCGCCGCTTCCTCTTCATCCCTGGAGAAGTCCTACGAGTTGCCCGACGGTCAGGTCATCACCATTGGTAACGAGAGGTTCCGCTGCCCCGAGACCCTCTTCCAGCCCTCTTTCATTGGTCAGTTTCTCATTTGTTGAGTTGAATGTGCACAATTAATGCATTGCTTCAGCTCTGTACTACTTTCTGACCTGTTTCTGTAGACTTTCTTCTGAAAGCCCTGCTAAAAAACAACTTAAACCAGACAAAACTAGATGAAGCTGGTCGTAGCTGGTTTAAGTTGGTCTCTCTGCCTTAGTAGCTAAAAAGTGCTCAAAATCCATGTAAAACCAGCCAACGACCACCTTGGCCATTCCAGATGTGTTTGACTTTCTTTCTTCTGCTAAACACAAACGAAGATTTTTAGACAACAACAGAATTATAATTATTTTTTTTAATGGGAATTTTATTTTAACCATTAGAATCTTAAAGGGGTCATGCCAATCCACTTAAAAAAAAAAAAAAAAAAAGTCCACACAATTTTTAGTAAAGTTTGCACCAAAACAGAATAATTTAGTAATATATGATAGTTATTCACCCTGTATCTGTCCCTCTATCTGAAACACTTGGTTTAGGCAACTGCGTCTCATTAAAACTTCAATATAAATGTCCACTGTTATGATTGGCTGTTAAGTCCGCTTTGGTGTATCATGGTAGGCCTGTCTTCCACTCTACTCTTCACCTTTCTGACTGAGCACCAGTGGGTGGTCAATGATGTAAATTTAGGCATTGATGTCTTGCTGTAGAGTCAGTTATGTACTGATGTATTCATCTGTGTGGCGTCACAAAGTAGGGAAAATACAAACAAGCCCATTTTGCTACTTGGTTTAAATAAATAATCTTTTTGTATTAAGGAGAAAGTTTTGAGTTCTGAAACTTAAAGTATGTTTTTATAGTATAATGACTTCTTACATGTAAAAAGATAAAGGCAATTTGTATTCCTCATATCATGACCCCTTTAATTGGTCATTCCAATAGGAATCCTGTTCACATTCCTATAGGATTTTGTTTTATTAGGGGTTCTTTTCAATGATAGATAAGCTTTGAATATTCCTACATAATGTCATATCTTTTTTAACTAATTATTCATTACGTTTCTAGCAATTCCAGAGAACCACTGAGCCCACACTCAAAATACACTTTCCCTTTTGAGCCATTGCCAAGCTTTGGGTCCCATTGATGAAAAATTCATGTTATTAATAATTCTCAATCATTTGCACATCAGTCTATGTGCGGCAACACAATTACCCCATCTTTCATGGGCATTGCAAAGTGGTCAAGTTTCCTACAGAGAAAAATTCAAACGACTGAGAAACATTTTTCAGAGATACCCCCAACATAGGACTGCACTCTTTGGAAAGGTGACATGTGACTGATCACCTTTTGTCAGGAACTAATTAGGAGTGTTTCAGCAAATGGCCACAGGACTGATGGTCTATTTATAGTTGTAGATAGTTTTTAGTCTTGGAATTGTCCATCAATCACTTCCTTATCTAAGAGAACAGATAAAACACAGTCTTAACAGCATTTTTATTCCCTTAATGAAATCGTTTTAATTATGTAATCAGTGCTTTGGAGAAATTAGCATTGTGTTGCAGATATATTGTATTAAAATGACAGTATGATGCAAGCATTATCCCATTCATCATTCTGTTCATTGTAGGTATGGAGTCTGCAGGTATCCATGAGACCACTTACAACGGCATCATGAAGTGTGACATTGACATTCGTAAGGACTTGTATGCCAACAACGTACTGTCTGGTGGTACCACTATGTACCCTGGTATTGGTGACAGGATGCAAAAAGAGATCACAGCTTTGGCCCCCAGCACAATGAAGATCAAGGTACAGTTATTTTGGATTTTAGAACATTTGTACTCTTTGCATAGGTTTTGGATGAGCTATCCCTTTAAGTCTAATTCACAAACCTCAATAGTAGTTTAGGCAAAAATAGCTCCTTCAAGGTAACTTGAATACATTTCTTTGTGCTCTGCAGATGATTGCCCCTCCTGAGCGTAAATACTCTGTCTGGATTGGTGGCTCCATCCTTGCCTCCCTCTCCACCTTCCAGCAGATGTGGATCAGCAAAGATGAGTACGAGGAGGCCGGACCCTCCATTGTCCACAGGAAGTGCTTTTAATCCCTCCTCCTCTCATTCAAATCTGTCCTGGACTCTGCTCTTCGTCTTTGCACCATGTCTTTTGTTTGTACTGCAGATGTCTTGTTTCATGTTTGTTTCAAGTTCCTCTGTACAAAGAGTCACGTTACACCCAGAATAAATTGTTAAATAAATACATTTTCATTTTTTTCAACAAATTTCACTTTGAATATGTAAGCATGTTTCAAAAACATCTTTCAAATAAGAACATTTACTATAGAAGCAAAATAGTGTAGAATGTCAAAGAATTTATCTTAAATTAAATGGGTTGTTGAAGCTGAATCATTTTAAAACAAGATAATTTTACTTAAAGGAATGTTCCGGGTACAATTCATGTTAAGCTCAATCGACAGAAAAAAAAGGAAAAGAAAATATCTGGGTTCCAGTGAGGCACTTACAATGGAAGTGAATGGGGCCAATCCATAAACATTAAAATTCTCACTATTTCAAAGGTATAGCCACAATATAAATGTTAACATGATTTTGTTGTGATAAAATCGCTTACTGACCTTTTCTATGTAAAGTTATATTCAATTTTACATCTTCGTTGATATGAAACCCTCATAGGTTGGTAACCTACAGTTGTAACAGGAGAATTCATGTAAGTGCTTTTATTAAATTATAAGCTTCACATTTCTGCCTTTAAACCCTCCAAAAATTGTCCCTATTCAGACAGACGAATCTATTTGTGATAATCAATGTCTTGCCGCAAATGCCTTAAAGTCTTACTATCTTAATATTTTGTTTCTCATGTGAAATTATCTTGTTTTTAAGTATGTTCACAGTAGATACTTTTATTGGACAACAAGGTAATACTGATCAAGAAAGTTTTTGTTTTTGCAATGCTCACATAGAAATACTTTTCTTTAGGCAGAAACACACCTTTCAGGTTTATAAATTATTCTTCACAAATGCCACAGGATGGCAGACTGCTGCTGTGACATGAAAAAACACCCTTGAAATCATTCTAACTTAATGTAGAATTAATGTAAAATTACTTGCTTCAGAGCTGCTTCCATTGCTTAATATACCTTATAATGTAATTTGATCGCCCATGGGTCTCTGAACCAAAATGGCTGTTTTGTCTAGTGATAGCATAGACTTGATCCTCCCCTCTGAGGGTTTTCGTTGTGATCATCAATAGCCCTAAATATATGATGACGATAAGAAAACAGGTCAGTTAAATGTAGGCCAGAGGCACAGCTGATACTCTCTGGCAGAGCAACAGAATAGTACACTGTGTCTTACAGCTGAAACCCACCAATCTAGAGCAAAATATCTGAGGGAAAGAATACTATTGCAGTTGCTGCTATAATTGATTCATAGATTTTAAAAAGGGAACTTTTCTTTTTAGAATTTTGGAAATACAATCCTTTATTCTATCAAGAACTATTCTGTTGCATATTATTCATTAATTTTTAAACTGCTTTTAGAAAGAGATTTTCCTAAATGAACTCAAAGTAGAATCTACTTAAGTGTTTGAAACACTGCCTGCTTAAGAGGATTTAACATTGATTTATGGAATGGCACACTTTTCAACTGATCCTTCAGGAATGTTTGCTGGAGGTTTTAAAATACATTTGTTTCCATCAACGGTTTCCAAGCATTTGTCACCATCTATACAGTATGTGCTGGATAGTGCTTCACTCACCTTGGGTTCCAATTATACCAGAGACCCAATTTTTGTGAATCTTGGACGATGTGGGTTGTAAAGGGTATACAGTAGGAGAGGGTTAAAGAAGCCAGACTTATTACTGCAGACTGCTGCCCCAATTCTGACTGACAGAGAAATCAAAGACAAATGAAGGTGGAGACATCTGAGAGGTTACAGTGATTAATGCATCTAGACAACAAAAGAGAGAGAGATAAATAGAGAGATAGAGAGAGAGAAGTTCGATGGATACAGAGAGAGAGGGAATGAAAGAGAAAAGCCGGTAGGCTCAGATCCTTATTGAAACCTATTCATGCTTATTAAAATCCTATTTCACTGCTCCTTTCTTTCGCATACAATGTAGCAGGTTCATGATTAGTGCAGAACAATGCAATCTTCTACAGTTTGGCTCAGGTTCGGACATGGTGCTCAGTAGCTCACTGCATAACCGTAACTATAGATTGAAACTTTGGATAAAACATTGATTAACTGTGAGTACTTAATTAATTCTATCTATCTATCTATCTATCTATCTATCTATCTATCTATCTATCTATCTATCTATCTATCTATCTATCTGTCTGTCTGTCTGTCTGTCTGTCTGTCTGTCTGTCTGTCTGTCTATCTATCTATAC
The DNA here is from genome assembly GCF_025860055.1 of Xyrauchen texanus. NCBI lineage: Eukaryota > Metazoa > Chordata > Actinopteri > Cypriniformes > Catostomidae > Xyrauchen > Xyrauchen texanus. The sequence goes on along the minus strand of NC_068321.1, from coordinate 18,450,076 downwards.
TGGCAAGTTTATCAGACTAAGAATTAAAGGAATTATGCAAAATAAGTGTGTAAACATAAGATTTTAATGCACTTAGGAATTGTTGCAGTTTCAAAAACATCATGTAATACTTTCATCTATCTATTTTTATAGATGCACTCTGTAACTTTTGACTTTGCTTCATCTTGGACTTACACTGACACCTAGTGGCTTGGATGCAGCATCCTTAAAAATCAATAGTTTTCAGTTTCAGATGCCATTGTAAAATTTAGTATTCATAGTCAGCCATGATTACTTTAATCAGTGAGTGAAGTGTCAAATAACAGGACGGTTACACAGATTAAGCAATTATTATTTGGCTGGTCATGTGATGCTAACATGGCAGCCCCCATGTGCAACCCTTTCCATGTAGAATAAAACAGCTTTTATAAGGTTACTGATATGACTGGAGTCTTCATTTTAATATGAGTGGTCATGAAATCCTACATATAATTCAAAATTACAATTACAATTCATGTCTTTAGGTGAAACTTTTGTAATGAGGGAAAAATTAGCTACATGTAACAAGTATGTTCATTCACACGCTGAAACGTGCTAAAATAACATTAAATCAAAATTTTGTAATTAACGTATCATTAAAGTGTTTTTACCCTCATATATGTTGCAAAACACTCAATTCCAACGTTTTTGTCCCAGATGCAAGTATGTTAAGGAGACTGTGGCTCCGCCTGCAGAAGTAAACCCCTCTAGTACTGGATGCACTGCTGATCAAGAGAGCCCCTGATTCCAGCGCAAATATTTCCCGCCTCCCCTTGGCGTGTGCTGCGCGCGCGGGTCGATGTTGCGCATTTAACACTTTCCACATATGCGGAATACTCCGTGTATCCCCCCAAGAAGTGCTAAAGGGTCACTCCCATCTCTGTTTGGACTACTCGACAAACCAGAGCGATTCTGCGGAGATTTGGATTCCTTTGGACAAAGGATAAAAAGCCAGAGAAGGGGGGAAAGTGTGCTGGATGCTGTAAGGTACGCATCATTGTTATCTCTCCATATTCACCCATTTTTGTGCCCATTACCAGCTGTAATGCTCCAGGTAGGTGTATTGACTTTAGGTGTGTTGAAAGCTAAGGATAGGGAACTCCGAAGTTTGTAGCTACTGTTTGACAGAGCCAACACCTGAAGCGCTGTGATGCTGGAGATGCGAGGCAGGTGACGGACAAGCTCCTGGCAACTTGCGGAGTTCTTCTATATCTCAGTAGCATAATGACGTTTTAGGCATTATGTACTGCTTATATAGATATGGACATTCATATAGGAGTTTGTACAGTAAAACTGTTGTACATTATTCTGAATAATGAATATGCTTTTTACTGTGAGATTACGGTTTGGTTTAATAATGGTAATCTTTCTGGATGCACTAATAACGTTTAAAGTTTAGTCCACCATTGAATACCTCAGTTTATGCAAATTACTTTGTAGTTAAGTTACATTGAATTGAATCATGACAACGTCACATTGCTCTCATTTTATGGTCAGTTTAGACCGAACGCATTCTCGCGCAAGGAATATAACAGATAGGTTTCTCGAGGCACGTTTATTTGACCAACAACATTTTATATTGAGGGTATCTCCAGTTTAAAGCAGTATTCAAACACTGGAGAGCACAAATCCTCAGCCCATTTAATACCATTTAATAATTTCAGAATAACATTTATAATATCAAATACACTTCAGGATGAGATTATAAAAAATTTCAGGAAGACTAGTTTATAGGTGCTGTTTGTAGTGCAAAATGGAAACTGAGTGCCCTCCAGGATTTTTGCAGCGTTTGTTTTAGCTCAATACTCTATTGAGCCAGAGAGACCCTTAAAATAAACCCCCCAAAAAGTTGTTTGTAAAATGCAAAGCTTAAATGACTGCTTGTATCCCATGGGACCTTGAAATCCTCCAGGAAATTTGACAATAATTTATGTGCCTCTTAAAGTGTTTTTAGGTCAGCATTATTCATGCACGCCAAATTATGTGCACATTCAGGTTTTCTCCCATCTACTTGCTTAGGTACTGCTGGTCTCTTGGGCTTTCCAACCTGCGACTCCATAGCAACGGTAAAGACTGATTCTAGTTCTTCTTGGGGCCGCTGCAGCCACAATCCTTTGTATCTCTTTAGATAAGTATCTCGAGACTTAAGAAGACATCCTGACCTAAACCAACCAGTGTTCAGTGCCTTTATCAGTGTGTTTTTGAAAAAGCTTTATTCCGGTTTCAATGTGTTTTGCTTCAGGTCTTTTTGCTTATTTCTTCTGTTATCTTCAAAAACTATATAAAAAGGCTAAGTTTGGGGCTACAATCAGGGGATTCATATAACAATAACTGAGCCAATAACTGAGAAGACAGCCAGGAAATTTACTGGAGCACCTCGGCTTTCAACTTGACGTACATTGACAGTTCAGTTCAGCAAATTCTTTCTTTGCAGCGAGCTCGGCACTGTAGCTTTCTCAGCCTAATGTACTTAAAGCAACATGTCATAACCACAACACAGTAATCTGAAGTAGTGATTTTGCTCTCAAGAGTCCAAATAGACACATCAGAGCTCTCTTTTTATTGGAAAACCATTCAGTGAGGCTTCTGACATTTAGAACACAATGCATTTGATTGCTGCTGTGATTGTGCATAAATATATCAGCCAAATTGCCACCAGAAAACGGTAATTAACAGAGACAATATCAGCATCGTGAGGCATCTTCAGCGTGCTGGTCAAAGATTCTGCTTGTAAGCCGCAGCTGCGAGGATGTGGATCTATCCATTACGAGGATGGGGTTGGAAGCTCAGTGTTATTCTGTGTACCACAAAGATAAGAAGCGGAGAGGAGGATTTAAGGCACTGAATATGTTGCCACACACTGTCCATTTCTAGCTTTTAAGTGATTTATGCACACAAGCAGACCCATGGTGGTACTCTTAGGAACCAAGGAATCCAGAGCTGTGCCTGTCTGATTTATAATAGCCATTTGTCAAATTAGTGTAAATGCGTGCATTTATTTCATTAGGATGTAATGACTTCATTATTATATTATGTGCTCTGTTATTATGTACTTGACAATAGAGTGACACAATCATTACATGGAGCCTGTAAATTGATTTCTTTTCCCCAGAGAGGGAATGGTTGAATGGATAGATGAATACAAAGATGAAAACTATTGGAGAAACAATATACTACCGTTGTTTGTAATATGGTTTATGGCAGCGTTAACCCATTGGGTGCAATAATTATTCCTGTATTGACTTGCAGGTTCTGCAATGAACTTAGATTGAATGCAGCCATGGGAGGGGTAAGATGACATGTTTTGATAGAACTGGGCCTTAGTTCTCTTTTATTTTTCATCAGTTTCACCTCTCTTGTTTTTAACACCACCAGCAAGAATTGCTTTGCTGTAATCCAACCAGTCTTGCACCATCGTATACCTGAGCCCCAGCCTTGCTCTATTTTACAGCTGTGTGGTGTTGCTGTGAAGTCACCAGGGGTAAGGCAAGTGGACGCAGATCCAGGCCAACCCACCCTTCTCCTCGCTCTCTTTCTCTCTTTTCGCCTCTGTGTGCCACTCTTCCTCCCTTCCTCCGTGTCTCCTACTCTGTCTCACTCTATTTTGGACTGTCTGTCTGATGTGTTTCTGAGACCCACAGCTCTGTTTCCATGGCTGTTGTTTACTTGGTGGCCCAGATGAAACCCCTGCTTGAGTTGACAGAGGTTTTGATTGTAATTAGTGGTGCAATTAGTGGTTTTTGTCTTGTTTTCCAGAAAAACATTATTAAAAGGAAATTTTGTTTTAGGAAGCACAATTTTCATTCTTATCTCATTGTGAATTCAGTGACCATATGTCAAATTTCTTCAGCCGAAATCGGTCTGTGCTTACTGAAAATTCGAACCACTATCCCCAGTGGCTGAAGCTAGAAGTATTGTTGAACGTTTGACTGCGAGTTCCTGTTTTCAGGTGAAATGTCCACAGACTGGTGCAGAAAGCGATTTGCAAAGCGAGTTGTTTTTAGTTGTAAATGATGTAATACAGTGAACAGTAATGCATGTTTTATTAACCATATGCACTGAGCCAAACCCCAACCTTAAACCTAACTATCAGTGGAGTAAAAATGTAATCTGAGAGGGGAAATGCAACCTCTGAATCATGCTCATAATTCATTATCTGAATGCGACAACTTCTTGGTTCCCTCGGGACTAGAACCTATGTTTTGGATGATGCACGCACAATGCACTATTAGTCGTGCCACAGAAAAATGGAAACACATACAAATTGATGCCAAGTAGTGCTGTTGATTTAATGTGTTAACTCAGCGTGATTAATTAAATAAAAAATAATGCGTAAAAAAATTAACGCAATTAATCATGTCTCCTGACCAAAATAAGGAATTTTACTACCATCGGAGGAATTTAAGTTTGAAGTACCATATGTTTTCTCCAGGGGGCAGTAAGTGAAACTTCAGCTGCATAGGCAGCACGCAGCTGTGTGGAGAACAACAAACCACAATCACCAACAGCTGACAGCACAAGATAAGAACATGTTCTTGTTTTCACACAGCTTTATGGAACATAAATTGTTAACTATCATGAAAATTCAGAAAGACACATTTGCAAACGCATTTCATGTGGAGTTTAAAGTGGCGCTGTACATTGGTGTTGATGCCCCTGATGTGAATCATGAACATTGGCTTTACGATTGCTGTAACAAAGCAGATTAACATTGTGGCGGATGAGCAATTTAATGCCCACTGCAATGAATATGCATCTTAAAGGGGGAATAGTTCTTTTAAATAGTCAACCTCCCACTTAGACTTTGTGAAACATTTAATGTTACTTGAATTGGTTCTTTTCTATTTTTATACTGTGGAAGGCTTTGTTTGTAAAATGTTAATAAATCATTATTGTTACACATTGTTTTGTTTCCTTTCCTAAGAAGGAAATAAGTGAATTTTGACAAGAAAATAAATATGTATATAATAAAATTTCAGCCATTTCAAAATCTGTGATTAACTATGAAAAATGATGCGATTAATCACAATTAAACATTTGAATCGCATGACAGCACTAATAACTATATATAATACTTAATTATTTTTGAATTGTTATAGGGGATTTCTCAGCTAATATTTATATATGTGATTAATTAGATTAATTAATTGGCATGCCATGTAATTAATTCAATTTAAATTGTTAATTAATTGACAGCCCTAAAGCAAAGATGTCTGATGGGAGATGGCACTTTAACTCGACAGAATTGGGTTGATGTCAGGGTACTGGAACATTCGGTAGAAATCATGTGGATTGCGTGTGTTGATCGGAATATAAGATTTTTGCTAGTTGGAGAATAAAACGGGAAAAGAAAAAAAAAATGCTTATTGGAGTGATATAATGTATATAGGGACCAGAATGCCACAGACACATGGGGGTGAACTTTTTTTTATACATTTTGGCCAGTAAACAAGCAAAAACTCTACCAACCACCCAGAACGCCTTAGCAACCGCATAACAATGATATTGGCAAGTTTCATATTTTCTTCAGAAATTGTTGAGATCTAGTTACAGCTCTTTTTCTGTTTTTGTTTTATTAGGATGGGATTTGGATCATTCAATTTGCTATATTGCGAAATATGAAGCCAAAAGCTTTTGATGTAACATCCACAGCAATTTCTTTTAATGAGAAATAAGTCGGTTATGAAATATGAATGGTTTGGCATTGGTTTAATGAAGGGTACAGTGTGAGATGTATTCTGTTAATAAGAATGTTCAGCTCTTGGATAGCTGTCAGTTTCTGGTACCGTCCATGGTATGAAACAGCAAGTTTGACTGCCCTAGGGCAGGCTTTTGGAAGAGAGTAACCTAGTCTTCACTGCTACCGCTGGTATAAAATGGTTTTCTGACTATGTAGAACTGAACCTTCATACTTTTTTAAGAGATGTTCCTCGACATTTCGCAGCAAGTTTTGTTTTTTCTTCTTTGTGAGATGTTTTGGTGGGTTTGATTCCCTGTTGAATTGTTCTTGTGTTTTAGTTTCCTTTGATGGATGCAGACTCTGTGTAGGAAATTAAGTTAAGAGGTGTATAACACGTTTTGAAGACAAAAGAACCCACTTACATTATGACAGTTTGTAGCAGATCTGCCATTTTTAAAAAGTGTAATGCATTTTTACACTTCCATTAAAGATAACAATATAAACGTGTTTAGTAGTTGTCATGGCAACGGTGATCGGAATGAATATTGTGGCATTACTTTTAATGAATAATTGCCATAATTATAAGTCCCTGGGGTGTGTGTTTATTGAAGTTAACAATGAACTGGCAAAACTTTAACTGATTAAATAAATTATGCTTCTAGGTCAGGGTGTGCTGGGTTTTTTCCCCTCATTCTTGAGAATTGCTGCCATATTTGGGGATCTTACATAACTAAGTAGAATAAATAATTACCCAAAATAGTAAACTTTCCAGAGCATAATTTCATGATAGTGAAAAGGGCAAATGTTAATCTTAAACAAGTGTCTCTGAATCAATAATAATAAAACAAACCAATACAATTTTATACACACTTTTTTCATTTCATATATAATTCTGTAAAATATATGCATCTAATGTCATATCAAATCTAATGTATGAAGAATGAAATCTAATTATAAAACAAATCTCAGCTCAGACTCTTACTGTTTACTGGATAAGCTGCATTTGAAGCTACTATATGCAAATGTTCCCTTAAATATAAATTTTTACATTATCAAACCCATAAAAAATCCTTTTGTTGCTGAACCAAATACCATTTTTGAATTGAATAAAACCAGTTAATGTAGATATTTCCACATGAAAAACATTTTGTAGCTTATCTCACCAAATTTATTATTTTTTTAGATAAAGGCTCACAGGTGACCCCACATTCTATATTAATGCATTGCTTAGTTGCTTGGTAACCATAAACAGCCTACAGTAAGGCTCATGAACTGTGTTACTATAACTATTTATTGAATATTGATGTCTTTTATCATTAGAGTTTTAAACACCCCTTGTTGATTTAGAAAACTCTTTTTTTATCCCAGTCAAATTTTATTGCATTGTGAATTTTACATTAGAATTCTACTAGTTAATTGATGTCACATGTGACAGCGCTGCACATTCGAGTATTTTTATAATTATTATGCTGCACATTATTGCATGCTTATCTTTACTTAATACATCATTGTTAATTATATCTGCATATAACCTTTGCAAGGTTATGTTATGCAATAATGTTGCCTTGAACTAGTTACAAGCAAATAATGTCTAATTAATTCCACAAGATGAAAGAATACACTGTGTAATTTATCTAAATAGTCGCAGCTTGACAATATTTTAACTTCATAGGGAGCCATATATTGTCAGTGCGCAATGACATGGCTGCGAAAGGCCTTCAGTAAGTGTCCATGTGTTTATCTGCCAACACTCAAGTTAGGTGTTAAATCTACTGGCAGCTTCTTAGCACTAAAGTGTATGTGGGTGCAATTTCCTCTCTACACTGCAAGGTTTTAATTGGTGGTACCCTTCAGGCCAGAGTCGACAAAATGTTTCTTGCATCTTGAATCTCTGCCTCTGTGGCAGGTGATTATAAAGGTCGGTGAGAAAACCTACACTGACAGTCCTGATGAATGACGGGGCCATTTGACTGAGCCATGGGGAGAGAGACACCAGCACGGCTGGTTTTCGCAAACACTTTATTGCATGTGACATTTAGCTTGTGAAACCCTGGGTTCATGTTTTGCTTTGGGTAAATTTAGATAGCCTCCTTATGTTAATGATCAGACTTAAAGGAATTCTGGAAATTCTGACATTATTCGGCCATTATTTACGCACCCTCATGTTGCTCTTAGTAAGCCACTTTTAGTTTGATTCCTAAAACCAATGGCGTGTGTTTGGGTGGGACTATCTGTTTGTCCAACCAATAGTGATTGGGGGTTCATTAATGTGTTCATTAATTAAAAAATTCCATTTAGTGATGCTACTTGTGCAGAAAGTATACATTTTAGCTTAACCCATAAATGCATTAGTGTTTTGTGAAACTTTATATTTTATTGAAAAATCATAAAATATATGAGTTCAGAAAACAAGTGTAAAAGTTAAATTGACCAAAACTAAAGTTGACCAAAAAGAGAGACATATTTTAATAATTTAGAAATATTTTGATTATTTTTCATGTCATTCATACGTTTTTAAAGCCTTAAAAGTAAATCATAGTTTATCCCTATTTTATTATTTGATTTATGTATTTGAAGTTAAATATGTAAAAATGACTTCTTAAGGTGTATGGAGCACACATGCAGAAAAAAAAGCACACTTTAAAAAAATATGACAATTATATGACAATTACTCATGAAAGCTCTTAACGATACAATTATTCATCACATCCCTAATACAGTCAATTAATTGTTTGACAATTAATCATCAGCCAAATTTCATAATCGTGACAGCCCTAGTTGCATATATCATAGAGATGATTCATTACTTCCACACTGAAATTGTATTAGACACAACCGGCTGTCAAACACATATTAGCTGCTTTTCCACTGTCGGTCCAGTGTGAGCCAGGGCTATAAACTAGCCAGCCGGGGCCAAATATAATTACAACGGTCTATAATTATATGTTATACGCATAGATTTGCAGAAAGCGCATGCTGCGTGGTTATCAGAGCAGTGTGGTAAGGTGATCGCAAATCTGCGAGGAGGCAAGACTCTGCAGAATGAAGTTGTTTATTTTCTAATAGCAATTTTTTTATTGATTCCAATCATAAAAAATACAAACACAACATAAAATACAGAATCAATTATTCACATTAAACCCCTACCCCCGAACACCCCGCCCATCTCCCCGCACCACTCCCTAAACGAGGGTGCCCCAGCCGACTTCCATCCCCTGAGGATGACTCTTCTGCCAGTTGTGACTCCGGCTAGGACCAAACTTTAAATATCTATCCCCAATGTTAATAACCTACCATCAGCCAGGATACAGAGACTGGGACAAAATTAAAATTGAGTTTCCAATACCTCACACATACAGTTGTGGGACCATGTTGATGGACTCTCCTCTTCAGTTCACCCCACTGGTTTTCAATGGGGTTCAGGGAACTGGGATGGCCATGGCAAAACCTTGATTTTGTGGTCAGTGAACCATTTTTGTGTTGATTTTGATGTTTGTTTTGGATCATTGTCCAACTGGAAGATCCAACCATGGCCCATTGTAAGCTTTCTGGCAGAGGCAGCCAGGTTTAGATTTTCTATCTGTTGGTATTTGATAGAGTCTGTGATGCCATGTATCCAAACAAGATGCCCAGGACCTCTAGCAGAAAAACAGCCGCACAACATTAAAGATCCAGCACCACATTTAACCGTGGGCATTGGGTACTTCATCATCTCTGTGTGCTCCAAACCCATCTCTGGTGTTTGCTGCCAAAAAGCTTTTTTTTGTTTCATCTGACCATAGAACCCGGTCGCATTTGAAGTTCCAGTAGTGTCTGGCAAACTGAAGATGCTTGAGTTTGTTGTTGGATGAGAGCAGAGGCTTTTTTTCTTGAAACCCTCCCAAACAACTTGTGGTGATGTACAGCTGTAAATATCTAAAAAACTGAGATCTAGGAATATTAAAATGTTGAACCATATTTTCATAAAATCTCAACACTCTGACTGAGAAAGGGGACTTGTTAATATTTAATTATTAATTTAAATAAATTAGAATTTACACACTCTGAACAGAATTTTTACAGAATTAAATTAAACACTCTGGACACTTTTGTCCAAACCACATTTAAATGTGAGATAACAGGGTGCGACTTAACTTCTCTGGTTAGTTTGATAGAAAGGCTTTGCAATGGTGAAATAAGGGCAAGAACCTCATGTTCAATACAAAACCAGGGAGGGGCTCTCTCAGGTGGAAACGACCAATGAGCCAAATGTCTGAGACCAAATGCACAATAATAAAACAAAATCTTGGGTAGGCCTAGCCCACCTTTGTCAGTCGGCCTGTGTAACTTGTTGAAATATAATCTGGGATGTTTACCATTCCAAAAAAGGTCCAAATAAAGGAAACACCTCCTGCCATCACCCCAGGAAAATCCTCCTCATTTCTTTTCACAGCTGGAGTGGCTGTGGCGCAGGTCGTCAAGTGGGTTGTCCACTAATAGCAAGGTTGGTGGTTCAATTCCAGGGACACAAGACTCCACATGCCAAAGTGTCCTTGGGCAAGACACTGACCCAAGTTGCTCTCAATGGCAGGCCTTGCATGGCAGCTCTGCTGTCATTGGCGTGTGAATGGGTGAATGAGACACAGTGTAAAGCGCTTTGAATAACACTAGGATTAAAAAGGTGCTATATAAGTGCAGACCATTTACCAATAATGGGGAAAGAGGGCAACCCTGCCAGATGCCCCTATCCAGAGTGAAATAATCTGAAATTAATCAATCACCGCTACCGGGTGTCTGTTAATCTATTCAATAAAAGTATTTCCGAACCAAAATATTTCCAAAACTTAAAAAGATAATCCCATTCTACCATATCAAACGCCTTTTCAGCGTCAAGTCAGATGGCAGCGACTGGAGTCTGTTCATCTGCCACTGACCACATAATATTGTTGAAATGCCTAATGTTATCAGAAGAGCTACGACACAGAATAAACACCACTTGATCTATATGTATGAGATGTCATAATTTTACGTAAATAATTTTTTACCAAATTTTTAGTCTAGCTGGATCAGGGAAATTGGAGGGTAACTCTTACACTCGTTGGATCTTTGTTCTGTTCTTTAAGACTCAAACGTTCCATTCTTTAATGACTCTGTATAAACTTCTAACAAAAGTGGAGCCAATTCTGTAGCATAAGATCCCAAAAATTCAGCGGCAAAGTCATCTGGCCCCGAGCCTTGCCTATAATCATGCCTCTTGCGGAGCCGAACTCGGCTCGCATCTGGTTGCACAAAAGCCGTATGCAGCCGCAGGAAAATGTATAGATTATGTGTATCTTATGTGTAGATTATGTGTTATGAGTAGCTCAATATGTGTTTGACAGTCAGTTGCATCTCATGAATCTCACTTTCAGCATGAAAGTAATGAATTCTGTTATAAATTTGTCCTGATTTGTTGCATTATCACTTTTATATTTGAAAAATAAAACGTAAAATTATATAAAAAGATATTTGATGTGATTATTTTCTAATTGTCTTAAAAATATTTCACCATCTGGACATTTTGTAGATCCATTTTTGATAGATATACGTGCCAGGTCTCTAAAGACCCGAATATTTTAGAGTGTTTGGTGTGATTCCCATGCATTTAAGGTTTAAAGGGTTAAAATATAGGCAGAGGCTATTTTCAATAAAGGCCTACCATTACACCAATCCTTACCCCTAAAACCTAGCCCTAACCAAATCAACAATGGTTTTACTACAGTAACTATAGTATCACCATGGTATTTTGTATTAAAATCTGAGGCACTGTTTGTCTTCTATTTCTGTGTTTTCACAAGACTATTTGAGTGCAAATAGCCACACAGTGTGGCACTTGGTATTTTCACATAGTACAAATAGTCACTGCATAAAATATAATGGATGAACATTACTTCAACTCATTATGTAACTGTTGTAACAAATGGATTGTTGGTTCATACTAGCCTATTCTTGCCTAGAACTCCCCTCATCGTTATAGAGGTGGATTTTATTCAATAGCACAGTTATTAGAGACACCTACACGAGGTAGTTAGGCATTATTAAGCCGCGCTCACATGGAAAGGTCAGTTTTATTATTTGACAACCTTTCACAGAGTAAAATGCACAGGGAATACAATGAGTGCTATTAATCTTCAGTTGTCTTGCCTCATCTCATTTGTGCATACCTTAGTGATGATTTAGGCTATAGAAGAGTGCCACTAGTCAGATATCTAACCTTAATTATTTGCTTTAGTAATTGTCTCTGCCTCAATCTCCCTCCATGGCTCTATATCTTTTTCTCTGTGTTTCTCTGTCACTGTCTGATATTGCTTGCTGTCTTTCCCCCAAACACCCAGGCATTTTGTTTGCCTTTCAAAAATCCTGTTGTGATTGCTGACGCCTGTGTACACCTCTGAAATATGGCTTGTGCTAATCTAAGGCAACAGCTCCATCTGTCTCTGTAGAAAACCTTTTTGTCCAATTCAATAAATAATGGACAATCAAATAAATATATTTGAAAGTTAAAGCTGAAGTGTGTAATTTCTGCGCCACTAGCGTCACCAAAAACAGAAGTGTTCAAAAAATGACAGGTTTCCTCAACATTCACCTTCTCTACCATTGCTTGGACAAACAAAATTCACGCCATTGGTTAAGTAAATGTTGCTGTCTCGGGTTGGTTGGTTGCTTTGCTCAAAGAAACACAGAGCCACAGCATTTACACTTCTCTGAGTAATCAAACAACAAATTACTTACTTTTAGTTGTCTCTGTATATTAAGCTGGGACAGGGGGAATATGGTTTTACATTTATTTTAAAACATAAAAGAAAAATAAATCCATATTTGCTATAGACGCTGCTGATAAACAAGGTCTTTTCCATTTACTTTAGGTGAGTGTCAGTTCAATTATCTCCACCAGGTAGTCAAGACACAAAAAATGTGATGATGTTTATAGTAGAGATATTAAAATTACATGATATACAGTCTGACATTTCAGTGTACTACTGTGCTCCTAAAGTCATCTGGAGACAAAATATAAACATGCACAGTCTTGTCAGAAAGGGACTGTTCAGCAACATTTTGTGAATCCAGTGAAGTCACAAAAGGCCACTGAGAGCCTTTTTTATTTGGGGAAGTGATAAACAAGTGGACGTAAATGACCAGGCAGTAATACAAATATTATTTATGGGAATAATAAGCCACTAGCAAAGTCAACATTAAATAAAAATGGACCCTTTTTACTTTCTTAAAGCTGAAGTGTGTAATTTCTGCACCACTAATGCTGCAACCACTTTGTGGGTCAGCGAGGGCCGTTTCTGACCATAGGTGGGCCCTAAGTGAAATCCTACTTGGAGGCCCCCATCTTTTAATATATATATATATATATATATAAACGACCTTGCTTTGCAGGGCCCCCTGGAGGCTGCTTATACCACTTATTGCTAGAAATGGCCCTGGACCCAATCCTGGTATGCAATGCACCAATCAGAGAATCACAGCAAACAAACCATGGCAAAAGAGCTCTGTAGTGACCATCTTACTACATTTTCAAACTTCTTACATGTTTGCATATATTTTAATATTTTGCTATATGCTTTAATATATTGTTATATATTATTTATAATTAACAACTTTATTTCAATAGTTTTATTTGTTTCCATCCCAATGCTTCATGGGATTGCATTTCATTCCGTCTTGTACCATTGTCTTTTTATAAGATTTTCCAGCACTTTTTTTGCTTCAAATCAAAGTTTGTAATGGTGTGATTCATCTCAGAGCTGGTTGGTTGGGTTATGGCTTAAAACTCTTTTATGAAAGGTTTTATGAAATTCCTATGAAATGAATGGAAAAATACTTCTGGAATCAAGATGGTTGTACTGTACAAGTACTGTTGCACTCAATTGTGTTTTAAGGGGAGGGACATTCTCATCCTAGAAATCATTTGATTGGACAAACATCTGTTGTAGTGCAGGCTACTGAGTCATCAATATTTTATGTTTTCCTAGAAAAGACAATTTCCTAATTCTAAATTTGAATTGCTAAAAGGGAATTTTGTCAATGTTTAGGAGTACACTAGCATATAGATTATCTCAAAGCTAACACAGATGGACTCAAAACTCAAATTTTGATATTATGAGGCCAAACATAAAAAAACTAACATCAATAAACCATCTTAAAACAGGCTGAAAATGTGATTATGCCACGTCATGCTGCATTTTCACCTTCAGTGTTGTCAGAAAATGTGCTTATCGCTGGATTATTGTACGAAAAAGCTGCTAAGTCGCTTTGGATAAAAGTGTCTTCCAAATGAATAAATATTCATGTAAAATTTGTTTGTGCATTTCCTTCTCCCTGAGAAACGCAATCTTTCTCCCTCTGCAGTGCTGATCATGCCGCGGAGCCCCATGTCCAGCGAGGAGGAAATGGCTCAGAGTTTCTCTGACTCAGCCAGCTCGGAATCAGACAGTTCCAGAGATGAGCCTTCCAGGCTGGATAGACCTACCACTGGCCGACTGGACAACAGCCTGAGGGACACAATGCTAATCTGTGTAGTCATCCCTGACCTGCAGCAGTCTGTGAGTGTATATACACACACAAACACACACTGCTGTTTCGCCTCCGGGTGTTGGGATATGTGGTTTTTGCTAAATTATATTATTACAGTAAATTACTTCCCTCTTACAGTTTCAGGTTCTCTCTGGAGCTGTTTGGGTTTTAGTGGGAAAAAAAAAAATACTTATGCAATTGGGACAGAGCAACAAGTATTTTTGACCTATTTCACTCACTTAAAGTAGAAAATGACATTGTCATGCTGTAAGGGAAAGAAGTTCTCAGAAACTTTAAGTGCAGTATTGCTCAAAGTAATTTTAACACAGGCCTTTTCTACATTTAAAGTTGGCCGTTTTATTGGTTTTACCCAGGTCTGACATGAACCTGTGAGCAAATTTCACATGTGAAGGCATTTACTTTGGAGGGTTAAGGTAGAGATGTACAAAAGATACAAAACATTGGCCCATTTAATTCTCATAGTCAATGACAAGGTGAAAGATAGTCATAAAAAAACTAAATTATGAATATGTTTGGTGTATACAAATTTGACAAACATTATAAGTGTGCCAAATTGTACAAATAGAACAATAATAACATCCTTGTTAATTTGTCAGTCAATCAAAGGCAAATAATGATAAATTAATGATCTGTGTTTTCGACATTTCATTATAGCACACAATTGTTTTCCCCTGGTTAATCTGTACACCTGCTATAGCCTGATAGAGCATATCTCTGTCTGTCTCTCTGTCTGTCTCTCTCTGTGGCTTTGCCAGAAATCCATGAGGTTCAGTCCTGATGCCACAGTATGGGTTGCTAAGCAGCAGATCCTGTGTACACTCACACAGAGCCTAAGAGATGTGCTCAACTATGGGCTCTTCCAACCAGCGGTGGAAGGGAGGGAAAGTGGGTTCCTGGAGGAGGAACGACCATTAAAAGACTACCCCCAGCCCACCAACAAGAGCGTTCCTACCCTGGAGGTTATTGTCACAGTTTAGAGAGGAGATTTCACCATAAACCATGGGAAAAACTTTCACTAATATTAGTAATGATAGTATGACAATTTCTATTTCTAGTGTTAGTACTACTGTTATCAATTGTAATATAATTATGCTGCTTTTATGTCACACTTATATTATGGTGTTCATGTTATTGTGTGTTTACAGTATATAAATATTGTAATACTAATTCACTTAGAGCCTCTTTATGCAAAACCAATATATATATTTTTTTTAATGAGTAGGGTCCTATGGCTGAAATAGCCTAATGCTAATAAATACATATGTACAATACAATGACCGCAAATTATATGTATACAAAACTGTGTTGGTAGTAACTAACTAAAAGCAGTGAAGCTATAACTTAACTATTAACTATTTAAACTAAAATGTTTGTACTAAAATGGTTCATGTAAATGAACTTGTCCACAGATGATTTACTGATCAATTACTCACTAATTCACTTAAGCCCCTGCGCAGCCTTAACCCTTGTGTTGTGTTCATTTGTGCTAACACCTTTTGTGTTCCTGGTCAAAAATTACAGGTCCATTTAGATTGAAAATAAATCTCTCATATTTCATATATTATCCCAAGATATTGCATAAGATCTTTTTGTCAACTTCTTTTTGGTAATTTTGACTTTTTTGAACATATATGTGTATATATATATATATATATATATATATATATATATATATATATATATATATAAACAATTATTGATTGAAGGTTTTATTGAACTGAGCTTATACCTGCAGAAAAAAAGAAAACAAATTATAATTTTGTTATAAATGAATAACCACTTGCTTGATCCAAACTTCAGTGAGTGTATGACGTGTATGAAATTCCCACTGACACACATAAATATAATAAACAGGAATGTCTTTTTGCCATGTTTTTCCTTATTACTTCCTATAACAGACATATAACATAGACTATAATATACTGAAACTTACAGCAGACTATCCCGTGTCAGGGTTTTGCCCTTCATTTAGTTTTTTCCCCTTTGTGGAGGAGCCCTGGCATGTACATTTTCTTTGTCTGTTTTGTGTCTTGTGTCTGGATTCAGCCACTTCAGCTGGTTCAGTTTATTTACTCTGTGGCTGAGTCCAGGCACTTGTGTTTTGTCTCGTACTGTGTGAATGTACATGGATTTGTGTTTTCTCATTCCGTCTTCAGTGATAACCCTGCCCTCTCATTTGCCTTGTTATCTGTCTGATTATTAGTTTATTTGTTTCACCTGCCCTCCTCATTATCTCCTTGTTTTCTCCTCTATTTAAGCTCCTCTTGTGTTCTGTCCTGTGATAGATTGTATGTTGGTCCTTGCCACTCGGACTGTCTAGAGCTGGTTCTTGATTCAGTTGGTCATCTTTTGTTTGCTGCCAGTTTTGATTATTGTCTCTCCATTGTTAGAGTTTTTGTTTTCAAAGTTTTGTTATTATATTGATTTTTGGATTTCTCTCCATCGTGAGAGTTTTGTGTTATTTTTTATAACCACATTGTATTGCTTCCTGCCTTTGGGTCCTTCCCTCATCACAATCCTGACATAACAATCTGTCCAAAATGGACCCAGATAAGGCAATGAAAGGAACCGATCTCAAAGTACTGCCCAGCTCAACCACACCATGGCGAACTCCCAGAACGTTCATGGTTTTGGTGTCTACACTATGGAGCTGGTCAGTGAGTCTCACAAGTGGTTATTTGATGATAACCAGTTGAAACAGCTCTTCCTTTCTGGCTTGGACAATCCGCTTAGCAATCCGCTTAGTTAAGCGAGATGTTTGTTTTACCCTTTTTCGATCTGTTGGACCATGTTTGCAGCCTTGCGGAAGTTGAAAACCTGATGCAGAGGTGGAACGTCAGATCCAAGAAACTCCCCTCAGCCCATACCCTGTTTACCCTCAGGCACTTCTCGGGCTTCACATTGCTGTAAGAGAAGGAAGCTCTGGAAGCTGACTGCCAGGAGGTGGAGGAGCTCGGCTGTGGTCCGCCAGGAGGCTGAGGAGCCTGCTGCTGTCTGCCAGGAGGTGGAGGAGCCTGCTGCTTTTCGCCAGGAGACAATGGCCATTCCCGCAGCAGTGCTACTGACTATCCAGAAGAGGAGGGGTAGGAGAATGGCTCATGTTCCCCTGCCAGCGTCCTCGGCCACAGAGGCCATTCCCCTGCCATTGCCAGCATCCTCTGCCATGGATGCTGGCATGGCATGGATGGTCAGTGCCCTCGGTCACGGAGGCCATTCCCCTGCCAGAAGCGCTTCCTCTCCTGATTACGGAGGTTGGTATGCTTACATCTCGTACCTGGTTACCACCCTCCTGTGTTTGGGCTGCTCCCTCATCAGTGGTCTCCGCCCAGATTGACCCCGCTCCTATCCCAGAGCTCCTACCGGAACTCATCTCGGTTCCTCAAGCCACCTCCCAGACCACCGGACCCCACTCCTGACCTGTACCCTCCTTCCTGGCCTCCTGACCCTGCCACCTACCTGGACCCTCCTCCCAGGCCGCCGGACCTCGCCTCTGACCTGTACACTCCTTCCAGGCCGCCTGACCCTGCCACCTACCTGAAGCATCCTGCCAGGCCGCCTAACCCCACCCCTAACACGGAGCCACATCCTTGGATCCCCCCGGTCTGCCCTGGCCTGTACCGCTGGCTCCACCCTGGTCTGTTCCGCCAGCACCAACCTGGGATTTTGTTGAACACCCCCCCCCCACCCCGCCCCTCCCTGCTTATTTTCTCCTCTATTTAAGCTCCTCTTGCCTTCTGTTCTGTGCCAGATTGTTTTGTGCAATTTTCTCTCCATCGTAAGAGTTTTGTGTTATTTTCAATAAAAACCCATTAATTGTCCTTTTGCATTTGGGTCCTCTCCTATTCATGCTAGTTAACGTTCCTAACAATCCAAATTAAAATATGCCCAAACACAACATAATATGATAAGTACATCTTGAAATATTCCTCAAAGCATGTACATGGAAAGACAATGCACAAAAGGGCACTCAACACACGTTGTTTGTGTGTGTGCACGTGAAAATGTTTGAGAACATTATCACATCCACATACGGTATCTGAAGCATTGGGATGCTCCTGAACACTTAATATATCTGTATTTTGTAGTCTAGTCAATTAATTTCCAATGGCCTACCACTTTAGACTGGGAACACTACAGGTGTAACAATGTTAAATAAAACCAATAACATGTTATGAAAAAGATCTAAAAACAAATTGCGTGTTCAGATGCCCTGTGTGAACAAAGTAAACTGGATGAAATAAACTACAGTTTTCAGAAGAAGAAAGTTAATCGGTCAGTTTGACCAGAACACAATATAAGGGTGAAAGGGACATTGCCAGAAGTCACTATCTTCATTTTTTTAAGTGAACTGTTTAATTCAGGGCAAGTGCTACCTATAGGCAAAGTAGGAAATTGCCTAGGGACTCTTCCAAATGCGGTTGCACTCTCTGGACGGACGGTGAAATGCTCAGTTGTATTAGTTGTTGTTAACAAACAACTATTACTTTAAATGACTCCTATTGTTAATGTTTTTTTGCTATCATAATGATTATCTCTATCTATATTTTGCAGTTTCGTTATAAGAGCAGAGTGTACCAGCAGCCAAACGTCAATGAGAAACAGATTGAAAAGCTCCACACACAGGTGAGAATTATTTGTATTATTATAACATTTGCTTTTACTTATGTAGATTAGCCTACTATGCATATTTGTCAAAGAACGTATGTCTATTTTTTTGACACCCAGGTGCTGGTTAACCTGTTTTACATTATGGTAATTGACTATTTAACATACATATCAAATTAAAGCTATTTGCTTAATTGCGAACAGGAGAGGGCGTCTTGGTATAGTACGTCTGTTTAAACAGGAAAAGAAACATAAAAGATCATAAACTAAAAAAAATTCTTGTTAGGAGAGAATATCTAATACTAAACATTCATTTTAGACTGTGCTGATAAATAATGCAGTAGACCGGTGCATTTGCATATGTTTTGGACTTAACAGAACTTTACGATCAAGATGGTCATTGATGTTCACGTTTCAGTGTTTTCAGCCTGTTTTTGCATGGGTCAGGTGGTTTTGAGGTCTTTCATTGAGGCTCTTCCATGACCCACACCCCAAACCCCCCCCCCCCCACCCCCACCCCACCTGCCAAATAGCAAACCTGAAGCTCTGAACCAAGTTTTTAATTGCCTCCTTCCTCTAGCACTGCGTGTCCTGTGCTGAGATGTGTCTTCGAGTTTATTGCGCAGACTATTTATCTGCAGTCCTCACACTGCTTCCCTCTGCATTTAAAACTCTCCCTCTCATTGCTCTGAGCTTTCAAGCTCCCTTAATAAGTTATTATATTGAAGCTTTGTAAGTTGCTTGGGTTTTGCTAAGGATGACGTAGGAACATCCTTTGTGTGCGCACTTGTTTCGGGAAGCCACGTCCAAAGAAATAATGTTCACCCCCCTTCAGATGGAATTTCAAATATTATGGGTTGTTGTAGTACAGGATTTACATGGGCGAATGCTTATAGGGGTTCACTTTTAAAAACTGTCTGACTTCACTATTATAATGAAAAAGTTACTTGTTACCTAAAAGGAATAGTTCACCCAACAACGAAAATTCTCTCATCATTTACTCACCCTAATGCCATCCTAGATGTGTAAGTCTTTCTTCTTCAGAACACAAATGAAGATATTTAGAAGAATATCTCTGTAGGTCCATACAAGGCAAGTGAATTGTGGCCAAAACTTTGAAGCTCCAAAAAACACATAAAAGCAGCATACAAGTAATCTGTAAGACCCCAGTGGTTTAATCCATGTCTTCTGAAGCGATCTAATTGATTTTGGGTGAGAACAGACCAAAATATAACACATTTTTCACTGTACCTTTAAGGAGTGATTTCAACCTGATCTGACCCTTTAAAAAGACTTTTGTTGGTATAACCAAAAGTAGTTTGTTTAATTCAGGCATATCAAAGGATAGTTCTCCCAGAAAAGGACCATTTTAAAATGATTTACCCACCCTCATGTCGTGCCAACCCCATATGCCTTTCTTTCTTCTGTAGAACAAAAAATATACTTTTTTGAAGAATATACTGGCTGCTCTTTTTCATATAATGAAAGTGAAAGGGGACTGGGGTTGTCAAGCACCAAAAGAAAAAGCAGGAATAAAATGTGTCTACTTTATATTTTACTATTTACTATTTTCCATGTCTTCTGAAGCGATATGATAGATTTGTGTGAGGAACACATATTAAAGTCTTATTATTGCACTGTAGCTCTTATAGGGATAGTTACCCAAACATTCACTCTTTTTTTTCTCACCCTCATGTCATCCCAAACTCAAATGACTTATTTCATCAGTGGAACTCAAGCAAAGAGACAGTATTTTGAAGAATGTACCATGTGTTCTGTCCATACAATGAAAGTCAATGGGAACCAAAATTTTCAAGCTCCAAAAAGGACATAAAGACAGCATTAAACTAATATCCATAATGTCCATAATCCATGCAAAGCATTATGATCACTTTGGATGAGAAACAGATCCAAATGTAATCTCTTTTTTACCTAGAAGAATGTGAACTAGCTTCACTGATGAATGCACCAAGGTGACTTCAGATGTCAAGATTTATAGTGAACAAGGACATACGTTTTGGTCTGTTTCTCACTTAAAGTTATCGTATGGCTTTCCACTGGAGTCATATGGATTGCTTTTATGCAGAATTTATGTTTTTTCAAAGCTTGAAAGTTTTGGACCCCAGTTTTGGCTTTCATTGTATGGACAAAAACACATCATACATTCTTCAAAATATGTTCCTTTATGTTCCACAGAAGAAAGAAAGCCACAAGAGTTTGGGACGATATGAGGATGAGTAAATGATTATCCTTTTTGGTTGAACTATTCCTTTAAATCAGACATGGAGCCATTGATTTGATGGTTAGACACACAAAAACCAAATTCATGGTACTTTTATGGTGATTTTTTGGCCATTGGACTTGACTTTACTTGGGTAAACTGTTTCTTTAAATAATATTTTTTCTGACTCGGTTCATTTAATGTTACCACAAGAAGTGCATGTTAGGTTACATGACAAACATTTTTACAGTGTTGTCATTAGGAATGATGTTGAACACTGGATAACATCTTTGTAGTTAGCCTAATGGGTTTAAAGTAATTTACTGCCATAGGCTGGTGCTAAAGTGTGAATTATTGAAAGCTAGCAGTGTTCGGATGGAATCCCAAGGTTTAATAATGCAAACACCTAATATTTTATGCTGGGTAATAATGTATGGCACTTACCACACTTGTTTTCTTGGCCTCATATTGGAGACCATCTTCGATGTGTATATTTGTGTCTGCTGTCCATCAGGGGCTGATCTGTGTTGATCTGTGATTGTTGTATGGCGTTTCTCCCCAAGTGGTCTCTAGCTATTTATTTGCCTCGCCAGAGGCAGCTGTGCTCTCTCTCTCTCTCCCTCTCTCTGATGTCTCTGTACTGGGAGCTGCTCTCCTATCTATTTTTAACCAGCCTTGTATCGCAGCATGTGTGTCCCAGAGATCTCAACATGAGAGGAAGTGAGCAGAGATCCTTTACACTCTTGTCAATTGTTCTGTCTTTTCCTTCTTTTGTTCCTGTCCATTCTCTTCCTCCTCAATCATTAGACGTTACACTATCTTTTTATGCTAACCTCATCTGATCTCTCACTCTCTCTATCTAACTCTTTTAAGGCCAACCTGAGGAATTTTATGGAATTCATCCAGCACCATCAGGTGGACAAAGTCACCAAGATGTTGGAGAGAGGGTTGGATCCTAACTATCATGATCCTGAAACTGGTGGTAGGGGATAAACTCCTTCCTCCTACTTGACAAAAATGACAATTCTTGCATAATTTACTTACCAATATATAGTTCCAAGCTTAGGGTTGGACAGTCTCAGTCTCCATCTGTTTTCACTGTATGGAGAAAAAAAAGACTGAAATTACAAACATTTAAAAACACGCAGTTTTAAAATATGAGCTAAATCTTATTTTTGTTTTGTTTTGCTGTATGACCTGTTCTCCAGAATTTCAATTACAGCAATCAACAGCATGATGTTTTCTTGTCTGTTTATGCTTTGGGGTTATGCATGTTAGATGCAAGTTACTTTGACAGACCAGATATTTCAGGAGGTTTTCTGAATGATTTCTTTACTGCTCCATTAGATAATTTCCTTGTTTATCGATTGTGTTTCGTTAAATCATTACATAATTTTTTACATTACAGGCTATAGTTAACATATTTACTCATTGAAGAAATAATCAGAGTTCAATGCAAGTTAAGCACAATCAACAGTTGTGGCATAAAGCACAAAAACTACTGTAAAAATGTATTAACTCATCACTCTTTTTCAAAAATCGCAGTTACAATGGAGTGAATGGGGCCAATGCACATCCATTAAAATACTAATTGTTTCAAAACTATAGCCTCAAGACATAAACAATATGCATGTTAGCATGATTTTAGTGTGATAAAATCCCTTACTATCCTTTTCTGTATAAACTTATATCCAATTTTACAATTTAGTTGCCATGATGTCGTAACCTAAAACCCTAAAATGGACTTAAAAACAACACATTTAAGAACTTTACAGCTCAAATAATACATGAGTTTTAAAATAAGGATTAATTATAATGCTCTTATAAAATTAAAAGCTTTACATTTCTGCATTTAAACCCTACAAAAAATTGGCCCTCATTCACTTGCATTGTACGTGTCACACTGTAAAGTTGAATTTTTTGTATTTATTTTTTTAAAGAAAAGGAGGGTCGAGTTGCATAAATTTTTTGTGGCAATCAGCATTATGCTACAAATAATGTTGAATGGTTTATGAATGCTTATATTGTCATACACCACTTGATATCAAATATTTAATATATTTTGTAAGTTGTTTTCAAAAAACTGTTCACAATAATATATTTGGTTCATGCTTCAAGTCATTTCTTTTAATGTATGATGGAAAAGATGGACACTGTTTAGTTCTTTTGTACTCTGGCATAGAAAGAGTTAAACATTTAAATTGGAAAAAAGAAAACCTGATGCTTTCAGTTTTCAGTATGTACAAATTAAGATTGTTAAAATAAAAGTGCAAATAATGGACAATACAAATTTAAACATTGGTATATCATGCATCCCAATTTGTTTTTTTATGAATCGTAATAAAATATCTTGAGTAATATCTTATATCTTTTATAACGAGAGACTTAACCTTTAATGTGTTTTTGTGTGCGTCTGGTCCACAGAGACACCACTAACCCTTGCGGCCCACCTGGACAATATGGTCGAGACTATAGTGGCATTGAAAAATGGTGGAGCTCATTTAGATTTTCGCTCTCGGGATGGAATGACTGCACTCCATAAAGCAGCCAGGGCAAAGAATGAGATAGCTCTTAAGGTAATAAATGACCTCATTCCTAACGGCGGTATGAGTTTATATCTGTGTTGGAGTGATCCTTTTCTTTGATTGTCAGTTTGGTATTGTACAGTAATGGTATCAGATGTAATAATATGGTACTCTTTGATACACACCACAGCACAATTTGAATTACACATCCAGTAAACCAGGGGTTTTCAACCTGTTGGGAACACAAGATTACTGTGTTAAATAGTGGCAGGGTTTTTGATTCATCCTTTTGATTCTAGTTTTTGAATCCATTTGCCAGAGGGATCCGTTCACTGTGCATTTAGTCACCATTGCTGCAGATAACATCTTGCACTAGTAGGAGATGATGTGCATCTTTTATGTATTATGGGCGAATCATTGAATCATTGATTCAACTGATCCATTTAAAACACCAAGTCGTTCACTAGCGAAACAATGGAAGTGAATCAGAATTATTTATTCATTTAAAATATTCTACGAAAAACACAGATTCTTCACAATGAAACGATTGTGAAGAATTAAACTGATGTTGTTGTTACTAGTTGTTGCTGAAAAGAATTCAACAAAATGACAAACAATGCATAAAATATGGATTCACAGTTTCACTTACAATCTAAACGCCAACGTTCAAAGATAAGACGGTTGACAAACCAAAAACTAAAAACGACCTTCAAAATGACAGTGCGAAGCCACGTTTTCCATACAGCAAAGCACCGCTCACACTTATTGACAGTGGAAGATGATTTACGACTAGCTGTGGTGGTTATTGAACCACAGATTGGCACAAAGTGCTCTTAGAATCAGGCTCAAACATCACACTAAACATGATATGTAAAGGTTTATGTATTTTATGAATCGGTATGTGTATGTTGTGTATAACCTAAGTTATATTATTTAAATAGTATGTCAAGTAGTATATCATGGATCTTAGCATGCTTTTTTCAAAGGGAATTTTGGGTTGAGGTGGGGGTGGGGCACAAGTTCCTTTTACAACTGAGGATGGCACATGTCCTTAAAGGTTGAAACCCCCTGCAGTAAAACATGGTGGCCATGATTGATGGCTGATGTTTTCAGAGCACCCTGTTTTAGCACAATTGGTGGAATTTTCAGATGGTCTCTTATCAACTGTACACAAATATCATGGTTATCTTGAACAATTTTGCTCTGGCGCAATCAGACCACCTTAAATACGGGACAAAATGCACCCTGTATTGATTTGATACAGGACGTATCATTTCATCTTTACATACGGGGTAATCCCAGGGTGGCAACACTAGGTACATAAAACCTATGTTTTACCATAAAACATGGTAGCCTACTCTCATGGTACATGTCAGAAAAAAGTTTAAAAAAAAATGTAAATACCTTCACAGTACAAAAGTGCTATGGTAGGCATAGTATAGTATGGCACCATAGCATTTTTGGAACTATGATGGCACTTTCTTGTTAATGATGGTAGTAACATTGTTCCATGTCCAAAAACCATAGTACCATGGAACTTTTTGGCTCTTTTTTGGAAGTGTTATCTAGTACAGTGTAGCTACAGAAATGTGTTATTGTGTCAATGACTCTGCTCTGTCTTACTAAGAGTACTGTATACGTATCTCTCGGAAAGAGTTAACATTCTTTCAAAGTACACTGCACAAACAAATGTTTTATTATTTAACAAGTAATTGGTAATTCTGTTATTTAAGCATATTCTTTTCAATAATTACTTCATCACCATTGCTTTTTATCCTTGGCAACAATTGGAAATCTAATTTTGCTGATGTACTACTTGTTTGTGCCCTCAATTGTAAAACACAATTTCCTCTGTGCTGCTGTACTCACAGTATATTATTTGCCATTTATAATGGCCTCTTCACAGAATCTTAGTTTATATCACTACAAAATGTTAGAGTCATAGATTTCCTCATCTAGTTACTGGAGAGCCTGGGTTTTGTAATTTTAGAGAAAGGAAGAAAGGGCTTGTACTCATTCAGTTACTGAACATTCGGTTGGGTAAAGATTGGATGACATGTTTTAAACCTGGACATATTAATTCCAATGAGACAGTTTAGCCCAAAGACAGAAATTGCATTTGCTAAGTGTGATTGCGTTTGTGATGCATGTTTTGTATTATTAGATTTGGTTACATGCATATGTATGGCATTACATACATATTTACATTGCATAGCAGTTATTCCCAACAGGGGGAAACATTTTTATTACAATTTTGATGAAATAATATTGTGTTTTCTATGAAACTGCATCGTTTTGTACCACATTTCAGTGTATTCTCTTTTCCACTGGAAATGTAATACTAGACTTTTTTCTTTGCAGACTATGTTAGATTTAGGTGCATCTCCAGACTATAAGGACCGACAGGGTTTGACTCCACTCTACCATACAGTGACTGTAGGGGGAGACCCCAGCTGCTGCGAGGTACTACTGCGTGCCCACGCCAGTGTCGGAAGCCATGATGAGAACGGCTGGCACGAAATCCACCAGGTGGCGCTGACTTTCACATTATTATCAGTAGTTAGTTGGTGACAATCAGTATAAAGGGTGTGAACTTGCTCTTTTTTTTTAAAGGCTTCTAATAAGCCTTCTTTTGGCTTAAAACCCAAACATCATTTACTCATCATCAAACCATTTGATATTCTTTCTTCCATGGAATAAAAAAATTTGATGTTTGGCAGAATGTTAAATCTCAGTCAGCATTCAATTCCATTGTTCGAAAATAGATGCAATGAATGGTGACTGAGGCTAACAGTCTGCCTAACATCTCCTATTGTGTTCCACACAGAAAGAAAGTAATACAGGTATGGAGCATAGACTGTAAAAAAAGATGGCCGACGCCCCTTCGCTCTTTTCCATTGGTGAGAACTGAAGCCGCCAGTGTCCCGATATGGCGCTGACATCTTGGGACTTGAGTCTGCGCAGTTGCGATTTCGGGACCAGACCTGCACAGTAGTGAGCAGGAAGTAAAGCTGCGAAATCAAGGCCCCACCCTCATTCTCGCTGAATCAATCGCAAGCACACGCCCCTGCACTTTGGACTTTTGACTTATGACGGTGTGAAATAATTAATTATAGAAATTTTGATATTAAATTTAAAGCTCCAATCTCCTCAGTCCTCCGAAGATCCCGAAAAATAGTCTGTTGGTGCTTCAGTGACTACTTCGCTCAGAGAAACTGTCAATCACAGCTGTAAATCATGATGTCACAGCGCCATTTTTATAGCATCAAATAACTAACTAAAAACAAACTTATTTTGAAAACAAACACGTGAAATTACATCAACGTGATAGAAACTACAGTAAATGACAGAAACTATCTTTGGAAAAAAGATATGTGAAGTGGTCTCCCATCCTGTTGAATAACATGGGGATGCGGGGTTTATGAACCTATACTAGGACCAGTTACCGGGGGGCGATCGAGACGTTTTGGCTTCACTTTTGAGGGCTTGTGCGGCACACTTGTTATGGAGCAACAGATGGTGAGAAAATGATGACAGAATTTTCATTTTTTGTGCGAACTATCTCTGTAAGAGTCAAAAACAGTTGGGGTTATACATATATGCATAGAGGAGGTATGATAGTAGTTAGTTTTTATAAAGAGGTTATAATATTATATTGCCCATATAGACAAGTGGCAAGATCAAACTAGTTTAAAATGGACCAATCAACAAAATCTGTCTGTTGTGACGGTGTACTGACATCTAGTGTTGTTACAGGTGGACTGCACAATGTTATTACCCTGTCAGTCAAATTATTTCTGTGACGTATTTGATCTCTCTATTCAAGGGAAAATGGAAAAGAAGGATGTATAGTTTACTTTTATACACAGTATATGTCTTTGAAAAATATGAGATGACTGTACTGAAGACTTAATGATGTTTTTATGTTTTAAAGGACGTCTACATCAGTCGTACTGTATATATACATTTTTAAGACTCTCAAATGATTTTCTGTACACCAGCAGAAAGTGTTACAAGTTCTGTTTTTCTCTTCATAGAAACTGTTTAATATACTGCCACAAAAATTACAGTGACCCCCAAAAGTACTTGGACAATTTTGGACAAAAAAGTCACACTTATTAAAAATGTCTGAATGTCAATGCAACAGATACAAAATACTAAACCATGTGACATCTACAAACAAATGATGCTAGAGATTTTCTCAGAAATAACTAACAATTTTCTTAGCCATTTTATCTTCCAACAAGTCTCAAGGTCATTTAGTGCCTGGATGCATGAATTCAGCTCCCCTCAAGATCACACAAGTGTCTTAGCATTGTAACCCCAGGTGTAGTTCAGCACATTAACTACAGTATGGACATGGTCCACTAAAGTGGCAAGCAGAAAGTGCCCAAATAATTTTTGTCTTAAATATTGATATTGTTTTATCATTTGGAACCTAAATGTTATATATTTAAGTAGCTTAAGAGTACAAATATTTTTTGGGGTTACTGTATACTATAAACAATAAAAAATGAGTTGTTCCTGTTTGTTTATCAGGCTTGTCGATATGGCCATGTCCAACACCTGGAGCATCTTTTGTTCTATGGAGCAGACATGCATGTCCAAAACGCATCTGGGAATACAGCTCTCCATATCTGTGCCCTGTACAAACAGGTATGTAATCACACTGTACCTTTAAAAAACAAAGTCAGCTCCATTTAAACAGTCGATAAAATAAGAAAATGTTACAAGACATTTTTTCTCTTTCATGGATCAATAATATTTTGAGGCAAAAATCAATGGCATGGGGCCAGAGAGCTTAGATTGAGGGCAGAAGTGATTCTTTCGAGGTGAATGCCTGGGGATGATTTGTTACAAGTAGCACCAAATAAACATGCAAAACAATTTCTAGAGCAAAAAGTTTAAAAAAAAAAAGTTATGGCAACATGTGTTGTATGGCAACAAGTTGTGAAATTTTAAATAATACAAGCTAAATTAAGTAAGATTTTTCTATTTATTTTATTGTTTATTATGTTTCCAGGAGTGTTGGTCATTAATGTTTTGCATGATTCAAAGTAATGGCCAGCATCATCCAATCACTGCCAGCAATGTTAAAATATAATTATACATTATAAATTCTTATAAAGTAAATTCTAAAGTACTGATTACCATTGTCCCATGTGTGCCAAACATTTTAAATGGTCTAAACATCATCTGCATCCTGAAACTGAACTTTTGATAGGTTGTTTGTATTGAATGCACTTAGCTGCATCGAGAGCTATAGGATGCTCCCTTGCTCCCTATTTAGTGAATGACTTAACCTCCAGTACGCTGTCTTTCTGCACTGGTCTCAGAACAGTTTGAAATGCTCCTTATTTTCATTCTAACTCCATATAAGGCAACGAAAGCAAACATTTTCAGTTTTTGGATTAATCCATTTATTCTCAATGTGGTAATGCATCGTAAATATAGGATTTCTTAGAAAATGTTTTGCTAAAGGACACATTAGTGTACATTGTGTTAAGCAGTGTGGCCTTACACGATAAATAAAACAAATAACAATTTAAAAAAGGCATATCGGCACTAGTCTAGATACTAATCGTTTGACTCAAACAGGTTTCAATGAAAAAACGGAATACATTTTCTTACCAGATGTAGTTTTATTTGTGTTTCTCCCAAAGACAACTCCGCTGTGGTCGGCGCCATGTTGTTTTGTAACATGACTTCACGTGTCGAACGTTTAACCCTGTACTGACATCTCAGAGTCTCCTGAACTGAGATCAGTCGGTTTAAATGTATTTAAATTATGCATTGCGTTTGGCAAAGCCAAAATACAACATCCGCAGATGTGCATGCAGGGTCGCACGAGGTTAAAACACTGTGTCAAGTTAAAAAGAACTTGTGTGGATGTGTATATTGTTAAAGGCCTCTTAGAGCTACAATGTTAAAACAGGCAAATTTTGCCAGTACTTTGGTGGTTTTAGTTGCTATATAATGTATATAAAAAAATAAAAAAGGCCTTTTATCCCCAGAGGGGCCTTTAGCCCCATAGTACCCTTATATTACCGTCATGTGAAGATATATGGGTGGAACTGATCGAACTATTGCATAATTAAAAAAATAATTTTCCAAGGATCACAGCTGGAGAATTACAGAAATTATTTGGGTCTTGGGGTCAGAAAGTTTTCAAACTACAATCAGAATTCACCTACATTACCTCAAGATGTTTGGGAGGGTTTCAAGAAAAAAGCCTCTGCTCTTGTCCAACAACAAACTAAAGTGTCTTGGGTTTGCCAGACACTACTGGAACTTCTAGTGGGACTGGGTTCTATGGTCAGATACAACAAAAATTTAGCTTTTTGGCAGCAATGGAAAAGTACCCCATGCCCACGGTTAAATATTTTTAACATTGTGGGGCTGTTTTAATGCTACAGGTCCTGGAAATCTTGTTCAGATATATGGCATCATGGACTGTATCAAATACCAACAGATAAAAAAATAAAAAAATATGACTGCCAGAAAGCTTAAAATGGGCTTAAGTTGGATGTTCTAGCAGGACAATGATCCAAATCAAACTTAAAATTGAACTCAAAAAATGATTCACTGACCAAAAAACTCAAGGTTCTGCCATGGCCATCCCAGTCCCCTGACCTGAACCTCATAGAAAACCTGTAGGGTGATTTGAAGAGGAGAGTCCACCAACATGGACCTTGGAATTTGAAGGATCTGGAAAGATTCTGTATGGAGGAATGATCTCAGATCCCTTGCCATGTGTAGGAAAAGACTCACAGATGTTATCTTGGCAAAGGAAGGGTGCACAAAGTATTGAATAAAAGGGTGCAAATAATTTTGCCACACATTTATTTGACAAAAATATTTTTTTTGTGATAAAACTTGTGTT
Source organism: Xyrauchen texanus (assembly GCF_025860055.1). Taxonomy (NCBI): domain Eukaryota; kingdom Metazoa; phylum Chordata; class Actinopteri; order Cypriniformes; family Catostomidae; genus Xyrauchen; species Xyrauchen texanus. The sequence goes on along the minus strand of NC_068321.1, from coordinate 18,419,582 downwards.
TGTAATTGTTTGATATCCATTAGAGGATAGATTTTTGTGAAAGATTTTAATGAAAGATCAAAAGGATAAACAATAAAGACATGTTTCACAGCCATATTTACCAAGGATGCCAATATTTTTGGCCACAACTGTAAATGGCAATCATGGCTTGCTACTAATTACACTGTCCAGGAGACCATTGTGTCCCATTATGTTTACAATAAATCCCAAAATGAACTGGAATCAGCTGGAATGCACATTAACATTAGCTCCAGCATTCAGTGTTTATGAATGGACAATTATGTTCACGATATTAAGCAGCCAGGCTGATAATCACCTTATGTTTCCTCTGTGGGAGATCCAGTTTGCTTTGTCTGCTCGGGGTCACAGCATGAGCACCATTGTCTGCCGGAACTGCTAGCGCTAGAGGTATTTACTATTGCTTTAGCCCTTTATATAACATAATATTCCTGCAGTATATTATTTGGAGCAGTGGCTTAGCAGTTAGCATGCATACTATAACATGTTGAGTTGTGATGCTTATATCAAAGAATTTTAGTTTGAGTTTGGCTTGCATTTCCCCCACTTTTACATTTACATTTATACATTTGGCAGACATTTTATCCAAAGCGACTTGCAGTGCAATTATTACAGGGACAGTCCCCCCGGAACAACCTGGAGTTAAGTGCCTTGCTCAAGGACACAATGGTGGTGACTGTGGGGTTAGAACCTGTGACCTTCTGATTAACAGCCCTGTGATTTAGCCACTACGCCACCACCACCACTTTTCCCCATCATTTGGTATGGTGTGGTGTAGCTCTGGTAATCGTAAGGTTGCTGGTTTGTTCCTGTCAAGGAATGAGCCATGATTCTCCAAAATGGACCTTATTTAGGGTAAATGCAGAATTTAAAGTGCATGTGTGTCATTTTTACAATGTTAAGATACTTTTTTTAGTTGAATGTAAATAAGCCATTTATGGGTTGATTCTTCCTAAACGTTATCCATTTTTTGTCCACTAAAAGTTTTTTCAAATATTTTCAATGTTTCATCAGCTGAATGATTGACAAGGTACACAACAGTACAACTTATTAACAAACTGTGCATCTGTCTATCACAGCCTTGTTTTCGTTTGGAACTAAACAAGGGACAAAAGTGAAAACTACGGAATACAAAAGTGACAAAAATGACAACCAAGGGGTAACAGTGAGAACAAGATGAGGTAACCCTAACACCAGGTCTCCTAAGCAACCAAATTGTCCCGGCTGCTAACGAGGGTAGAGTCACATGGGGTAACCTCCTCGTGATCACTATAATATGGTTTGCTCTCCACAAGCGCTATGTCTCCATGGTAACGCACTCAACATAATAAGTGATAAGTGATAATGTGATAAGATGCACGTATTGACGGTCTCAGACGTGGAGACTAAATTGGGGAGAAAAAGGGGATAGAAAAAAAACATATCTTAATCAGAATCAAAATTGTGTATACTGTAGACTTGTTTCTTATATCTTGAACTAAGCTTATTTTTCCCATAGGCAATTTTTTTTTGTCCTAATTTACAGCAGAAACCAGGAGGTACATATTTTTTTCTTGTTTAAAGCATAAACTCAATTCAAGACATTTCTCTGAAAACAAGGGACAATATCAAATGCAATTTTGCTTTTCAAGCAGGGTCAGAACTTTAGACAGGCTCGGGGCAAAAATTACACCAACAATGACAAAAGTGACCCCGATCTTCAAAATGTGGGGGCAAATAATGCCCTTGTAATAAATTCTTCATTTTTATTATTTACATATATGTAACATCTGATATAGTATTCATATTCTATTATAGTCCTAGTTATACATAATTTGGCAAGAAATATACATTTATATTCTCTGTCTCTACATGTCATGTGCAGACGTGACCAGTACAGTCAGATTACAGAGTAAACAAATAACCAAAAACAAAAAGTACTATATTAACTTACATTAACATTCTTAATTAACATTAACTAAATTCTTCATGATGAAGTGTGCCCCTTTTTATCTGAAGCAGCCTTCACTTTAGCTTTAACAAACTTGTCATATTCCTTTCTGCATCTAGCTTTAAGGTTGCGTGGTGGTGGCGTAGTAGTGGGCTAAAGCACATAACTGTTAATCAGAACTGTTCAGAAGGTTGCTGGTTTGATCCCCACAGCTGCCACCATTGTGTCCTTGAGCAAGGCACTTAACTCCAGGTTGCTCCGGGGGGATTGTCTCTGTAATAAGTGCCATGTAAGTTGCTTTGGATAAAAGTGTCTGCCAAATGCATAAATGTAAGGTGAGTTATCAAATTAGTTGTGTTAAAAGTTTTAACAGTATTTCCACCTTGTGAAATTCTAGCAGTGCGAAGCTTGTAAATGTCACCCAGTTCAGAGTAATTCCACACAAGTTAAATTTTTTTCTCACACAGCACTAGTTTTAGGCTATAGCTATAGGGAGCTCCTGACCTAACCCTTTCCATAACTGTGTGTGGAAGTGATGCCCCCTTTTGGAGTTGACGCAACCCCCTTTTGGAGTAACCTCGCCCCTTTCTGGAGTAACCCCACACTCTTTCTGAGATTCCGCAGCCATTTGAAGATCTCCTGCAGTTATACCTACTTGAAATTTTTTTTCAATGTCCGATGTTTAGCCAATACAATGTAGCATCTCTAGTTTAAATTTGACAAAAAAATCAAGACAAAAAATATTGATTAAGAATTGTTTTTCTTTTTTGTTGTGATCAGTTTTAGCACAGTCAATGGCAGTCAAACCGCGATAGTTGATTTAACCAGTTGCGCTGATCCGTCACCAAGTCAACAAGGAAGTTGTACCCATGCCAAATGCAGGCTAGTGATATTTTAGTGTGCAGGAAATAGAAACAGCATCCTCACATGTGATTATGTCTCATACAAGGGCTGGCAGCAGCTGCGAAACTAGTATTAGAAGGAAGGTAGGAGGAAAAGGCAACAGAGGTGTGTGTGTATATCTGCTTTTTTGAGTGTGTGTCGGTTTAGTGGTGAGGCATTCCGTAGGTGGGCTGTTGAATCCAGCTGGATATAGTGGGCTGGAGAGCTACAGAGCACTGGCACTACAATCTTTTCTCTCTCCCTCTTTTTCTCTGTCTTTCGTTCACACAAACACATTCACACATGCACACATTGCTGCAGAGACCCCCTCTCCTCTCTCTTTGGGTGTTGACTTTGCTGTAGCTTCATACTTCTACACTTGAATTGGAGTCCACAAAGCTGAGGGAGAAGTCTGGCACTTATAAACGAAGAGGATTTGAACAGGGTGAGATGGGATACATCTTGATTGAGGGTTTAGAAATGGAGAGAATAGAACATTTTTTGGTTTACAGATTACGCTGAGCTCGAATAGATAAAAATATCACAGTTTAGAGTTGGATCAAATTGAATCAAACAAAAAGAATACAATAGAGTGTGATACTTAAGATGAGTTCTTCAGCAAGCCCTTCATTTCTGTATCATCTCCTTGTCTCTTGAAGGATAAGTGTGCCAGGGTTCTTCTGGTCCGGGGAGCCAGCAAAGACATCAAGAACTACCGAGGACAAACACCCTTTCAGGTAAGAATACATTTAAAAGTATCCATTGTCAATGCAGCAACATGTTGCCTAATGCATCTGAACGATAACTGTTCTATTTACAGGGCTGAAAAAAATATTCTTTCAAATGAGCTTGGGTCTACATTTGAGCACTGAAGTTTATTATATTTTGTTGGTTTAGCACTGAAAAAAATACAATGATGATTTGAGCAAAGTTAACTTTGCCTGTTTATTGTTCTGTTAAGCAAAGCACTTAATTAGACAGAACATCACATGAAAGTACATGCATTATGTAAGACAGCACTCGGAGAACAATGAGTGAGCTTGGGGGTAATTAATCATTTTAGAATGTTTGTTTTCATAGTTTGGTATCGTTAGATGATTAGGAATTACATTTTGGGTGGAATTAACCATGTCAAATCATTAAGGGCAGTTGTTGCTGGATTATTTGAAAGCAGCCACATTGGATTGATTATTAAAAATCTTTCGTTCTCTGGTCTGTTTACTCAGAGAATTTCTTTCCCAGAAGTCAGGTTGTGACATTCAACAGCTTTTCTGACAGCAATGGGCATGATCCAAGTCTGTGGTCACTGTCTGATGTCAAAATTGCTTTTATTGTTTAGTGGCCCTCAATAATTGCTGTAATTTGAATGCCAATAGTCATTCATTCTGATTATTAGATGATTTAGCAAATATGTGATTGATTTTGAATGAGGATGTTTTTAGATACAATATTAAAAAGCCCTCTTCTTATTACATTTTTGGATTATTTTGTAATCCGTTATTACGAGAATGACTGATAATCCTAATCTTAACTCCTCATATCGATATCATAATGAACTGAGTCATTAAAGCTTCAAAGCATGCGCAAGCATGCTGATGGCACAATAACACGTACAGTAAACCCTCTTAATGAAGAACACGCCAGCATAAATACTGTACTTGCCCACCCACATAATGTAGGCTTAACCCTTTGAAATGCAACCTCCTTGACACAACTAATCGTAGCCTTTTTGTACTTCACTGCAGTTGCATCACTTTTGATACTCAATGCAGATATGTTTGCTGCACAAAAGCCTTTTTTACAAAGTAGCATTCAGGTTCTGCTTAATATTTAAAGACTGTTTCCTATGCAATATCCAAAACAAAAAACCCTCTGCTCGTATTGGTGTTGTGACAGTACTAATGTCAGTGGTTGTTCGTGCCTAAAGGAATTCTTTTTTATTTTTCTTTAGCAAGATATGGCAATAGTTGCTGCATTAAAGTTCTCCTGGGAAGTTCATATTTACAAGCTTGAAAGACGTAATTTAATACGATAATTTGGATGTTAATTCCATCATTTCCACATAACTTGAAGTACACTGGAAGTAATCTAATCACAAACCTTGAGTAAATATGATCATTCTGACAATCCATTGACAAACTTCCCAAAAAAATGTCATAGAGCTGAGATAATTTAGTTTTGCAGTCTGTTGCACCATTATCCTAGTCTACTCTAGAATTATTGAGCATTTCAAGTCAAACATTAGGAACATTCGGAGTTTAAGGTCTGTTGGATATTCATTTTTAGCCTTGTTGTATTAGATGTTCGGTTTACAACCTCTAAAGCTTCAAACTGACCCTGATCACTCCAAACCTTATGTAGGAGTGAAGTGTTTATGTAATGTACATATCAGTGCTCCTCTGATGCGTTGTTTAATGCGCTGTATTATTCATCTCATGCTGCTAAAATCATATTTCACGCCTCGGCGGCCGCTCAATTACAACTCATTTAAGCAGCTCATGAAACTTCAGGCTCTGTGCTGGATCACTCCCATTCGCCTGGTTAAACAGAACTTCTCTCCAGCAAGAACTGAAAGTGTACTGTGATTCGCGGCCCCTATATTCAATTTGTACAAATTATATTTCCCTCTCTCTCTCTCTCTCTCTCTCTCTCTCTCTCTCTCTCTATATATATATATATATGCACAGTATATTGATATACAGTATATTGCTGTATATACTATGTATAATGTGAGTGTGTGTGTGTGTGTATGTATATATATATATATATATATATATATATATATATATATGAAGAAATATTTGTTTTAAGCTCACTAATTAAATAAGGAAATGTGTGACAATGATCAAGTTATCTTTGTACAAAAAGTCAGATTGATTTTCTTCCATTAAGTCACATAAGATGCCTTGAGGAACATTCTCAAATCATGTTGTGATAACGTGGTGTGACAGATCTCTACTTCTCTTCTTAAGGAGGAAGTGAGGGCCGGGTAAATGTCCAGTGTAATACTTTATTTTTATACACTTTTCATTGTCACAACAAATGGATTGCTTTACAGCACAACAAATAAACACACAGCTCAACTCTGATGCGTGTCTCTCTCTCTCTCTCCTCCGGCGGTTTGGATTGCTTTTAACCCTCTCCAGCTCTCACTGCAACACAAAACATCTGTTAGAGGTGATTTCCCCACAGATGTCAATCCTTACTGTTCTTCCTCTTCCTGCCTCGCTCTTCACAGACGTCACTTAGCCACACCCACATTACCATATACCCCCATCTCCCGACTCAGGCCGTGGAACCATCCGGCCTCTCACTTACTACTTCCCCCCCAGGACTTCCCCCTACCTTGTGTCATCCTAATGTGAAACTGACATAGATGGCCCAGCGAATTGCAAACTACATACCGAGACACTTTGTTACAGAACCCATCCACACAAATTCCCCTTAATAAAGTGGTAAATGCCAGACAATTCATACCCAAGATTAGTGGATGGGTGATGCGGGAACTAACCGCAGCCTCAACATTATGTTTTTATCCCCGAAATTGGATAATGGCTGCCACTACAGGGTAATTCTGTATATCCCCATGAACACACCTTAGCTTCACCCATGGCAGCAGATTCACCAGCCTGTGGGGGAGAGTGGAGAGGGTTAGGGAAGACCAGTGGGTTGAATGGGCTACGGGACCACATAACCGGTTTTGGGTAGGAATTCCCCTTTTCCGGGGAATAGGAACAGGGTGAGGGGAGGGAAGAGAGAGAGAGAGAGAGAGAGAGAGAGAGAGAAGAAGAGTGCTTGCCAGCTCCCAAATATGCAGTCATATGGTCATCAGCCAACTGGACCACCTCATCCAGTGAAGCTGGTCAGTGGCAATGGACCCACTCCACTGTCCCTTTCGGTACCTGGGCAATGAACTGTTCCAGTACCACTAGATCGAGTACCTCCTCGGCAGTGAAATCATCAGCCAGCAGCCACCTTCGGCAGGTGTCACAGAGCTGTCGAGCGAACGCGAACAGGCGGCCAAGCTTGCAGAGCGTTAGCGAGCGGAAGTGTTGGTGATGTTGCTCTTGGTGTCAGCTGACCGTTGCATGATGGCTTTCATCAGGTCTTCGCACACCAGTAGGATGAATGCAGTTGTCGGGCTGCGAGTTCCCAGACAACAGTGCCAGTAGGCTGGTCTTCTGTGGATTTTACTGTGTTGAGTGACTTACCCTGAAATTGTCAGTTACGGATACATTTTTATTCTTCATACCCCATCTATCATTGCACACCTGAGCTGCAGCCAAGCACCATATTTAATTTGAAAAGGAATGCAGTTCTTCTCAAGCTAATTACAGTACATAAATCTTAGCAACTCATCTAGCCTAATGTGAATGAAGCCTGCATTTTATCACTCTAACGAAGACACTACTTCAGAATCCTTAAGCATACAAGGCAGAATTTAAAACCCAGTTTTGTTCTCACAACCAGACTTAGTGACCAAAACTGATGTGTAAATTATAGATCTTATAATAGACTGGGTAATCAACTTTTTTAAAGGGTGGTAAAATTAAAGCTATTAAATATAAATGAATCATTGCTGAATTGAAAGCCTGGCTATTGAATATACAGTATATTTAAAATTCTTATAAAGCCCTTTTTGAGGTTACGCCTGTGTTAAACTGATAAAACAGCATCTACTCTACCAGTCAAAATTGTGGACAAACTTGGCTTAAAGTTTCAAATTATTTAAAAAGCTTTTGTTCTAAAGGCTTAAATGCTTGAAAGTAGTATTGTAAACAAATATAAATCGTGCCTACAAATTATTATTATTTTTTTTATATATATGAACACTAAAATTTAGATAAAAAATGTTGGACTGGATAGTGAAGGAAAAGAAGCTTACATGGGAACTCCACCAATACCGTTTAAAAAGACTTCATGAAGTCGGTTGAGAGAATGAATGTGCCCTGCTGTAATCTAGGCAAAAATATATGAAAGTTTTCACTTGTTTAACATCTTTTGATAAAGAATAAATACATGTCTCCAGACTTTTAGCTGGTAGGTGTGTTATGTAATAGTGGTCTTTTTATTGATTCAAAGGGTCTGACTGCAGGTTTAAAAGATCTGACTGCAGGTTTGCTGATTCAGTACTAGTGTGTGTGTGTGTGTGTGTACATGCGTGTGTGTGTTTGTTTTCATTTAATGCAGCCTCAACCAAAAAAAAGAATTTGGTTAAGCACATCAAATAGAAAAATGTGATAAAGCATAATCTAATGCTTTGATCTAATCTGATTTTCTCATGTTTTATTTTTTTTAAGGTGGCCATAATTGCTGGAAATTTTGAGCTTGCGGAATTCATAAAGAATCACAAAGACACTGATATCGGTAAGTTTGATTGTTTGCTGTAACTTAAAAAACAGCTTGCAGCCAGCCTTTTCCTAACTGGCTAATTCTTGTAGCCTTATACCAACCAGGCTCAAAGCAATAAAGCAGCAAGTTATAAAGTCATAATCTCATCTGTGTAAATCAGAGTTTTGTCCACGACTGTTTACAGGGCATTTTGCAAGGTGTATGATTTCTATTTCTGTCACTTTGTGCGTCAATTAAGTCTCATTGGGCCATAATCTTACTCAAATATGTTCCGATTTACTGTGATTGCGTTGCAAGGCACAGCATTTTCAATTTCAGTGTGGCAAGAAAAATTAATTATCACCTTAAACTTGTCACATTACGTCACTAATGGTTAGGACACAGTGTTATTAACACCACTGATTATAATGAAACCAAGCTTTTGTATTTAATTTAAAACTGCTTTTCCTCAGAAAAATGCCCAAGAGAGCCTGATATGTATTAAGGTGTTTGATATGATCCAATTATCAGGCAGGCAGCTGAAATTGCAGGTGTAAAAGTTATACTACAGAATGTGATAAAGGTGAAGATAAGCTAAAAAGGGCTTCCACTGTTGCTGCTCCTGGCACAATGTACGTCATCTCCAGTGATTCCCATAATTATGCAGTGTCATAATGCTAGGGCTCAGCAATAAGTGCCTCTAGGGTTCCTGATGTGGTTTAGCTTATATTTGTTGGTCTATTCCCCTAGAAAATAATTCCCCTTATTTTCTTACCCTCATGATGCTTAAAACCAGCATGTTGTTATTCCATCATTTTCAAGTTATTTTGGCATTCAATTGAAAATATTATACTAATTTTGAAGAATCGTAATACAGTTCTTGCATACAATAACTGTGACTACATCTGTCAGGCTCTGAAAAGGACAAAAAGCACCATAAAAGCCGTCCATATGACTTGTGTGCTATCTTCAGAAGCAATTCGATAGATTTGTGTGAGGATCAGACTGAAATTGAAGCCTGCATCCCATAAAATTTTTTAATTTTTTTATGGAGATTACCCTATGTGACTCTACCCTCCCTAGCAACCAGGCCAATTTGGTTGCTTAGGAGACCTGACTAGAGTCACTCAGCACACCCTGGGATTCAAACTAGCAAACTCCAGGGGTGGTAGACAGCGTCTTAACCACTGAGCTACCCAGGCCGACACCTGCCAAAATGGCCCTGATTCTCGCAAGTGTTGTAAACGAATATGATGCAACATTCTTTTTTTTTCTATGGGGGAAATAAGAGCATACATGTTTGGAACATTTTTAAGTGAACTGGAGAAAAGATCATGATTTTTATGTTGTTGTTTTTTAAACTTTTTTTTAAGTTATTTTGCGCATATTAGCAAATCTTATTCTCATAGCTGTGCCCAACTGTCCTGCAATTTACGATCAGCTCCATTTCTCACTTGCAGTAAAACTTTATTAGGAAAACTATGGTCGTAATAAAGTGCCTGAAGTGGTCTTCTGCTGTTGTAGCCCATCCACCTCAAGGTTTGACATGTTGTGCATTCTGAGATGATATTCTGCTCACTACAATTACAGAGCGGTTATCTGAGGTACCATAGCCTTTTTGTCAGCTCGAACCAGTCTGTCCATTCTCTGTTGACCTCTCTCATCAACAAGGCATTTCCATCTGCAGAACTGGTTTTTTGGTTCCATTCTGAGTCTGTTGTGCATGAAAATCCCAGGAGATCAACAGTTACAAAAATACAGGTTTTCCTAATAAAGTGCTCAGTGAGTGTATTTTCTAGTGAATACGAAGAGTCATGATTATGCATATTCAGCTGAATGATTTGGCTTTTTACGAATTATTTTTTACCTCACACATTACTCTCTACTCCCACAGCTCTAACACGTGTAGCAGATGTCAGTATTCATTTATTAAAAGTAAAATGCATCTACATATTTTTCAGCCACACTCTGAGGACTCCAATGATTGAACGCACTCGTTTCAATTAAAGGACTGCATTATCATCTGCCTCATTAAAGCCAGTGAAGGCACAACAGATTTAATTAATCATTAGACAACCTTAAAGTAGATGATTTAGATAAAATAAAGTCTGTTCTGTGTAAATGTTCTTTAAAAGGCTTCACACGCCACAGATACTGTGTGTACATATACTGTATACAGTACAGTATACAGTATGTTCTATATGTAGCATGTATATGGGCAGGGCTATTATATTTGAATAGTACATTTCAATTTTTGTTTTGTTTTTATTTATTTAGTTTTTCATTAAAATTGTTTTTAATTTTAATTTAGTTTGTATTTAATTTAGTATTTTTAGAGCTGTCAGTCGATTAAATTTTTTAATTGCGATTAATCGCATGATTTTCCGTACTTAATCATGTTTAATCACAGATTGAGTGTTGAAATTTCACTCTAAATATACTTTGTTTCCTGTCAAAAATCATTTTACTTCTTAGGAAAGAAAACAAAACATGTAACAGTATAATGCTTTATTAACATTTTCCAATCAAAGCCTTCCACAGTAAAAAGATAGAAATGCACTAAAACAGCACTAATTCAAGTAACATTAAACATTTCCCAAAGTCTAGAAAGAACTAGTCCACACATAGATTGCATATATCATTGCTATGGGCATTAAATCTCTTAAACTCTCATCGTGTTCATGATTTGTGTCAGTGTCAACGTCAAGCGTCACTTTGAACTCAACATGAAAAGTACCTGCAGACAGAATTTTGGTGATTGTTAAAACTTGCCGTGCTTCTGTGGTAAATAAAGTGTGGAAAATAATCATTTCTGTCACAAGTCCCAACTGGGCTTGTTTTGTACAACAAATAGCATTAAGAGCTCCTTTTGCCATCACTTTATCACTGACATTGAATCACTGTTGTGTGTATGTTTGTGGTGTGTGTTTCAGTGTAATGACTCCGGGCGGACACATGGCAAAGGTTCCGCCCTTTCAACCAGTGTTTATGCTGGTTTATGCTGTATTAATGGCAAATGCATTAATTGCGATTAAGAAAAATAAACATGTTAAACTTTTTGAATTAATCGCATACGTTAACATGTAAATTTTCACAAATTTAGTATTTTTGTAACCTATTAATTTGAGTTTTTTAGTATATTATGTTTTAATTTTAGTCATAGTATTCTAGAGTTACCAAAGTTAATTAATTAATTAATTAAATTAAAATTAGTTTAATGCAGTTTGTTGTCACTATCTAGTCATATTTTCTTCTTTAAAAAGGGTGCGTTGTAAAGTTTTTAAATATAATAATATGCTGTTCGTCAAAAACAAAAATGTATTGGTGAACATTTTTACTTTATTTTAGTATGTTTCAAAGTCATGTAAATTATATAGTAGTTTAGATTAAGTTTTTCCAATAATTGTTTATTTTTAAGTTAACAAAAATGTTTCCATTTAATTTAAAAGTTTTTTCTTAAAATATGATAAAACTTGTACAAGGGAGATATGTGGTAGAAATGTGCAACATGAGTACCGACTGATATAAATAACAAATTAAAATGTGTATTATTTATAGCAAGTGTTTTGTATGTACATATTTACTGCATTCTGCTCCACATATAACATATGATCCATATGCTTTATGCTTTATTAATAATGATGATAGTGAACGGCTTTGTTTTACCCTGAAGGGTGTGCGCACACACGTTGCTCATTGTCGTCGCACCCTATAGATGGTTTGTAGCACTGAACCTAACTGTGCATCTAGAGAGAGCGTTTCTCAGTGGAGCTGACCTACATAAGCTACAGACCTTACAGGAAGAGGAGACTCATCCATAAATACACACACACACACACACACACACACACACACACACACACACACACACACACACACTCACACACACACTCACACACACACACACACACACACACACACACTCACACACTCACACACACAACACCGGCAGAATTCCGGTGTAATTACATGTAATTTCGGACATTACAAAATCTATGTTTGTTTATTAGAATGAAATGGGAAATTCTCACGTTCCTATCAAGTTTTTTCCGCCATATTTGTCCTGGTTTTTCTTGCCTGTAATGCTATTCTTCGTCTCATCGATGTACAAAAATCGTTAACCTGCTTACTTACTGAATGACACCGAATGACTTGTCATTGATTGCTTTGTCAGTTCATTTTCCCTCTACATCAATGGAAATATACAGTGAAAGGGAGATCATGGCTAGTTGTCAAACGATTTATACTGTATCAGTATCAGTAACTTTAAGGTTTTGAGTCAAAAGTCACATTACACAGATACTTGTTTTGTAGCAGTGGTTTTGTATGTTGGTTTCAAACACTTTCAAAAACGCCTGCAAATGACAATTCTAATATCATAATTTTGCTATAGTCCTTGAGTAAACTAGCGAAGAAAATAACTAACTATACAATCTATATTGTGGTTGAAATATGTTTTTAGAATTGTGTTTTATGTTGTAATAAATGTCAGGTTGGGACACCTTGTCACATTTATATCAGGGCATGTTTTAACATGTTTTAAATGTTTTAATTTTATACCATTGATTAATTTGCAATTGATTATTCTGTTGGCCAGAACAGTGGTTTGATATTTTTGTTTGTACCTTTTGCATTTTCATGAATGATTCGTTGTGGATCACAATTGTAACATTATAGATTTAGCTTTTTAAAGTTTAAAGCCTTTAATGGACTATTTATGACAAGTTACACTATATAGGGGCATGTTGTCACAAAAGGTCAATGTGTGCTTAATTAACTGTAACGTTTTCTGGAAATTTTCAATGGACTTTCTTTTTTTGGCAAAAACTTTAACGGAATAGTCCACGTTCAATACAAGTTAAGTTCAATCGATAGCATTTGTGGCATAATGCTGATTACCATAACAAAATATTTCGACTCTTTCCTTAGAAAAAATAAGCAAAAATTACAATGGAAGTGAATGGGGCAAATGTTTTAGGGTATAAAAGCAGATATGTGAAGCTTATAATTTTATTAAAGCACTTACATGAATTCTTCCTTTAAAACACATGTATTAATTGAGCTGATAAGTTTTTTAAATAGAATTAAATAATTCTACACTCATTTTAGAGTTTTATGGTTTGTTGACATTTCATTAAAATTGGCTTCAAATTTACACAGAAAAGGTTAGTATGCTATTTGATCACACTAAACTCATGTCAACATGCATATTGTTTATGGTTTGTGGTTATACTTCAGAAACAGTAAGTATTTAAAAAATAAACCTACCCTGTGGTCTGTATGATATACCGGTAGTTGAACAGGTTGATGAATACACGTTCTCACACATTAGACACTTCTATAACCTAAGAAATGTGGCATATTAAAATGAAAACTACCATCAGACACACAATATGCATCTTTACTGATTAAATTATTGGTCCACATACAGTAATAGGCAGTATACTGTATTTTTATGATGCCTGAAATGTTCAGTAACTTTAGCCATACAAAAATGTGAATTTCAAAAATAAACCTACCTTAAAGGTGCTTTATGTAATATTTTTACTGTACTAAATCATAAAATGACCATAATATGTCATTAGATATTTAGGAAACATGCTAAGTTGAAATACTGGCTTCTCCGATAACAATGCTACAGTCAGTATATTCTACTTTGAAGTTTCCATTCCGGGACGGAATTTCTGTTTATGTTTTGGCCTGTGTGATCCCGCCCACTGCCCACTCACCAATTGTATTGCTATATCGCCGGGTCTTGAACAAGTTTGCAAGCAAACAACACTGTGTGCTGCAGCCATGGAAGCCAGCAAACGAACTGGATCATAAAAAAATCCACACAAGCTTGTTTATATTTTGCAAACTATAAAAGCATTCTGAAAGTATACATTAGCTGATCAACTTACAGTGTAAAGCTCGTCGCTTTACATTTTCAGTTTCGCACGTTCCTGTTGCTTGTCCTCATTCTGGAGTCTGGGGTGGGGCAGACAACTCTCCAATATTTAGAATTTTGGCATTGACATTTATTCATTTGACAGATGCTTTTGTCCAAAGTGACTTACAAAAGAGGAAAACACAAGTGAATCATCTTTAAGGAGACAGTGGTACGAAAAGTGTCATACTACAAAGTTTCACTAGCATCAGAATAGTTTTCAAAACAGAAAAATCTACAGAGAGTGAGTCAGCTTTATGGATGGAGTTGGGGAGGTCATTCCACCAACGTGGTATGAGGAAACTGAAAGTCTGAGAAAGTGTTTTGGTGTCTGTTTGTGTTGGTACAACAAGGCGAAGTTCCTTAGCCAACCGCAGGCTTCTGGTGGGCATGTAGCTCTGCAGAAATGGTTTTAGGTATGGAGCAGACCCAGTGACTGTTTTGTATGCCAGCATCAGAGCCTTGAATTTGATACGTGCATCAACCGGCAGCCAGTGGAGAGAGACAAAGAGTGGTGTAACATGCTCTCTTTGATTAATTAAAGACCAGACATGCTGCTTTCTGGATCATTTGCAGAGGTCTAATTGCACATGCAGGGATGCCTGCGATGAGAGCGTTACAGTAGGCCAGTCTAGATATGACAAGTGACCGAACAAGCAGTTATGTGCCATGTTCGGAGAGGAAGGGTCTTCCTGATATTGTAGAGTGTAAATCTACATGATATTGTGGTCTTTGAGATGTGGTCTGCAGTACCCATTTCAAACACTTGTTGTCAATCTTATTACATATAGCCCTTTTAAGTAAAGTGTAACAACTAGCTCTGGTCTCCCCTATAATGTTTTGGACTGGCCTAGGGTCTGTTAAAATGACAGAATTCTGTTCAAAGTATAATGCTGACACAACATATAGATGTAATGCCTTGTATAATGTCTCTTCTCCACTTCACTACAGCTGTCAGGTTTCCCTTTTACCTTTTGTATAACAGCTCTAGCATAAAACACAGAGATTCTATCCAAAGAATATGGGAATCAGCAGGCTCTCAATAATTTTGAATATTTCAATTTCAGGCAAAGGGAACGTTTGACAGAAAAAAATGGCCGGCCATCTGGGCAAAGATATTGTTTTCATAAGGTTATGATTTGAACAATCTTTAATAGTTTTACAGTTTGCTATTGCGTCCAATGCGCCACTCAGGAGAAATACTGTAGGCATTGCTTGTACTTTTTCATGCGTATAGTAGCAGGGGATCCAGTAATTATGTGTCACAGGTAAGACCACAGTAGAGGGCACACAGCTGGCACTTTGATCTTTAGATGATCGTTCGTTCAGTTCATAAACATTTGGGAAGTGTTTGCATTATTTAAGTGCATTCGAAACTGATATGTTTATGTTTACGTGCCAAGAAACCAGGCCTATATGTTTAAAACAAGCACTGTACTTATGTATGTCAATGGACATCCCATTTAATGCCACCCGGTGGTTGCCATGGTTTCCAGATCCACACAATAATTGGCTTAAGGGATGTGAATTTGCCTTGTGCGCACTTGTCGCGCTTAAGAAGCCATGGAGGTTTTAGAGCCTGGCTTATTATCGACTTACTTGTTAAAGCATATTAAATGGTGCAGATTTCAAAGTGCAGTCAAATATGCTGTGAATTATGTGGAAGCGAGATTCAAATTCAAATGCACAGCATGACAGAGTGATGGATTTTGTGTTGCTGCCCCAAGCTTAAACCTCTTAGGGTGCTGGCCTTCGATCACTTTAGTTTCAGTTACAGTTTCAAGTGCAATTTAATGACTACTGATTTAATGAGACTGTGAGTACCAGCTGCAGTGGCCCTCAGAGGCCCGTGGAATTGTTTGTTACGTATAAAGAGTCCTTAATTGGGCAAACACGTCTATTCATCTTTAGCTACGCTCTGGACAGGCGGAGAATTCGAAAATGCTGACACACATGAAAGGATGTTTTCTTTATCAGGAAAGATAAATCAAAGCAATAGAGGCAAGGACGATCAACGTGGTTCGAAAGTCAGGGTTGATAATGGCGCAACGGAAGGGAGAACAAAAAACGAGAAGAAGGAGAAAAGAAAGAGGAAGCTGTCCGCAGGGAGTCAGCTCACAGGGTTTGGGTTATTTAAAAGTGCAGCTTGTTTTATTTTGAATCATGGCCATATCACAATTGTTCTTCTAAAGCACGATCACAGCTCCCCTGGGAAAACGTTTTGAACCGTTTAGCTGGTTGTGATGTCATTGCTTGTGTGTGAGTTAATTTAGATGTAGGAGCTGTCCGTTTCATCATGTCAGTAGCTCAATAGGTCAGCCAACTTAGACCACAGAGATGGAATTCAGATTTCTAATAATGCACAAATTATGTTGGATTCAATGTTATGTTCTGTCTATCCCCACTGTATACAAGTCACCTAATAAGCATTGTACATTATACAAGCATCTGAGTCCACAGTGAAAATCTGGTATTTTATTCATTTAAACCTTGAAATAAACAAAGTGTTGACATAAAGTGAAGATTATAATAAGGATAATTTGAAATTCTAGTTCTAAATTCTGATTGGATAAACCATGTGCGAAGCCATCATTAAAAACACATCTGTGACTCTACATTTTATATTAACGCTCTTGGTTGTTGTGCTGCTTGGCAACTGCAAACAGCTTGCAGTTAGGTTAATGAGATATATTACTTAGTGGAAGACAGGTTTATTTAGGTAATTATTTATAATAATTGAAAATATATTAAACATGATGCACTACAAAAGGTCAGATTTCCTTGCTTCCATTGATGTGCACAATATGCTCTTTGGAACATTCTGAAATCATGCTGGGATAACATGGATAATCAGGTTTGCACAAACTTTTGTAGTCCATATCAGTTTAAGTGGGGGACATAGCAAATTCAAAGAAATTCAAATAAATTTTTTCAGTGCAATGTTTCTCTCAAATTCTTTAATTCTGTCAATAATGTAATTTCTAATGAAAATGTTTTGATTTTATAATAAAAGAATTCGAAACAAGAAGCATTTTCACTACTTTTGTCAGACTCAAGAATCCCACTGTAAATTAATCAGATTTAAATCTCTATGCTAATGATATACTAATACCAAAATACTAATAAATTCTGAAATTCATATATATTTTGGTAACACTTTACTATAAGGTTCCATTTGTTAACAGTTACTAACATAAGTTAATAACATAAGCTAAAACCCCTTAACATCCAGCCCCTTTTTGTGTATGAGCTTGAAAATGACGTACCCAAAGTAAAACTCTTCCAGTTCTTGAACCATTTGGTCTACAAACACAAACTTGGGCTCGTTTGAAAGTAGACACTTATACATTTGTGCTTTTCAAATAGGTGGTTCAGTGGTTTGCACTGTCGCTTCACAGCAAGAAGGTCCTGGGTTCGAGTCCTGGCTCAACTAGGGCCTTTCTGTGTGGAGTTTGCATGTTCTCCCCTTGTTTGTGTGGGTTTCCTCTGGGTGCTCTGGTTTCCCCCACAAGTCCAAAAACATGCAGGTTAAGTGAATTGGAGACTCCGGGCATCTGGCGTAAAACTTGGGCCAAATCAAATATATGCAGGCTATCACGAAGCAGACACTGCACCTACGTGGGACAAAAGCTAGGAGAGAGAGTTAGAGCTATTCAAAAATGTTTAATAGTGACTGCAAATATTATTTATAAAATTCTTTTTTATTTTTAAATATGCAAGACTATGCTCAGTGCCCCAAAAACACATCTGATATAAAGCCATATGTCTGATGAAGGTCTGACACAATTTTGAAGTCGATATGATTCGATATGATTCGTTCCATAATGATTTATGTATGTTCACTTGGAGGTGCCAATAGACCACTTGTAGTATCTACGTAAACCAAATGTTTAAAGTGGTTCAAAAACACAATTTGTTTATATTTCAATGTAAAAAATACCACATAAACCAAAATATACATGAAGATATCATGTTTTTATTATTTGGGAATATATTATAATGCATTCCATATATATTTATGCATTTTATAAACAATGTGAAAAGAACATTACAATCTGAAATGTTGCAATGGAAATAAACTTTTACTTACAATAAAGATGCTTTTGTTAATCTTTTCCCCTTACAAATGTAAATTGAACTTTTACTCTGCTGTTCACGCAGGGTCTTTAGGCACTGCCTTTATTTTTTTTTACTAAATTGGAAAATAATGCAAAATAGAGGCATTTTCAGTAGTTGTGTTAGACTTTTGGACTCCACTGTATGTGTAACAAATCTAAATCTATACACAAATGATGTACCGGTACCAAAATTTGGAGTGCACTGTGTATGAATCAGATATAAATCTATAAGCAAATGACATCATACTCTGACACAGATATTAAAATGCAAGAATTGCTTTCCTCCTTGTTTCCTCAAGATTTTCATTTCATCTCATGCCAGAAAGGGGAGGGGGGTGAAAAGAGAGGGAATGAGAGGGAGAGGCAATTGTGAATCGCTGGTGTGAAAGGACAGCCCACATACATGGGTAACGGGAGAATTCACAACCAAGCAACTTGCACTGACTAATTTAGACATCCATCCTTAGGTTGCTTAGCAACACTCAGGGGCTTGATTCCCATACAGCTGTTTCAGCAAGGCGACAAGGGTTAAAATCCCTAATCAATAACACCTCATATTTGTGAGTTAATTTGAGCGCCTTGATTGCGCGGTTCGGTGGGCGGTCTGCATCGATTTAAAAACCCCTTGTATGGTATCATGAGCCACTGATGGTCCAAATTTGGGGAATTTTGGTAGAATTGTGTTTATCTCAGTACTTTGTGTCATAATGATGGTGCTTTGAACAGAATTATCCCAGCATGGACCTTTCGCCCAGCTGATTTAACAACACACTCCAATCAGTCCTTTACTTTGTCTTCCTGGAGGAATTCAGATGGGGGGAAACTTCAAATGATAGTACAGTGAATGATTTGAGGGGGTTAGGAAGAGTGATGATGAGAGATAGTGAGAGAAAGGGGGGCGGGGCGAAACGGAAAGAAACAGAGAGAGAGAGAGAGTCAATGTGTACGGATCTGTGTCAGGGAGAGGGAGTTTAGAGTGAAGAAACGTGCAAGGTTTGTGCACTCTGCCGTTTCCTCTCGCAGTCACAGACAGCATCATGTGGAGTAGGCACTGTCACCGCAGTGCTTGCCTTCTCCATCACCCTCTCTGTCGCTCTTTACTGACTCAGGAACCCCATTCTAGGAGAACCTGACCTTCTGCTTGAAGTTCCTCAATGCAAGTCTGACATTCAAGGGAGTTACTCAGCAATAAACTTAGAGGAGATATGAAGTCTATACTGAATGCCCTCAAGAAAGAAGGTAAGAGGTGATGCTTGGTCTTAAGAGGGATTTGGAGTGTGCCATGACTCTGGGGTCATTGTAGTTCTCATGACCTTTGGTGACTTGTGGTCCATGAGAATCTAGCAGATGGAACTGCTTAATACTCTAACCGAAGATTTACCGTAGAGTTTAGGCTTTTTTTCATTGTGTTTAGATTGTTGTTTTGAGTTTGCAATTGATCTAATATATTGCTATTGCAAACTATTGCGAAAGATTTTAGTGAAAGTTCAAGGGAACCTTGGGAGGCCAAGAGGGAATACAGTCTGAGATGGGGAGAATATGAGACGAGTCATTTTGAGAGAGTCAGTTCTGACTACAAGGAAATTAATCAACTCTTGCTGTGAAATCTCATCTTTGGATGTCTCATTCAGGTCCTGCAAGTCAGCTAGGCATTTCTGAGAGTTCCTTAACATGTTTATTCTTCATTGCGACAGTTTTGAAGTGTTCATTGGGATTCTTACATTTTATATTTAGCATGGAAGTTGCCGTTGGAAAGTTGCCGCTTTGATTTCATTTTTATAAAGGAAATGACTGTTTCATCACCGTACCAAAACCAGCATGTTCCGGAACCTAATGTGCTTGTGATGTCATTGACTTAAGTATGTGCCAGAAAAAACCCTGTTTGTTTTGCTCCATGGGGTTTCTATACAAACCATCTACAAAATCAAGATAAAAAGCTTCTTGTGATATCAATAAATGTCCCTGTTGGTTTCTTCATTGGCATCAAGACTGCGAGTTTTACTGATCCGTTGGGGGCGGTTCTTCCTAGCTTATGGGGGCTGTGTTGAAACTCACACACTTCTGAACATTATCACCATAATGACAATCCTACAGTAGCCACTACATAATGAACTGGAGCATGTGCACCTCTGAGACTGTAGTTTGTTATAATGAACATCATCTGATAAAAACCTGCTGTGACAGAGGTGATCTAATTGCTCCAAGTTCCCATTACATCAGCACATTAATGAACGTTCAGTCGAAGGAGACGGATGCGTGTTTTATGGCATGATTCTCCTCTATGCTTCTCCTTCAGCAATATATTTATAGCGTTACCTCACCCTGCCAGTGATATCTAGTTCATGCGTGATGCATGGTGAACGATGTCTAACTGTGGCCTAATGTTTCCAAGAAACAAGCTCCAGTGGAGAAGCCTCTTCCTGAAGCACCTTTAACATGGCAGCAGGGAAATAAATATAATGCATACAGTGCGAACTGTGACCACAAGAGATTCTCCAGGCCCGAGAAGGGAGGGGTGGTGAGAAAAGGCTTCATCTGGCCCTGAAGTGTGTTCATATCACCTTGGTACCACAGAAACTTGGCTTCTTTTGGTGTATTGTCTGTAGAGACCACATTTTTGTCAGTATTACTGGAATATTGTTAAAGACAAATTAAGCTTTACTAACAGTATTTGTGACATGCTATCAATTACTACCAAAAATAATTGCAAATCTTCCTTCAATTTGAAAAAATAAGAAAAAAATACCAAAAAACAGTGTACAGTAATGTGCACATAGTGGAAGTCTATGGTGCCTCTGTATAGTAACAGTTATATACAATTCATCACTCTGCTATCGGTCATCATTTACTCACACTCATGTTGTTCCAAACCCGTTTGACTTATTTCTTCTGTGGAATGCAAAAGGAAATGTTAGGCAGAATGACAGCCTCAGTCATCATTCACTTTCATTGCTGCTTTTTTTCTATACATTGAATGGGAATGTGAAGTGAATGATGACTAAAACTGTCATTCTGCTTTAGACTATTTTACATCTTAAAGGGATAGTTCACATAAAATGTAAACATCTCTCATCATTTCCTCACCCTCATGCCATCCCAGATGTGTGAATTTCTTTCTTCTGCTGAAAACAAACAAAGATTTTTAAAAGAATATTTCAGCTCTGAAAATTCATACAATGCAAGTGAATGGTGACCAGAACTTTGAAGGTCCAAAAAGCAAATAAAGTCAGCATAAAAGCAATCTATACAACTCCAGTGTTTAAATCCATGTCTTCAGAAGCGATATATTAGGTGTGGGTGATAGACGGATCAATATTTAAGTCTACTTTTATTTTTGAATGTGAAAAAAATTAAAAATGTGACAGGATGAGAGAATTTTCATATTTGGGTGATCTATCCCTTAAATTAATAAACATGTTGTAATGAATGATACATGCAAGTGTTTTAATAAATATACAAGCATTACATTTAATTTGTTTTTTCTTACGAATGCCCCATATATATCCAATATAAGGACATTACTATAAAAAAGTTTTTGTTTTGATAATCTGAGCAATGAGACAAAAAAAATAAAAAAATCTGAGGTACCTCATGTTGTTCCAAACCCTTAAAAATGTCTTTCTTGCATGGAATACATACAGAGATTTTAGCCCGAATGACAGCTCATACAATGAATGAGGTTGGTGACCGAGACTTTTGTTGTGTTTACCAGAAAAAAGAAAGTCATATTTAGTTTGACAAAAACATTAGGCTGAGTAAATGATGGCAGAATTCTTGGGTGAACTATCCCTTTAAATTGATTAGAGCCTGTAATAATACCTGAAGAATTCACACTGTGTATTTAATTAGTTGCACAATAGTTAGGTATCATGTTTGGGATTGATTTAAGGTTGGTCAGTTCAGGAAATTAATTCAACTGAAACTAATTCAGTTCATTATTTCTTTAATGAGCATCGAACTAGGTGATTGTGAACTTGATGAGCTAACAGCGTTTGGTACTTTAATGTAATATTCTTTGTATGTAGTATCAAACCAAGCGCAGCTTAACAGCTTGTACTTGATTACTTCATACAGTGTTTAAATTATTTCCACTTACAAAGGAATGAAGAAAACCCCAAAAAGCTGAACTACTTTGACACTGGTGGCATAGTTGAAAGTCCACTTCATACTCTGTATAAACATTATTTTATTCTTCTTGTTTAAAGGGATAGTATACCCTTATATAATTATTTAATAATTTACTCACTTTCATGTTGATTCAAACCTGTACTACTTTCTTTTCTAAGTGGAACACAAAAGGAGATGTTAGACAGAATGTCCGCCTCAGTCACCATTCACTTTCATTGCAGTTTTTTTCTGTACAATGTAAGTGCATTTTTGAGTGAACTATACTTTTAATCTACATTATGTCATTTTCATTCTGTCCTAGTGCCTTTCTGGGAGGCACCGGCAGGCACAGGTCGGAGCAGGCCACTGCAGCAAACACCAGTGCAGCACCCGGGAAGGAGCACTCTAGCCGCCCCACGTGTGCTGCTCCGCTCCAACAGTGACAACAACCTGAATATCAACAAACTCCCGCCGGACCGCTCTTGCTCGCCCTTGCCCTCGCCTGCCGCCTCCCCCCTCCGCAGCCTCTCGCCTCGCCACCCCCAGCAGATGCAGAACAGCCCCAATGGCACGGTGAAGACCATGGCCCGGGGGGGACGCTCCCCCCGAAGCCGTTCCCCTTCCCTGGGCCGGCTGGGGGAGGGAGACGCCCGGAGACAGACCCCTCAGCGCCACAGCAGGTGAGTCACCACCCATATGAAATGACCTGAGGTTGGCAAAGCAACAGGGACTGGATCCAACAAAGTCTAACTAGATGGTATAGAGCCCTACAGTAGGGTTACGGAAACCTTTCAAGACAGACCTACAAGGTTGAGGTGATTATATAATCTACTGTAGAAGCAAGTCAGTGTAATTAAAAAAAATTATAAAAAAATTACAGAGTTTTCAGTGAAGAACTATAGTACACTACCCATAATTCTGAAGAGTGATCCACCAATCACAAAAGTGGCAGTTACTTTGGAAATGTAAATAATGCCACAAATGCTCAGCAGTATAAATTAAATCAATAAAACTAAAATATATAGTTTTTTATAGTGATTATAAATAATAACTTTATATTATGCCTTCATTTTTTATTCAAATACATCATTCGCAATGCTTTGAGTAGTTAATTCCCTCATCAAAGAAATTAAGGAATTAAGAAATTAATTTATGTCTTGTACCAATGTTTTTTTGTTTAGTTTTTTTTTACTTTTTGGCTTAAAAGGAAAGTTTGTAATGTTGTGATTCATCATTAGTTTGGTTCATGGATTAGAACTCTGTATTGAAGAAATTTTTTGAAGACTCTAAGTGTGTGTTCACACTTGACAGGTTTGGTTAGATTAAAACGAACTCTGGTGCGGTGGTGGCGTAGTGGGCTAAACACATGGTAATCAGAAGGTTGCGGGTTTTATCCCCACATCCACCACCATTGTGTCCTTGAGCAAGGCACTTAACTCCAGGTTGCTCTCGGGGGATTGTCATAAGTGCACTGTAAGTCGCTTTGGATAAAAGCATCTGCCAAATGCATAATGAATGTGCAATTGCTCTGTTAGTTTGGTTCATTTGACCAAGTGTGAACACTGTCATATAAACCTTGGTGCGCACCAAACAAACGGACCGACACCGCCTGAAAATTGTCCATCAAAAAATATACGTCATAAAAGCTGTTCAGTCAGGTTGTGACCTTTTCCTGATGCCTTTGGTTTTGTATCGATAGGTTTGGTGTTAAAAATGCCAGTGTGAACGCTAAGCAAACCAGGACTAAATGTATTATCTTCTTTTTTGGTCCGCACCAAGAGGACCAAGAGAAGTGTGAACACACCCTATGAAGAAAATGAATGGGAAAATACTTCTGAACCAAGGACACTAAAAAATATGTCAGACACTGTTGCGCTCTATTTGAGGACCCAGTGTGTTTTTTTCTATGTAAAATTATGCTGCAACACCTGTGCCGGTCTGTCAGGAGACTGGCACAGGACGTTAAATGTGTTTTTGACAATGGTCGTGTGTCCACTTTTTGACAGGAGCAAGCTGACTCCCTCTCTATCTGGGATAAATAGTATCTCTTGATGCCCAGAGCAAAGTGTGTCCCTTTTCATGAGGACAATGTTTTTTTATCCATCGACACCAGAGGCTCTATTTATGGCAAATTTGTGTTGTTTTTATAGGGCCACATGTGAATGCAAATGGGTCAAATATGTGGGAATTGGTGTATGGGAAGTGGATTTACATATAATTTGCCTCATAGAATCTTCAATATGGACATTTGATACATAGATATATGTATATAAATGTATCTAGCAGAGATGGAAAATGTTGTTGCACTTAAGTCTAAAAAAATAGCCAACACAATGAAAATAACTGATTTATTTTCCTAAGGTTTAACGCATGACAGTCAGACAAGTAAAGCACATGGCAACCACTGCTTATGCAAAGCAAATCTATATCAATTGATCATGCCTGATCTGAATGTATATTCCGTATTCAAGATTGAAGTACATGTAACCAGAGTTGGGTAACATTACTTTTAAATGTCATTAGAATATTGCGTTACTCTTTAAAAAGTAACTAAATTAATTAAAAAGTATCTTTTAATGGAAAGCAAATTATTACTTTTAGAAACAATTCTGTGTGGAATGCCAACCTAACGTGTTCAATGTATAAGTCTGATGAATAAATGAATATTTTTCACTTCACTCGCAAAACTTGAAAGGAATAGTTTTTAATGCAACCAAAATTTCATAAAATTGGTATTTAAAAATAAAGTTCTGAGAATCACATTACTTGTAGAATCTTTAAAAAAATTAAGACATGGGGGGGCCTGGGTAGCTCAGCGAGTAAAGACGCTGACTACCACCCCTGGAGTTGCAAGTTTGAATCCAGGGTGTGCTGGATGACTCAAGCCAGGTCTCATAAATAACCAAATTGTCCTGGCTGCTAGGGAGGTCAGAGTCACATGGTGTAACCTCCTCGTGATCGCTATAATGTGGTGGGGGCACCTGGTGAGTGTTGCCTGGATGCCGTGGAGAATAGCATGAAGTCTCCACACACTCTGTCTCCGCGGTAATGCTCAACAAGCCAAATGATAAGATACACGGATTGATGGTCTCAGACACAGAGGCAACTGAGATTCATCCTCTGCCACCTGGATTGAGGTCACTACACCACCATGATGACTTAGAGCGCATTGGGAACTGGGCATTCCCAAGAATGGGAATGCCCAGAATGGGGAGAAAAAATAAATAAATTAAGACATTTTGTCTGCATACACAAACCATGTAGAACGTTGCTTGGCGCCACTGATCCAGAGTCAGCTTTATCTCATCCTATTCTCCTACTTATGGGGAGCTCTAATTCACCCTGTGTCTCAATTAGCTCCCTAGCTCCCTATGTCATGAATCAGTATATCGTGAACAGGAATTCGGGCACTGGCAAGGGTGTTCATCCACTGAACATTGGGACACTTGTGATTGCTGATTCCAGACGGGTGGGTTTGAGTATTTCTGTAACTGCTGATCTCCTGAGATTTTCATGCACAACAGTCTCTAGAATTTACTCAGAATGGTGATACATTGAACTGACAAAGTCTGTGGTAACTCAGATAACCACTCTGAACAATTGTGGTGAGAAGAATCCAGGTTGACTCTGTTTTGGTGGCACGTGGGGGAACTACACAATATTAGGTATGTAGTTTTAATGTTGTGGCTGATCGGATGGGCTAGTCTTATAATCCCCCTGCCTTAGAACGCTTACTGATTTTTTAATGCAGTGTGTATTTCAACATGAATCAATTGCGTTTCACTCAAATGTTAAATGCTTTAACCAGGAGCAGTTCGGATGCAAACTGATCCTAGAGCAGTAGTTATGGGCAGCTTTAAAACAAAGCAAAACAAAGATGCAAAAACAGTCAGTGATCATTCCACATTGTATGTAACTGTATAATCATGCCGTGGCCACAGGAAGACTTCTCCCAGCTTATGCCTGTGCTATTTTATATCACGAAAATTTGTTTACACACTTTTAAATGCAGCATACATAGATCAGTCGTGAGAATCAATGTTTCACTTACCCGAATATTACATTTTTGACAAAATGTTGCCATATGCGGACACATTTCTTAACTCTTGCCATGATTATCAGGACAACAGCAAAGTTTATGATGGCTGCACATGTAAACTCCAGTGCACAACAAATCCACCGCTGCAAATTATGAGTACTACTGGATTCTACTGAAACATTCCTTTACCAGCGATATTTTGCAGTTTTTAATACATAAATCTCAGGGTGGGCTAAAAGAAGACGTGTTGTGCTCTGTCCATCGCATGTGATTCATTTTCTACTCCACGAGGAGGCAAGAACCGAGGACAGAGGAAGCTTCCTGAGGAAGTTTGAGCAAGGAAGCACCTCTGACAGCACACGTCCAGTACTGTGCAAATGTTTTAGGCACTTTGGGATGTAGCATAGTAAGGATGACTTCAAAACATTTTCATTTATCAATTAAGTTCATACAAAGTCCAGTAAACATAAAAAAGCTAAATTAATATTTGATGTGACCAACTTTGCCTTCAAAACAGCACCAATTCTCCTAGGTGCACCTGGACACATTTTTTCTTGGTTGTTGGCAGATAGGATGTTCAAAGCTTCTTGGAGAATTCACCACAGTTCTTCTATCTATTTAGGCTGTCTCAATTGCTTCTGTCATTTCATGAAATCTCTGACTGACTCAATGTTCAGTGGGGGGCTCTGTGGGGGTCATGCCATCTGTTGCAGGGCTCCTTGTTCTTCTATTCTATTTGCAAAAAGAATGTTTGGGAGTCTAAAATGTATATTTCCTAATGACACACAAAAGATGAAGATATAAATAACTATTTTAAGACAAAGGTTTTTTTGAAACATTTTATGTGTCTAAGACTTTTGCACAGTACTGTACATCACCTATACATCTATTTGATGTGTGTGTATACATCAGGAAGATGTATTTTTTACGTTGAATGCTCATCTGCAATATGTCTACAAGACGTATGTCAATAAGTGTGTCTCGGATGTCAATAAGATTTGAGACATTTATGTTTTACGTTACGTTTATGTTTTTGATCTTTTTAAGATGTTTAGCAGATGTTAATTAGACTGTGATGCTTTCCAGATGAAAAAATCTAAAACAGACATCTCGGAAATTTTAATGCTTGTTTCACCTTTGCAGTTTTAATAAACCATAACTGTCATACACTTCAACAGTGCATCTCAACAATTTGTTATTGATTCACATATTAAACACAGAAAAACAAAACATATATACACAGAAACAATATTTAACCCCCACTATTACCCCTCCCAATCCCCAACCCCACCCTGGCCCCAAACAACATCCCAGTGGTCATACATGATTATAGCCACACACATACACACAAATATATATATATATATATCACACATATTAACGACTACACTTCTCTCTCTCCACTGCCCCTCCCCGAGAACCTTCCAAAAATGCCAGATATCTGTCCCATTTTCCCACAAACGTGTTCAATTTCCCCAGTCTTCTAGATGACCCTTCTTCAAAAGCTGCCACCCTCCCCATCTCCGAGCACCACTCCTGAAATGGGGGCACTCCAGCCGACCTCCATCCTCTTAAAACTATCTATCTGGTGATCATGACATTAGTTAGGGCCCAACTTTTTATGTGTCTATTCTCTACATTGATGACCGCCCCATTGCCCAAAATACAGAGTCTGGGGCAAAATGAAACCCGAGTGCCTAATACGTCACACACCAAACTCTGAAACATCAACCAAATTTCTTGGATCTTAACACACCACCAAAAGACATGGGTTGTGCCTCCTTCGTCTGATTGGCATCGCCAGCAGGTGGGTGTGTCTTTAAGACCAAGCCTACACAGTGAATGCTATGAATTACATGAGGCACACCTTTGCATCACTAGATGCAGACTTGCCATTTTTTAAATCCTAGCCCACACTCCCTCCTCCAATACCAAGTTTAATTCTCATACCAATCCCAAGTTTAAAACCCATAATCTCTTGATAGAATTTAAAGCTCCATCCCCCAGACTCTGAATTAGCAGGGAGTACTACACTGATGCCTCATGACCTTTTCCAAAAGTAGTAATCACCCCTCTTAGAGTGTCTGCCTCTTTAGGGGGGTGAATACTACTCCCAAAAATAGTACAGAGTAGGTGGCGCAGCTGTAAATACTTAAAAAACTAAGATCTGGGAATCCCAAAATGTTGAACCAAATTTTCAAAGGATCTCAACACTCTGCTCTCATATATGTCACCGAGAACCCTAAGAACCACTTTAAGTGCCTCTCAAGCCATGCCCACATAAGACACTGAGGACCAGTTCATTAAAGCACCAACTATATGATTTCCTTTTCTCCATATGTGGCAACACCTCTAAACTCAGCAGGGTGTGATCTGAGACTAAAATGTTTCCAATTGTGCAATCAACAACAGATGAAATGAGGGACTTAGAAATTAAAACAAATCTATTCTAGAAAAAATCGTATGGACTGATGAAAACAATGTATAGCCCCTACCAGATGGGTTCAAAAGTCTCCAAATATCTGCAGATTTGTACACATGCTGTGAAGTGTCAACGTTGCTCTAGGGGGCTTACACGCATTTGCTTCACTTTGATCTTTTTCCCAATATTATATCATGAGGGGTGCCAGCAGCTTGCAACATCCCTTCAAGATCTATAAAAAAGAGGAGAGATATGTGCAATTTAAAATGTGTGTGATTATTATTATTTTTGTATATACATATTTTTTTTTTCTTTTGTGTGTGTGTGTGTGTGTGTGTGTGTAAAACTCAAGTTGTGATATTTGTTGAGGTTCAGGATGGTGTTGGGGATTGGGAGGGGGAAAGGGAACAATTGGGGTTAAAAATCGATTCAGTGAATATATGTTTTGCTTTTTCTTTGTGAATCAATAATCAAAAGCGAAAAAACAAAAAAGAAAAAATAGTGATGGTGTTGTTTTTTACATTAGTAATGTCCTGACTATACTTTGTGATCAGTTGAATGCCACTTTGGTGAATAAAAGTACCAATTTCTTTCCATAAGAGCTAAATCTGTACATTATTCCAAACTTTTGGCTGCCAGTCTATGTATTTGATATTTAGATTTTTTTAATTTCCCTAAATTCCTTTAAATAATACTTTTTTAATATATGGAATTAACCTGCAGCACATAAAAACTATTACCAATAATGATTTGAGACTTCACATGGACTTTTCTGTTGCCTATATGTTTGTAATGGTACATGTATCAATCTTAGTGCATAGACAATAATTTTTTCCCCCAAAATGTTTGCTTATGGTCTTCAAAAGAAACAGTGAAAAATATATGGAAATCTGCCCGTTAGATAACTGAGCAGCCAAGATTTGGTTGCATTTGCAATGTGCTGTGCACCTGATCCAGGACGGGGCTGGATGGAAGCCCAGGCTGTTGTTTTTTTATAGCTGTGTGACTTTGAGTACAGTAGCACTAAACACAAAGGTGCAATATGGAGAGTTGGCAAACAATTAGGGCATAGAAAGAGTCAAGAAAGCGTGTGCATATGTGTGTGTGTGTGTCCATGCATATATATTTCCGTGTGAGTGAATGCATGCGTGGGAGCTCACCATGTAGTGAAAGTTTAGCGAGCACGTGTGTATGCGTGTGTGCGTCTGCGTGCATGCATGGGTGGGTGTGCGAATCTTGTCACTCAACGGGGGTTCTAGCGCGAGAGCGGGCTCTGTACAGTAAGTGGGCCAGGCCAATTACTCACTTCCACTGCAAAAAAGCTCCTCTAATTAGATGTCATTTTAAAAAGGAAGAATTAACTCCTTTGGTATTTGACCCTGTTCTCCTCTCGTTTCTCACGCTGCTGCCTATTAAGATCTGCTTGTTGTGCTTGACGTACAGTGGGGTCTGAAATTGTCAGACTACTAGTGAGAATGCTTCTATTTAAAATTTTCTAATTTAATAAAGATTTTCCCCTTATAATTCATATTATAAACATAACAATCTGAGTGAAAATTAGCTTGAAATTCAGAATTACTTGGTATTTTATATGCCCTATTTTTGCCTTAAAGACAGTATGAATTCAAGCTGAAATTGACTTCACAAGTGTGAGACCTGATGCTCCTTCTACAAAGGAGTTAACATGGTCACAAATTTGCTTATTTAATTACTGACCTAGAAATAGCGCAGAGTCTTAAATATTTGTTGTTATTTTTTTTCTTCATAACATTTCTTTGTATAAAATGTTTAAAAACCTTAAAGCTTTTTTTTATTTGTTTCTTATAAAGAAAATTTTGAAAACCCAGAATTTCAATGTACAGTGCATCCGGAAAGTCTTCACAGCGCTTCACTTTTTCCACATTTTGTTATGTTACAGCCTTATTCCAAAATGTATTAAATTCATTATTTTCCTCAAAATACTACAAACAATACCCCATAATGACAATGTGAAAAAAGTTTGTTTGAAATCTTTGCAAATTTATTACAAATAAAAAACTAAATAAAAAGTATTCACAGCTTTTGCCATGACACTCAAAATTGAGCTCAGGTGCATCCTGTTTCCACTGATCATCCTTGAGATGTTTCTACAACTTGATTGGAGTCCACCTGTGGTAAATTCAGTTGATGGGACATGATTTGGAAAGGCACACACCTGTCTATATAAGGTCCCACAGTTAACAGTGGATGTCAGAGCACAAACCAAGCCATGAAGTCCAAGGAATTGTCTTTAGACCTCCGAGACAGGATTGTATCGAGGCACAGATCTGGGGAAGGGTACAGAAACATTTCTGCAGCATTGAAGGTCCCAATGAGCACAGTGGCCTCCATCATCCGTAAATGGAAGAAGTTTGGAACCACCAAGACTGGCCGCCCGGCCAAACTGAGCGATTGGGGGAGAAGGGCCTTAGTCAGGGAGGTGACCAAGAACCCGATGGTCACTCTGACAGAGCTCCAGCGTTTCTCTGTACAGATAGGAGAACCTTCCAGAAGAACAACCATCTCTGCAGCACTCCACCAATCAGGCCTGTATGGTAGAGTGGCCAGACAAAAGCTACTCCTCAGTAAAAGGCACATGACAGCCTGCCTGGAGTTTGCCAAAAGGCACCTGAATGACTCTCAGATCATGAGAAACAAAATTCTCTGGTCTGATGAAGCCTTTGGCCTGAATGGCAAGCGTCATGTCTGGAGGAAACCAGGCACTGCTCATCACTTGGCCAATACCATCCCTAAAGTGTAGCATGGTGGTGGCAGCATCATGCTGTGAGGATGTTTTTCAGCGGCAGGAACTGGGAGACTAGTCAGGATCGAGGGAAAGATGAATGCAGTAATGTACAGAGACATCCTTGATGAAAACCTGCTCCAAAGCACTCTGGACCTCAGACTGGGGCGAAGGTTCATCTTCCAACAGGACAATGACCCTAAGCACACAGCCAAGATAACAAAGGAGTGGCTACAGGACAACTCTGTGAATGTCCTTGAGTGGCCCAGCCAGAGCCCAGACTTGAACCCGATTGAACATCTCTGGAGAGATCTGAAAATGGCTGTGCACCGACGCTTCCCATTCAACCTGATGGAGCTTGAGAGGTCCTGCAAAGAAGAATTGGAGAAACTGCCCAAAAATAGGTGTGCCAAACTTTTAGCATCATACACAAAAAGACTTGAGGCTGTAATTGGTGCCAAAGGTGCTTCAAAGTATTGAGCTAAGGCTGTGAATACTTATGTACATGATTTTGTTTAAAAAAATTTTTTTATAAATTTGCAAAGATTTCAAACTTCTTTCACGTTGTCATTATGGGGTATTGTTTGTAGAATTTTGAGGAAAATAATAAATTTAATCCATTTTGGAATAAGGCTGTAACATAACAAAATGTGGAAAAAGTGAAGCGCTGTGAAGACTTTCCGGAAGCACTCAGACTCAGACTTTTGAACCATTAGGGTGGCATTTAAACTGCTCTGGGATTGGCTCAAAAACTGGGAACTTCAAATGCATCTACTGCCAGTGTCAAACCCATGCAAATACCATTGGCTCTCGTGCCTGCATGTGCTGCTCAAATGGAATGCCATCCCTTAGTTACAGCAGCAGTTGCTATGGCTATGGCCGTATGGTGTGTGTACTTGTGCGTGTGCTTGTCACTTTCGTTCTGTGTCTATGTCCGCTTCTACTCCGTGGTGTATTAGATAATGTGACTGCTCTTCAGAGGTGCCAAATGAAACTAAAGCAGATGTACTCAGTTATAGCATCATATTGCATTTACCATTTGTTGACTGCTATAAACACAGGACACTGAGGATTAGCCTTATCTCGTGCCAGTAAAGGTCATGTTGTAAATACACACCCCTGCTTGTTGTAAGTTGTAAGATTCTTGAAATCAGGTGGTACTTTGATATATACATGTGGTTCTGAATGACTCCCATGTTAATGAACCATGGTATTTACTATATATGGTTCTCCAAGGTATGTGTCCAAAAACTATGGTATTACCATGGTATCATGTCTAAAAAAAACATAGTGCCATGGTCAGGGTCATCGCCAGAATATACAGTATGGAGTCGGGGAGGCATTTCGTTATCATAGGGGTCACATTTTTGTATGATCTGAGACATAGATAGACCAAAACAATGTCCACACCACTATACAAGACAACACAGTCAGTAGTTATAATTGAAATAGACTAAGTTTTATATTAAAACATCTCAGAACACCATACAAATAATTTGGTCCAGCTGTTACACAGCACTGCCATAATTTGATTCTGAGAATGCAGTGCTGAATAATATGTTATTGATTACAAATTACAAATATTTTAGTCAGTAATGTAATCTCTTGGATTATATTTTTAAATAAATCTAATCTGATTGCTTTAGGATTACTTTTGGATTACTTCTGACCTACTTTTCCTCTGACATTGTTTATTTGATGTCAAATGCATTGAAGTAGGATAAGCTTGTACATGTTGACATAATGTTCCTTAAAGGGATAGTTCACCCAAAAATGTTAATTATCTCATCATTTACTCACCCTCATGTCATGTCAGATGAAACTCCTTTTTCACTGTACATCTTGCTATTGCAGTCTGTATGCATGATCATGATTTCAAGATCGATTTCACTTCCTAGTGCTTGATGCATGAGCAGAGCGCTAGATGCCACTATAGTAAGTGTAATAGAGCTTGAAATCATGATCGCCAAGGAGACTGCTGCCAGGAAGTACAGTGAAAAATTAGTTATATTTTTGTCTGTTCTCATCCAAAATCAACTGGAATGCTTCAGAAGACATTGACTAAACCACTGGGGTCTTATGGATTAGGTTTATGCTGACTTTATCTGCTTTTTAGAGCTTCAAATGCCTGATCACCATTCACTTGCATTGTATGGAACTACAGATAAAAGAAAGTCATACACATCAGGGAAGAGTAAATGGATGAAAATTATTTTTGGATGAACTAGTAGTTCCCCCATCCAGTCGAAAACAATCGAAGACTTTCAAACGTTTATCTGCTGTTGACTGATTAAGAATAACAAATAAAAAAAGACAAAATAGAGGGATCAAAAAATTCTGAACAATTTCATTTCTTTGCCTCATTAATGTGAAAATCACCGAGTTACCAAGATGTAATCTATGTAATTTAATTATTCCATAAAAAGTAACTGTAATCTTATTACAAGTATTTTAAAATGTTATCTAATCCAATTACAAGTACTTGTTTTTTTGTAATCAGATTGTGTTATCCATATAACATATAATCAGTTACTACCCAGCACTGACTAGCCATTGGTTGTTGTATTTGAATAATAAA
This sequence comes from Xyrauchen texanus, assembly GCF_025860055.1. NCBI lineage: Eukaryota > Metazoa > Chordata > Actinopteri > Cypriniformes > Catostomidae > Xyrauchen > Xyrauchen texanus. The sequence goes on along the minus strand of NC_068321.1, from coordinate 18,385,467 downwards.
TAAGGTAGGTCTGCCCTTTCAAAAATCTCAATTTTGGCAAATTTGCCGCAAATTCTCCACTGATTATTTTCACATGCAAATTAAATTTGTGGCAAACTTGCAGCAGTTGTCCATTGTTCCCAAAGGTTTACAGCAGGTTCACTACTTCAGCGGTGAAGAGCTTCAAACTTCTGTAAAATATTTACATCGAATCACAAGATTATTTGCATGTAAAAATAATAAGTGGCAAATCTGTGGCTAGTTTGCCAGAACTCTAGATTTTTTTGGAAGGGTGTACAAGGTTTGAGGGCCTTTTTGGGTATGGTTTTAATTGAAATTTAAAATTAATCTGGGGTTACAATTCTGTTTCAAGTTCTGTTTAGTGTTAAATATGCAGTTTTATGTTAAATTACAATTTTAAGTTACCCTTGGGGAGATTAGTGTTCCTTTGAGTTGTGTGTTATGCTGATGCCAAAAGTTATACATATGATGTGCTATTACTAGCCTCCCATACAAAGAGAAGCTAAAACTTGAACATGTATTTAACATGTTTTGCTGGGGCACAGTGTGTCATCCAGTGGGGCACTGGAGCTTTTTGGTCAGAGACAGTATTAAAGGGAGAAGATTAACCACTCGCCTTTTTGAATGTGACTGAAAGAACCGTTTGCCTGTTTGATTACTTTAGTATGTGCATTAGCCTAACTGGACCACCCTACAAAAGTTTTTTTTTATTTGATTTGAGCTAAAAACCAAATGTATAACACCATTGCTGTAAGATTTTATTGCTAATTTGAAATGTATTATTGAAACCAAATCTATGCAAAGATGTCATGCCAAGTGAACTGATTGTGAAATTCAGGGCCTTTGTTTGTGATGTTTTCTGCTTGAAAAGGAAGGAAAACTTTCTGTGGACTTCATTGATGAAACACTAGTATGGCGAGGTTAGGTATGAATGGTTTTAATGTCTTAAAACAAATTATGAGGAACAATTTGAAATATTTTGCTATAATGCCATTCAGTATTCCTTGTTTAATGGTTAGCATTATGGATTTCACACTATTAATTTGCCACCCCAAAAACACTATTGTGATACATTTAGCTGTTTTTGTTTTTTTAAATATGACATCTATCTTCATAATACCTTAGTATAATGTCTGAAACAAAACAAAAACATTAAAGTTGTAGGCAAGACATTCCATAGCTTTAACTTCTAAGCCTACTACATGCTAATCAAACAAACAAAATGCACAGCCGGACCCCAGTAAAATTATCAGTATTTAATGAAATCCTACAGAGTTAATTAAGCACAATTTAGCTTAGCTAACTTCATTTTGCAATGATCCCATTCAGTATTTTCTGGTTTCATTAGGTTAGCATAATGGATTTCACATTAGCATTAACTTTACAGCTTAGCTGTTCTAAAAACTGCCTGTGATAGTACATTTGCAAACTTCCCTCTTTTTAATTAAAAATGGAACAGCTCTCTTCATAAACTCTTTTTATAATACCTCAAACAAGTCAAACAACATAAAAGTCATAGGCTATACATTTCATAGCTTGGGAACCCCATAGCAAACAACATGCTAATCAAATAAACAATGCACACAGCCAGACTTCAGTAAAATTACCGGTATTTAATTAACTCCGACAGAGTTAAGTGAAGCTGGATTTAGCTTTTGGCTAAGTTTGACTCTATCTGTTAATATAGTATTATTTCATTGTACAAATGTGCATATGTTTGCATCAAGTGTTTGTTAGCAGGTATTCTGTCACTGTGTTTGTTTTTGATTGCTGCATCAAAATGTTAAAGATGCTGAGACGTTATTCCCTCTTTGCTTAGAGCTTGATTAAAAATAGACCTTTGGATGTGACTATACGTGCACCGCTTGAACCTATCTAACACTTACTTGCCTTGTTTCCTTCCTCCCTGTTTTGCATAAATACCTCAGCCCACATTAACTCTCTTTTGCTTTTTTCTCCAAAAATAAGATGTGAATCCGATCTTATGTAATTGTCTTTGGATGAAGCTGGATAAGAAAGCTTCACCTCTCAGTTTTGACAGCTAGTTGCACTGGCATACTCATTGGCTGCCATAGGCTATGCTCTAAATCAGTAAGCCACTCATTTATGCTTTGCTGAAATATGGTGCTTTTTTTCCATCCCTAGCACCCTTCAAACTGTATGTGTACCAGCTATTGTGGATTGCATATGCAAGGCCATTTTAACTTGAAATCAGCAAATTCGGCAAATTGATTTCTTCTGTATAGTGGACATTTAGGGTTCTCCATATGAAACATGTACGGCTTGACTATTTTTAGTGGTCTATGGAAATGTGGCTAATCTTGTGGGATATCTGAGTGCAAGACATTGAGGATTATTTATTGACTATTGGTGTCTTTTATCATGTTGCTGTTGTTGCCATTTTTAAATCAATAAGCCTCGAGTGGGTAATTGCTTTAGTTAACAACATAACAGGCAATATATACTGTAAATTATTGGCTCAATTACTAGAAAATGCACCTTTCATCCAAGTTATTTCTGTCATAGTAAGTGTATTTTTTTTTAAAGGTGCACTCAGTAACGTTTGCGTTTTTGTCATCTTAGACCTACAGTGACATCTAGCGGTGTGGATGCAGCATCATTCAAAATCAGTAGTTTTCGGTTACAGGTGCCATTGTAGGAATTCACTATTTACAGTCAGCCATGATCCATTTGATATTAAGGAGGTTACTGAGATTAAGCGAGTATTATTTGTCTGGTCAGGTGATTCTTACATGGCAGCCCCCATGAGAATACCCTCTCCATGTAGAATAAAACAACTTTTATAAGGTTACTGATATGACTGGAGTCTTCATCTCACATGATTGGTCATGATTTTATACCTATGTTTCAAAATTACTATTAATTTCTTAAAGAGTAAAACTTTTTTTAATGAGGAAAACATTACTTGTTCTTTAAAGATCATCATTGACTACTACGTGTGTATTTCAGAATGACCAAGTTTGCCAATTCAGCATAAAAGTTACAGCTTGAATTGAATTTATTTTTATTTGCTCTTAAAACATTTGTCACAGTGTTTTGTATTGTGTCACTTGTATCATGTGTATTTTATTTATCTTATTTTCTTCCAGGTGTTGCAGGTTGTGCGTTTGCATCTGACACTCTCCATTTATCATTGCCATTTTTGGGGCATTTTAAAATGTTTGGAAGCACGTAAATAATTTTTAGAGCTCTAATATTACATCTGAATGATCTTCGTAAAGCTTTATTATGTAAGAGGGCTAATCTGGGTATGTTGACTTTGGGCTGTGACATTGAGTGGGTCTCAGTGGAAGCTTAAAAAAGCAAGAGGCTTGCAGAGGGCATCGGTAGGTTCTTTGTCCCAATTTCATCTGCTCCTATAGGCTGAAGTCACCAGATGCCACAGGGACTTAGAGAGGTTGTGAGGTAGGCCATGTCATGTGTGAGCAGGGAGCTACATACTGTATATCCCCAATATCATTTATATACCTACAGCATGGATAGTTATGTTTCATTATATTTATTTAGAATCCAGAATGTAAGTGTATATCATTTATGGGTGTTTTTACAATTATGGGCACTTTTTGCCTTGTGGATATTATAAAATAAACTTTCTTAAAATTTGCTTTTCACACTCTCACTAGATTATTTAGTTTGTCTACTAACAATATCCAACACTATATATGGGCGTTTATTTATTTATTTTTTACTTCAGGCACTTTTAGCACTGTGGACTTCTAGAAAGTACAGTCCAGTTAAAATATTTTTCATACTCTCAGCAATTGTTTTTTAAAATGTGTCCACTGACAATGTCCAACATTCTATGTACATGCATCACACATCACAATGGAACACATTTTTTCGTTTAAAAAAAAAAGTGCCAGACTTCTTCGTCTTGCTGAGACTAATTTTTAGTTAACATGTTATGTATACTAAATACACAGCAACAAAGGACACCAATAATAATATTCTGTTCACAAGTGATGTTTACATAGATTTTTCTTCAGTCAACACTTGTCTCGTGTTTCATCTCAAACAACCACTTCACTGACACTTTTGCTAACTCTGTAAATAAGAACGCAGACCTTTGAAAAAAAATTATAAAAGTTGTGGTGGAAATGATGCCACAACTATGGGACAGTTGTAATTTTGGAAAAATAATTGATGGAATAAATGTTTCCTCTATAAATATTGAAATAGTTCATGTTTACTTCACCTATGTTTATTTTCACTTAAACTACTGTATAATAAACGTAATATTTTAAATATGTAATAATTTGCATTATTATGTTTATTTATTTATTTTTATAAATGTTTAGTTTAAAATTGAAAGTCTTGTCTGGGACAAAACAGTAAAATCTGTAAAAATGTACATAAAGGCATTAGAAAAGTATGATAAATATATTAAGTTATATATAAATGAATAAAACAAATCTGTTTGTTTTAAGTAAAAATCAAACCATAGGATATGAAACTGCCCATAGTTGAATATGCATGTCATAGGAGAATTTTTTAATGTTTTTTTGTTTCCAACACATGTCAAATGATGTGTTGTGTTTAATAGCATTCTGTGATGGAATTTTGAAATGTTTTGGAAGACAATGACAGACTACTTTGTTTTGCTAAGGCTAATTTCAAAGCAAGCATTTTGTGTATACTAAATACAATTAAATAATATTTTCACACTTTTTGCGTCATCTGCAAAAACAAATGATAAAGGCCTGATAAAATGTTTACAAGACTGTATTAATGGGACATTCATCTAAGTTCAGTTTAATTAAAAATGAAGCCCTGGGATATAAAAGTGCCTGTAGTTTAAGAGACACCATTACAGCGTGGATAGCTATGTTAATGATGCTGTTTCAGAGTGAAGGAGACACTGACTGTATCTTTTTTTGGTCAATTTTAAACTTGATTTGTTCAAGGTATCAATCTTTGAATATTTGTTCTAGAGAATGTCTGGTTTGGAAATCTGGTTTCTTATGGGTGCTGTGAATTCCTGCAAAATACTAAACGATTTGCCATTTATATGTCAAAATTCAAACCATTATATATTAAATGAGGATACTGTATGTGCCTGAGAGATTATGCATGTCATCACCGAAAACTGGATGTTCTTTTGCAGAGAGAGTTTCAATGTTATTTTCAGGTCCATTGCGCCCTCATTAACACCTTCATTAACAACATCGGTTTTTTTTTTCAGTCTTTCATGTCAGCAAGTTTTTGGATAGGATATATAAAGTTATACACTGAGCTACTTCAGGGAAGAGCTCAGCTGGATACGGTAATAATCTCAGGGCTCAGCAATAAGGATGGGCTGATGGCACAGGGTCAGTGTGAAACTTTACTGACCCTGTGCCATTATTTATACCATTTACATGAAATCAATGTTAATGCTTCACGCTACAACCCCCCCCCATGTTCAAACCATTAGATCCCGCCTTTGATCTGGCCAATGCTTTGTTGTCACTATAGTCTAATGTTCAGCAATCATGTAAATTTGGTTTTATGCCATACAAATTTAAACATTTGGTTCTCTGTGATGTATTGAACATTGTTTTTTGTTTAGTTTTTTGCAAATTCTATCGAGTTAAAGAAATATTTCATGCAAAAATGAAAATTATGCCATTATTAACTCACTCCCATGTGTTCCAAACTCGTATGACTATCTTTCTTCTGTTGAACACAGCAAGAGATGTTAGCTTAATCACCATTCACTTTCATTGTATCATTTTATGAAAGTGAATCAAGATTGAGGCGGTCAGTTTGTTTGACATCTCCTTTTGTGTTCTACGGAAAAAAGAGAGTTATACAGGTTTGAAATACTATAACAGTGAGTAAATAATGACATAATTGTCTTATTTGGGTGAACTTTGCTTTTATTATATGTCACAAAAGTAAAATGATCTAGCTGGCTAACATAGATAAAGCTTTATCAAAAATGCAAGAATGACTTGTGATAGTCCTGGAAACAGGACTCAGTTAAAATGGTAACTGGTACATTGGTATCAATTAAAATCCCAGTAGGCCATCATGTTTCACCATAATGTATGTTTATTTAATATAAATGTATTATGGCTGCATAATGTCCAGCTACTATTGTTTGAAAACCTAGTAAATACATTTTGTGATACAGTTATTTATTGAAGCAAAAAAGTATCCAATACCAACTGGGCTTGTGTGAAAAAGTATTTGCCCTTAGTTACTAAATCCCCAAATCTATGAAACTGCATTCATGATGGGTTCAGCTGGACTAGAAATACCCAGACCTGATTACTGCCAGCCCTGTTCAATCAAATAAACTCAATGTGAAGTTGGCTAAAATGTCTCACCCAGTTGCACACTATGCCAATGGCGAAATAAATTTCAGAAATGATAAGGAAAACGGTGATTGAAATACATCAGTCTGGAAGGGAAGCTATTTCAAAGGCTCTGGGACTCCAAAGAACCACAGTGAGAGCCATTATCTCCAAATGGAGAAAACTTGGCACAGTAGCAAACCTTGTCAGAAGTGTCCAACCTTCTGAAACTCCTCCAAGAGCACAGCAATGACTCATCCAGGAAGTCACAAAAAAGCCAAGGACAACATCAAAGGAACTGCGGGCCTCTCGCGCATCAATAAAGGTCAACTGTTCATGACTCCACTAACAGAAAGATACTGACCAAAAATGCAATCCATAGAAGAGTGGCAAGGCAAAAACTACTGCTAACCCAAAAGAACATTTAAGGCTTGTCTGTATTTTGCAAAACACACATAGATGATCCTCAAACCTTTTGGGAGAATGTTCTGTGGACTGATGAGTCAAAACTGGAACTGTTTGGTAGACAGGGGCCCCGTTACATCTGTGTCATGTATCACAGTGTTTGACAAAACTCACCAAATCCAATTAGGCTTAAGTGGTATCAAGTCGCTCATTACTAACTTTCTCTTATCAATTCAGAGTTTGATCCTGAGGTTATGATTAGATCATGTGTGCGTTCACATGAATGAAGCGAACAGCCAATCGCCTACACATCGTGAGTCACATCGCGAGCGGGTCAGCGAGATTTATTCTTCACTGAAGAGGTTTATGAAAATTGATAAATTATAAGTATTTAAACAAAGTTACAACACAGCAAAGAGGACTTTAAATAGATGATATATCTATGTGAAAGTAACTTTATATAGGTCCACAACAAGAACATCCAGGATTGAAATAAAAAATTTTTATGCTTTAGTATTAATTTCAATTATTAAATTTATCTAATTTCTATTAGACATTAAAAAACTATCAAATAATAAAAACGTGAGCAATTACAAAATGAGTAGATGGAATGCACTAATAAAGACTTATTTGTAGTTTATTTCTAGCAGCATAAGAAACAATAAAGACATTTTGTGTGTTCATGGCATCTCTGCCAGCTAATCCTAATCAGAAGGGGTTTGGATGGCATTCACACTTTTCTGATATATCTACAGTAAATTGGGAAGTGATCAAGTTTTTATATTTTAAGTAATTTGATCATTATTGATATTGTATTATTATCTTACTTGAAATTCTATAATTATTCCAGGCTTATTTATTCATATATATTGCAATAATAATAATAATAATAAAATGATCATAAATAGCTTATTTTGAAAACTCCTATAATATGTCTTGTTGAAGTGCTTTTTAAATTGGAGTGAGAGATAGTGAGCAGAGTGACTGTCACTTTGCTCACAGCTGATTGGTCAAGTATCTGAATGAGATCTCTGTTCGGGAACATAACCTGACCTGGAGCAGTTTAGCCGATTAGCGTATGTTACTATGGTGAGAAACACCGATGATAGCCTATACACTTTACTGGTACTGCAAACTCAGATTTCACTTAACTAAGTTTAAACTTATCTAGCTAGCTGCTTAATCCTGCTTTTGACATAAGGCACTGGTGTAAATCAAACACAGAATTCCACAAAAAGTACATCATACCTACGGTCAAGCATGGTGGTGGTATTGTGATGGTGTGGGGATGCTTTGCTGCTTCAGGGCATTGGCAACTTGCAATAATTGAGAAAAACATGAATTCTGCTCTCTACCAGAAAAGGAGAACATCCGGTCATCAGTCCGTGAGTTGAAGCTCAAGCACAACTGGATTATGCAGCAAGACGGTGATCCAAAGCATAGGAGTAAGTCCACATCTGAATGGCAAAATAAGCTAAATTAAAGTTTTGGAGTGGCCTATTCAAAGTCCAGTCTTGAACCTGATTGAGATGCTGTGGCACAACCTTAAAGTTCATGCTCGAAAACCCTCCAGTGTGGCTGAACTAAAGCAGTTCTTCAAAGGAGAGTGGGCTAAAATTCTACCACAGCGTTTTGAATTATCAGAAGTGTTTGGTTGCAGTTGTTGCTGCTAAAGGTGGCACAACCAGCTATTAAGTTTAACAGGGCAGTTTCGTTTTTCACATGGGTGATAAATGTGTTGGATAACTTTTTTGCTTCAATTAAAAAAATATTTGAAAACTATTTTGTTTACTCAGGTTGCCTTTGTATTATGTGTTTTCCACAGCACTGTACATGGGTCATTGACAAAAAATGTTGTCCGAGGTGATTCAAATTTGATATAGTTAAAATACACCTAGTTTAAACTCGTACACATGTAATCTGAGTTTGTTGTTTTTACAAAATTTGTTTTTACAAAAGTTTTGTATATATAAAGAAATTTCATAGCATTTTCTACATAGATTTATTTGATGACTTTAAAAATGTAATCTGGTGTAACATCAAGAAAAAGTTATTAAAGTGGTTTCAAAAACGTTTTCAAACATTCAATGTGAATTCAATGTGAATTTCTTTTTTTTTCTAATTTTTTTTAACAAATATCATGCATTTTCATTTTTCTCATGGTTACACTAAATCATCTGAACCAAGTGTGCCTTTTCATACAAATATCAAAATATTGATATTGAATTATTTATTAAAATAATTCATTTATATATATATATATATATATATATATATATATATATATATATATATATATATATATATATATATATATATATATATATATATAACACTCAGACTTGCGTGTTTATATATAATTTGTATTTATTTGTAGAGCCAATTAATTTTTTCAGGGTGAGTACAAATCTCAACTACAATCGGAAAAAATACTTTTTGTGCTGGTCTGGACTTTGAATGTGAAGCATTTAGATTTAACGTACACTTTTGGTTACTATCCAGCAGAGGGAGACCTCTCACTTGTAATAGTTGTGGTCTAGTTCTCTAGCGTGCCTCATTGCCTTTAAGTATACAGTAGCTTAACATCTACTAGGACATGGTATAACACAAATATTTATGTATGTATCACCTCATTTTAATGTGATTTTGTTGCTTGTATTCCCACCAGTCCTCGTCCCAATAGGGACACCTTCTCCACCATGGACATCCCAGGATCCAAACGCAAGCTGTACAGTGCTGTGCCAGGAAGGCACTATGTGGTGGTCAAATCTTACCAACCACAGACAGAGGGGGAAATCGCTTTGTACAAGAATGACAGGGTCAAAGGTAAATATCTCTCTATATGGAATAGTTAAAGGGATAGTTCACCCCAAAATTAAAAATAATTTACTCTCCTTCATGTCGTTCCAAATCTTTGTGGAACACAAAGGGAGATATTTGGCAGAATGTTGCGAAATTCAGCCTCAGTCACCACTGAAAACAAACTTTTGCAATTCTGTTTGGTGATGCTAGTGGTGCAGAAATTACACACTTTACCTTTAATTGCTTGAGATAACTTGAAATCAGAGAACAATTTACCAATTAAACAATGTAAAAACAGATAGTTGATAGCAGATATATTTTGACTTAAAGAAATGCTCAGTTTTATATTGAAAATAACATATTAACCTGATTTAAGAGTGTGTCCACCAAACAAAAACAGGCTGGTTTGTAACTGTGGAGTGTAGTTTCTCCTGCCATATGGAGAGTAATAATTCACAGATTCTGCCCTTCGGCACCAGGCGATGCCTGGCCTGAGCTAACAACACTTCATAAATTGAGAGAGATGGGCGAGAGACTCTTTAACAACAGTTCAGAATGGGTCTGAAATATTATTGCTCATGTAGATTATTACTGTATACCTATAGGTATTTAATCAGAATAGTGTAATGTTTAAGAATGCACATGCAGTATGTACAGTAAATGATTGATTGCTATTTATTGTATGATTTTCTCTATATGTAGTTCTCAGTATTGGAGAAGGAGGATTCTGGGAAGGCAGTGCTCGAGGGAATGTAGGCTGGTTCCCAGCGGAATGTGTGGAAGAGATCCCAAGCAAACCCAATGAGGACAGGCCTTGTGAGTGTGCACATACAAACACACACAAAAACAAACTTTGAACATGGTCTCAGTTAACTCATTCACTGACATGCCAATTTAAAGGGTTAATTCGCCCAAAAGTGAAAATTTGGTCATCATTTACTTTTTTTTCAGTGTAACAGAAAAGGAGATTTAAGACATAATGTCCGTGCTGCTCTTTTCTTTTTAACAAATGAATAATCCATAGGACTTGTGCACTTTATTCCAAGTCTTCAGAAGCCATTCAACAGCTTTATATGAGGAACATGCCAGAATCTAAGTAATTATTTACTGATAATCTTTGCACTTAGGCATATTTAAACTGGAGATTTGTGATTAGTTACAAGAAATTTGACAATTAATGACAAAATTTGACATCATGTATGTCAAACCTGGTGCGACACGTCTTTATGAACTAGGTGGAGAAAATACGCTAATGCAAATGAGATTTCAGAACTGTTGTGGAGGGGAATATTATTAACTTATATTTCGGATCTGTTCCTTGCTCAAAGCGATCATATGGCTTCAGAAAACTGGGAATAAAAGTTTAATAGAATACTTTTATGGTGCTTTTTTGGAGCTTGACAGCCTGTGGTCACTATATGCTTCCATTACTATATATGGAGAAAAAAAGCAGCATCAACATTCTGCTAAACTTCTCCTGGAGTTTTGTGTTCCTTGCCACAGTTGCCTTCGGCATGCTCACTGGGGTTCTAAATACAATTATTGTTTAATTATTTATTTTTATACACAATTTAGAATCATATTTAATCAAGCTACACAATGATGACTCTAAGACGATAGATGTTACAGTTTCATTTTCTGTTAATGCATGATCTTCTGTAAGCGCTGCTTTGAAACTCTGTGTGTTGTGAAAAACGGTATACAAGTAAAAGTGACTTGACTCTTCAACTGAAGAAAGACATGAAGGTGACTAAATGATGACATCATTTTTATTTCTGGGTGAACTATCTCTTTATGCAGCTCGTGAATTATAATTTATGAAGTGCAAACCTTATGCAATGGAGAAACTGTTCATGTGGTGAAGAAGAAAACATTCTTTCTCAGCTTCTTATTGTCTTGTTCTCACATTGTCTTTCTCCATTGCTCTGATAAACCCCAGGATATGTGAGGAGCCTTGCGGGTATAGCGGGCTGATAATTCAGTTAGTGTTCATTTGCAACTAGGCCACAATATTTACATGTTCACCTCTCAGATCAAATGCTTGCATTCATTTGTCACTATCAGTATGAATAAGCGCCTGAGAATTTGTGTATTATATCGAAATAAGACAAAGCATAGCAGTAGTTTGTTTTTAGTTGTTAATAGAATCATTAGCTTTTGTGTTGCTTTGGTATGTGTGCACACAACATTCTCTGTGCAAATTGGCAGAAGGGGCCAGGGGCAACATTCTGTTGAGAGTTGTTATTTTGGGCCAAATGAATGCCTTCCACGTCATTGCACACTGCATGAAAAGAGCTGTATCCGGACCAGTAGACTCCTGTATAAACTGCTGTATTTCGGACGTATTCAGAAATCTACTGGCCCAGAGCCTCAAATTCCACATGCCCGTATACATCTGATTAGACATCTGACCAAAGATTTAAATTACATCTTGTGAAAAGGGGAATAATAGGTGCCCTTTAAAAAAAAAGATACATACAATTTATAAAAGATTTAAAACTTAATATTCTCTCTCTTTGCCACAATTTTGATTGAGTTCAGCTCTGCCTT